>NC_140988.1:164978308-165526962 GCF_052327205.1 Somniosus microcephalus
CCCGTCTCTCCCTGATTTCCTCTCTCTCCCTCCCTCCCCCTCTCTCTCCCTTTCCTCAGAGCCCAGACGCGGTGACCCAAAGCCCCCATGTGCGGATCAGCGCCTCAGGGCAGGCCTGTGCGCGGCCTAGCGCATGAGGCCCAGCCCGACTCACCTTAGCTCAGGTCCCACTCCGGGCCGCTGCCGACGTTCACGCGTTCGCTGTCTTCCGCCCCGCCAGCCTTTACCAAGATGGTGGCAATGGCTACGCTCGGCTTCGTGCCGCCCCCCGCCAGCCTTTACCAAGATGGCGGTGATTGCGGGCCGCTGGTTTGGAATCAGGCCCAGCGGGACGGGCGGTGCCTAGCTCGGGCGTGGCTGGTGAGGAGAGGCCGAGGCTTCGAGGTCTGAGGCCTGCAGGCAGCTCATCCACCGCTGAGGGGGGGAAAGCCCGAGTCCCCTTTGCAAATGTATTTTTTTTCTTTTAAAACCAACTTTTTTTTGCTGGAAATCTATATTTAATGTGTCAATACTAATGAATCAACAATTTCCTCCCCTCCATTATCATTTTTTGAGCTTGAGGCCCGGCAGGTGTTTAATGGCCGCCACTCACCTCAGCTCAGCTCCCGCTCGGCAGTTTGAACGATTAGGCCCCGCCCACAAATGCCATGAAACGCCCCCCAATTGGTCAACCATCACGTCACTCAACACTAATGAGCAGTAGGATTGGTCAACATTCACGTCACTCAACGCTAATGAGCGGTAGGATTGGTCAACTGCTAATGAGCGGATTTTGTCCTTTTTTTGAAACTTTTTTGTATACGGTCCGAAAAATTTTTGTCTGACCAAAAAGTAAATATGCCTATTAGACTCCCCTAATGATAAGCTTTCTTTTGATATGTGTAGGTATGCTCTATAACTTTTGATTGTATAGCCGGACAGACAGACAGACAGACAGACAGAGACAAACTGCTTTATATATATAGACTTGCTGAAGTGCCCGGCGGTGCCGAGGCTTTTTCGAGGGCATGTTGTTGTTGGAAGAGAGAGAGAGAGAGCGACTGGGGGGAAGAGAGAGAGCGACTGGGGGGAAGAGAGAGAGCGACTGGGGGAAACAGAGGGAGGGGGAGGGGAGGAGGGGAGGGGTGGGGGTGGGGGAGGGGGAGGGGAGGGCGGGGGGAGGGGAGGGGAGGGCGGGGGGAGGGGTGGGGAGGGCGAGGGGAGGGGATGGGGAGGGGAGGGGAGGGGCTAGGGGGAGGGGGGAGGGGAGGGGGGGAGGAGGGGGGAAGGGGGGGAGGGGAGGGGGAGAGGAGGGGGGGAGGGAGGGGAGGGGGGGAGGGAGGGGAGGGGGGAGGGTGGGGGAGGGGAGGGCGGGGAGGGGCGGGGGGAGGGAGGGGAGGAGGGGGGAGGAGGGAGGAGGAGAGGGGGGGAGGGAGGGGCAGGGGGAGGAGGGGAAAGGAGGGAGGGGGGGAGGGGAGGGGAAGGGGGAGAGTCCCCGAGCCCCCTGATCCCCGTCCCCCCAAACTCCCGAGCCCCCTGATCCCCACCCCCCGAACTCCCGAGGTTGGCCCCCACGAGACTCGCCCCCCCCCCAACCAACCCAGCACCGAACTCCGGAGGCGTGATCTTCCGAGCACCGGCCTCCCGAGCTGGCTTCAAGATTGCGGCTGTGCGAGATGGCCGGCGGGCCCGGTTGCCAGGGTAACCCTTGACGCTCACCAAGCCCCGCCCCCCGGCCGAGCCAGAGAGAGAGACGCTGCGTCTCAGCTGCTCCTGCTGCGCGCGCACCCTTTAGTAAGGTAGCGGCGCTGGGCTGAGGCCCGCCCCTCCAGCCTTCGAGTGGGGCCGGGAGGTGCCTAGCTCGGGCGTGGGTGCGGAGGAGAGGCCGAGGCTTCGAGGCCTACGTGGAAAAACGGGGAAAGGTAGGAAAATTAATGAGATTAGATAAGTTAATTACTTTCTAAATCATTTTTTTTTAAAACAATATGTGGTTTTAAAAGCAACGTTTTTTTTAAAGACGCAGAAAGCGGAAAAAGAAAGGAAAAGTTTGGAATCAAGATGGCGGCGACTCACCTCGGTTCAGAACGATAAGGCCCGCCCACACACGCACCGATTGGCCTGGCGGCACACACCAGCAACCCGGCGTACGATTGGTCGAGCTCGAGGTAACTCTGTCGCTAATGAGCGGATAATGAGATGCTAATGAGCGAAATGTTAAGGTTTATCGGATACCGCGGGTGCGATTTTAGCCCGGCCGAAACGTAAATACGCTTAAAACCGTTTTGGAAAGGTAAGCTTTCTTTCGACGTAACGCACGTGTAGGTACGCCCTGTAACTTTCGAGCGCATAGCCGCCCAGACGCACACGTGCAGACAGACAGAAGGACAGACAGAAGGACAGACAGATCGACCGATTTATATATATAGATAGATATCTAACGCCTGTTTTAGGCGTCTGCCTTGGCGCAGATTGGAGCAGGTAGTCCCACTACTAAATTGGTATACCTTGTGCCCGTCTTACACCAGAATAACAAGCACAATGCATACCAATTTCTACTCCATAAATCCATCAAATGTGGTTTTATATACTTCACACAGAACTAAAAGAACAGAAGTCATTCTCCAGCTGCAGAAGCTATTTGAAGGTAATATATTTCTTTAAAGAACCTATTGTTAGGCTCAGAAATGCTGTACAGAGAGGAACTCATAAATACAGAGAAAAACACCCCATTCTTGACACAGGGTTTCACACAAGAAATCCTTGTAAACCAACCTAGCTGCAAGATGGATGTTCATTTTGTGTCAAAGGAAATGGACTGGAGAATGGAATGCTGTATTTTACTGCCTATTCTTCATATATATCCAACATTTCAAAGAAAGAAAGAACTTGCATTTATATAACACATTATTATGTCCAAAGCACATTACAACAAATGGATTGCTTTTGAAGTGCAGTCTCTGTTGTTATGCAATCAATTGCAGCAGTCAATATGCAAACAACAAACACCCACAAACAGTAAAAGGATGGACAGAAACAATGAAGTTTACAGCACAGCAAGAGTCCAATTGGCCCATCATGGCTCTTTGCTAGAGTAATCCAAATCTTATCCCACTACCCCACTCTTTCTACGTAGCCCTGTCTTTTCCTGTGCTTCAAATACTTATCTATGCTCCAACAGCCATCAGCATAAATACATTTCTCCTAACCGTTTGCCTTGTTTCCTTAGTGACAATTTGAATTGTCTCCCCAAACAAAGGAAATAGTCTTTCCCTATTCATTCCATCAAAATCCTTCATAGTTTTCAAAGCCTCTTTTAAATCTGATTTTAACTTTCTCTACCCCAGTGGAAATAGTTCTATTATCTCAAGTCTCTCCTCATAACTATAGTTTCTCATGCCGGGCATCATCCTGGTGAATCTGTGCTGTATGCTTATCATGGCTTTAATGTCCTTTCTGTAACAGGTTGCTGGATTGCACCATTATGCTGTTAGTCTTGACAAAACCGAAAAAAATTGCAACCTCGCAGTGAACCTCTCCGTTGAAATAATTTGTTTGTCATGAAGTTGCTGGATTTACGCTGGTAATGCAAATTAGTCTCAACGCAGCGATTTAGGGCTGGTAATTTATGTCATAGGCACCATGTTAATGACGTGTTTTATGCTTCTGACATGCCACTTAACCTTGGAGGCCCAGAAAGGGAACAAAGAAACTGTGGTGTCTCACTCTAGCAGGTAGTGAATTATTCCGAGAGATTTTTTGAAATTTAAAAAAAAAATCTATCTTGGCAGTTGGCAGTATTTTTGTATCAGTCTTGCCATCCACACTCCTGTTAGTTGTATCATGCAACTACCAGGGTGGTAGAAGGCGAACTAGATAGACCTAAGTCTTTTTCGTCTACCAATTCCACTGTTCCTGATCATGATGATCATGCTGGTTCAATACTTCATGGCTCATGAATATTTATACATTTTGCACACCTATCTTGCCATTCACTCATAACGTCTCGTGGGCCAATACAACAATTCCTAAACACAACTGGGTTACAATGTCCTCTTCTTCTACTTGTTCTTTTTATTTTTTCTTACTTTTCCTTTGTGTCTTTTTACATCTCTCTCTTAATCCACTATCTTTCTTTCCCTCCCTTTATTTCTCTTTTTGTCTCTAATTTGACTCTAATTTACCCTATTTCCTTCTCTGTTATTCGCTCTGTTTCTTTCTCTATCCTTTTGTTTCATTGGTAAAGGAGATAGACCATTGGACCCGACGTTCATGATGTCCCATATGCGACATTGACATCGCCGCGCCATTATCAGTTCACGTTTCCAGCAATTTGCGGCGCAAATATAGCGTGATCTGAAGGGTGATGGAAAAAGTCTAATTCACGTCACTCGCCGTGAAATTGCCATTCCAGCAATTTCTGGGCCAATGTATTTAAATTTCTAGGTCTTTCTGTTCCTCCATACCCATTAGCATCTTCCAATTGAGTGTATATGCCCGCTCCTTGTTTTTCTTTCCAAAATGCATTACCTCAAACTTATCCAAATTAAATTGTATCTGCCACCCGTTTGCCCATTCTGCTAATCTGTCTATGTCTTCCTGAAGTCTTTTATATTCCTCCTCTGTGTTTGCCCACCTGCCTACTTTTGTGCTGGCAGCAAATTTCAAGGTTCTGTTCCCTATACCCAAGTCCAAATCATATACAATGAACAAAAGTGGACTCAGCACTGACTCCTGGGGTACACCACTTCCAATCCTTCTCCAATCCTGGTAGCACCCATTTACCATAATTTTTTGTTTCCTGTATGTCAACCAACTTTCTTTCCATGTTACTCCATTATCTCTTACACCATATGCATGAATTTTTCTAACAAGCCTCTGTGAGACATACTCTTGCCTTGAAATTCTTCAGACCATAAACCTGATGTTGAAGCTGGGATCACGCTTGATGGTGACCACATGCTCTGACACCACTGGAGTTTGCAAGCTCAATGAGGGGAGGGGGGCACCTCAGTAGTATGGAGCAGGCAGATGCAAGAGCTACTCCTGGTGCATCTCCAGCACCTACCTGTCCCATGCCCACAGAAACTCTTGTTTTGATGCACCCTTGATGTGGGTGTTGCCCAGCACATCCCAGCCATGTTGTTTTTGGTCCTCTGAACAATGTGGCCGATCTGATAAATTATTTTCAAAAATGTAAGTCCTTGGGATTCAGGCTGTTTGCCAGCGATATCAACATTTTACCTTGTGGAGGCTGGTACACCTCCACTCACTGGCCGCCACTACATTGATGGATCCCAAGTGAGCCTGAGCAGCAGGAACTCCTGACTTAAGGAATTTCCATCCCCTGGCTGTCATTTGCCTTGTAATGTGGGGGAGAACAGAAGTTCTGCTCCTTACAAGGCACCAAGGAAAGTCTCCTAAATGGCAGAGGCTACGTGGGTCTCTGCTATTTTCTTGGGAGTTCTGCTAGTTTCCTGCTGAAGTCGAAAGACTACTCAATTGTAAAACTTGACATGCTGACCAAACTTGATTAACTCATGCATTTCTAAATGTCCACTCATTTTATATGGAATTGTGGATTCTAAGAATTTGCCCACAACCAATTTTAGACCAACTTGTCTATAGTTTATCCTTCTCAAACTTTTTGAACAAAGGTGTTACATTGGCTACCTTCCAATCCCATGGCACAATTTCAAAATTTAAGCACGATTGAAAATGGTGGCCAGAGCCTCTATTATCTTCTTCCAACAACCTAAGGTACATGCCATCATGGTCTGGCTGTCAGGAATGACCCAGGTTCTACCTCGCCTCACCACCAGAGGGCACCATGAACTCTTAATTGTTTCCTTCTTTCTTCCTAATCGTACTCACCTGTGCATGGTTATATGCCTGCTATTTAAGTGGTGCTTAGTTTTATGTCCGGTGCTCAGTCTTGAGTTTCACACTGCCCTTGTGATCCTCTTGCCGGCCTGCTAGCCTGTATCTGTGCTGTTGTTATTTTGTTTGTTTCTAGTAAAGTCTACCTTTGTTTATGCAACCTAACCTCTGCCTCAGTTTGCCTCCCTGCAGTTGGGTTCACCCAGTGCCACTCATCACAGCAAGACTGAGCCAAACATGGACCCAGCAGAGAGGGACCAATGGCCACGACGAGTCTTTGAACATCTACAACTGATCTTGGATGAACTGCGGTGCTTCGCCACGTCGTTCTCCCGAAGCCACAAACAGCTGGAGGCCCTCATCATTGCTTTCCATCAGAGCCAGAGTCAGGTGACCCAAGCTACTCCAGCACCATTACCTGCTCCTTCGGTTTCGCTTCCCCCTCTGAAAGAACCCCGATTACCTGCACCCAAGCGCTATGACGGTAACCGGGAGGATGTCGAGGCTTTCTAACCCAGTGTTCCCTGGATTTCGAGCTGCAAGGTTCATTGTTTCCCACTGACCGTTCCCGAGTAGCCTACATCGTTTTGCTACTCACCGGCAAAGCACTTACCTGGGCTACGGCCGTCTGGGAACAGCAAACTCTGGCATGTTCAAACTACCAACTTTTCACTGAGGAAATGAGAAAGGTCTTTGATCATCCTGTCAGTGGGAGAGAGGCATCTAACAAACTGCTTCAGCTTCACCAGGGGGCTCGTAGCATTGCGGACTTCGCCATTGAGTTTTGCACTCTCACGGTGGAGAGCCAATGGAATTCGGAGGCGCTCATCGCCACTTTTCGCCGCGGTCTCACGGATGAAATCAAGGATGAACTGGCTTCCAGAGATTCAGTGAGTGATTTGGAGTCTCTCTTTGATATGTCCATTCGAGTGGATAATCGTCTCCATGAGGGGCGAAGAGAACGCCGCTCCTTTTTCACCCCACTTCCGGAAACAAGAGCCTTCCCTGCTTCGAAGCCATCCGAGAGCCTCCGAGCCATCCCGAGTCCATCTTTGACTGCTCCAGAGGAGCCCATGCAGTTGGGAGTAGCTCGTCTCTCGCAGCCTGAACATGATCGCCGAATGAGAGAGGGATCGTGCCTCTATTGTGGGGAACCGGGCCACTTTCGCTCTTCTTGTCCAGAGTTGGTGGGAAAAGCCAGGGCTCATCCAGGACGGAGGGCCCTGAGATGAGCGTAACCATCCCTCCTGGCCCCACTGTTTCTAGGGTCCTGCTGGCATCTTCCCTTTTCTGGGGCAATCAACAACATGATCTTAAGGCCCTGGTGGATTCTGGGGCCGATGGTAACTTCATGGATCTGGGTTTAGCTAAACAGCTCAAGATTCCCCATACCCATCCAGATCACCCCCTCACTGTTGTCGCCCTTGATGGAAGACCCCTGGGCTCCGGAACTATTCACCATCTTACTGCCCCCCTGTGTTTGGGCATGGAAGGACAACATTTCGAGACCATCCAATTCTGCCTTATCCACTCTCCCGAGTTTCCATTAGTTCTGGGTTACCCTTGGTTGGCCTGCCATAATCCACGCATGGATTGGGCCGCCGGCCGGCTTACAGAATGGGGCTCCGCCTGCCACACCACCTGTCTTCGCTCCAAGCCTCCTTCCCAGTCCCAGGAGCCCCCATCTCACTCTGAATTGTCCCGAGTGCCTCCCGAGTATGAGGATTTAAGAGAGGTTTTTAGTAAGGTTCGAGCCACATCACTTCCCCCTCATAGGCCATATGACTGTGCCATTGACCTCCTGCCTGGGACATGCCCACCTAGGGGTAGGATCTTCTCTCTTTCTGCTCCAGAGACCGCCGCCATGGAGGATTACATCCGTGATGCCCTCGCCGCTGGCTTCATCCATCCGTCCACCTCTCCTGCTGGTGCCGGTTTTTTCTTCGTGAGTAAAAAAGATGGAGGTCTCCGCCCCTGCATCAACTACCGTGGCCTTAACAAGGTGATGTGCCTTCAATAACCACAAAACTAGAAGTTATAAACTTTAACAAGTTGGCTTTTAATCACTAAGATCAGAGCTAACATCTCAACACACTGACTGGCTCGCAGGAATGAGTCATAAAGATCCTGGGATCTTTATGTAAGAGAAGTCAGGGGTGGAGCCAAGAGCCAAGACCTGGAACATTCCAGGTTAGTCAGGAAAGAGGAAGTGAAACTATACACCATGTGGGGGAGGGTAATATACATGAGTGCAAAACGAATACAGGCAAGCCAAACACATTTCATTACACAAGGTTACTATAAAGAACCGTTATCCTCTTCCGCTCATGTCGACGGCCCTCGAGCTACTACAGGGAGCCACAGTCTTCACAAAATTGGATCTCCGCAACGCCTACAACCTCATCCGTGTCCGCGAAGGGGATGAGTGGAAGACGGCATTCAACACGCCTACTGGGCACTATGAGAACCTGGTCATGCCCTTTGGATTGACCAACGCCCCTGCTGTGTTCCAGGCGCTCATCAACGACGTCCTCTGAGACATGCTGAATTGCTTTGTCTTTGTCTACCTGGATGACATTCTCATTTTCTCCAAAACTCTTTACGATCATGTCCAGCATGTAAGGCAAGTCCTGCAACGTCTGCTTAACAACCTCTTGTTTGTCAAGGCTGAGAAGTGTGAGTTTCACGTTTCCACGATTTCATTCCTGGGCTTCATCATCTCCAGCGGCAATATCCAAATGGACCCTGGCAAGACCCAAGCTGTCCGAGATTGGCCACCACCCACCTCTCTAAAACAGGTGCAACGCTTCTTGGGGTTTGCTCATTTCTATCGGAGATTCATCAGGAACTTCGGCACCATTGCTGCCCCTCTCAACGCCCTCACCAAAACCACTTCCACCCGGTTCAGTTGGTCCACTGAGGCTGCGCAGGCTTTCGAGGATCTTAAGCGGCGCTTCACGTCTGCTCCTGTCCTCGTGATTCCGGATCCCTCACTCCCCTTCATTGTCGAGGTGGATGCCTCTGATATAGGAGTAGGTGCCGTTTTGTCCCAGCGGTCTAACGACAACAAACTGCACCCTTGCGCCTTCTTTTCTCGCCGACTCACTCCTGCAGAGCGAAACTATGATATTGGAAACAGGGAACTACTAGCAGTTAAGTTGGCACTGGAGGAGTGGAGACATTGGTTGGAGGGGTCTCAACACCCGTTCATTGTCTGGACAGACCATAAGAATCTGGTCTATATCCAGGAGGCCAAACAGCTTAACTCCCGTCAAGCTCGCTGGGCACTGTTTTTTAATCATTTCGACTTTGTCCTGTCATATCGTCCAGGATCCAAGAATCTCAAGCCTGATGCTCTCTCCAGGCAATTTGATCCACCTGATCAGGAGAGACAACCAGAACCTATTCTTCCAACTTCTCGAATTGTAGCACAGGTTCGCTGGGGGATCAAGACGCTGGTCAGAAAGGCGCAACAGAGGGAGGCAAACCCTGGCAACGGCCCACCAGGTCGCCTTTTTGTTCCCAACACGGCACGCTCACAAGTTCTGCAGTGGGGGCATTCATCTCGACTCACCGGTCATCCAGGCACATCCAGGACACTGGAGTTTCTTCGCAGAAGGTTCTGGTGGCCCACCATGGAGAGGGACATAAAGGCGTTCGTGGCAGCTTGTGCTACTTGTGCACGAAACAAGAACCCTCGATCCCGCCCCCACGGTTTGCTGCATCATCTCCCCATTCCCACCCTCCCCTGGTCACACCTCGCTGTGGATTTCATCACAGGCCTTTCACCATCTCAAGGCAATACTGTCATTCTGGTCATCGTGGATCGCTTCTCCAAAGCCTGTCGCTTTCTGCCCTTGCCCAAGCTTCCCTCAGCCCAAGAAACAGCCGAGCTCATGGTCCAGCATGTTTTCAGGTTGTTCGGTTTGCCTCTTGACATCATCTCTAACCGTGGTCCACAATTCGCCTCCCGGTTTTGGAGAGCTTTCTATAAGCTCATTGGAGCTACTGTCAGCCTTTCTTCGGGTTTCCACCCTCAGTCTAACGGTCAAACGGAATGGATCAATCAAGACCTGGAGACGACCCTGAGGTGTCTCGTGTCCGCTAACCCTGCGACCTGGAGCCGTCACATCGTCTGGGCTGAGTACGCGCACAACACCTTGCGCTGCTCCTCCACAGGAATATCGCCATTCGAGTGCCATTTCGGGTTTCAGCCTCCACTGTTCCAGGAGCAGGAGCTCGAGGTGGGGGTTCCCTCCGCGGAGAAGTTTGTCCAGCACTGTTGACGGACCTGGAGGAGAACGCGGCTGGCTTTACAATGAGCGTTTCGGCAACAACGGATCCAGGCCAACAAGCGGCGCAGACCGGCTCCTTCATTCCGTCCTGGTCAGAGGGTCTGGCTTTCTACTCCGGATCTCCCGCTGCGGGTGGAGTCCCGCAAGCTGGCGCCCCATTTCATTGGGCCCTTCACGGTGTTGAGGAAGGTCAACCCGGTGGCCTACCATCTCCAGCTGCCTCGCTCCATGCGGATTCATCCCACCTTCCACGTCTCCCGGCTCCGGCCAGTGGCTATCAGTTCCCTGGCGCCCGCCACGAGGCCTCCCCCTGCTCCCCGCATCATTGACGGCCAGCCTGCCTACACGGTCTGTTGCCTGATGGACTCTCGCCGGGTTCATGGGGGCCTCCAGTTCCTGGTGGACTGGGAGGGATATGGTCCGGAGGAATGCTCCTGGGTCCCGGACCGGAACATCCTGGATCACGACTTGGTGCAGGACTTTCTTTGTCGTCGCCATGGACCTTCTGGGGGCACGTCGGGGGCTGTTCCTAGGGGGGGGCGTCCTGTCAGTAATGACCCAGGTTCTACCTCGCCTTGCCACCAGAGGGCACCATGAACTCTTAATTGTTTCCTTCTTCCTTCCTAATCGTACTCACCTGTGCATGGTTATATGCCTACTATTTAAGTGGTGCTTAGTTTTATGTCCGGTGCTCAGTCTTGAGTTTCACACTGCCCTTGTGATCTTCTTGCCGACCTGCTAGCCTGTATCTGTGCTGTTGTTATTTTGTTTGTTTCTAGTAAAGTCTACCTTTGTTTATGCAACCTAACCTCTGCCTCAGTTTGCCTTCCTGCAGTTGGGTTCACCCAGGGCCACTCGTCACATTGGTAACTTATCCACCTAGAATTTTTCTTTTAAAAAAAGAAATCAATTCCATTTCTATAGTTATCGCTAAAATTGTCCCATATCCTCCTCTTGTACACCTAGATTCTCATTTCCACTATTATGTGTAAAAACCAATGCACAATGTTTATTTAATATCTCCACCATGCCTTCATCCTCCACAATTACCGCCTCCCCTCCCCCTTTACCTCTGAGTGGTCCTACCCTCTCTTTAACTATTCCTTGACTTTTTATATGCTTATAAAAGCCCTTCCTATTTCCTTTTATATTATCTCCTAGCCTTTTCGTATCGCTTTTAGCCCTTCTAATCTCTGATTTTACCTTCTCATTACACCTTCTGCACTATATCCCTCATGATTAACATTAATATTTTTAGCCCTAACTTTACCATAAGCCTCCCTTTCAAATTTCAGTTTCATTTTAATCTCTCTACCCATAGAACTCTATCCTTTGACACACACCCCTTTTGCCTAATAGGTATACGTTTATTTTGTACTCGATTCAATTTAATATTTCAGGATTTCCCATTGCTGATCCATTGGCCTGTTTACTGACTTTTCTGCCCAATTAGTTTGGGCAAGGTCACTCTAATCTAGCAGCATGGTTTTGTTTTCCAGTTCAGGCGTCAGAAAGCCAGCAGGCTCGATTGCCCTGCCAGCCGTCGCTGTGCTCCTGATGGGTTGAATGACCTCCTTCTCTGCTGTAAATATCTATGGGTTCAATTGTTACTGTCTCAAGTGGAACAGATTTAGTGCTATTTCAGAGTTCTGTAAGTGGGAAGTTGTGTTTTCATTACCTAATTATGCAGCTATGAAGTTGGAAAGATTGGAGTTGGACACACGTGCATACAAACATATGCACTGGGAGCAGCACACAGGTCTTCAACTGCCAATGACATTGTTAGCAATTGAAATGAGATGGTTATTGCTGATGTTAGAAAACATCACAACCAAACCCAATTGTGTCCTTACTCGATATTTGAGTCATACTTTCTGGCAGGAGTCACTGGTAGCGATCAAGAGTGCAAAGACTGACAATGTTTTCCACCTTCCTTAATCAAAGTGCTAAGGCCAGTTGTAGCATCAGCTTTTCTCTTCTCCTGCTGTCTCTCTGGATAATTCAGCACAGCCCAGGCATTCAGCCTTCTCATTTTCTTTGGCTCATTTACTCACTGAGCCACTGGTTTTTAATGTAGAAACAACTTATTTAGCCTCTCTTTGCAAATGCTGATTTTAAATCACACTCCATGCACATTGATAGTTGTGTGAAGCCAGTTCTGCTGGGTGGTCTTGCCGCCAGCACAACACTGAACATTTGGCACTGGATTGGCATCCGTGAAGATTCTGCATTGGTACAGTAAAAGCAACACAACTATTCATGTGCACCAGAGGCACCATGTTTATGTTGTTATTACAAATGGCTGAGGGCCCAAAAATTCCACTCCAGCAGAACTTTTTTGGAGCAGAACCCACCATCTGGTCATGCAGTAGGCCATAGACCCAGTTTCAGTTGCAGGGATTTGGGCCAATTGCATGGCCGGGACAGAATGCCAGTGCCTGCAAGGTTGCACCAGTGGTTTCCACCCCAATCTAGCTTTATAAGGCAGAGCGGCCCACCGGCACGCCACCTGAGGTGCCCCACGGCCTTTCTATGCCAAAGATAATAATGATCTATGGAGTATTTGGCTCAAGAAAGCCATTTTCCAGCTCCCTCTGGGTCTAGGTGAGATTGGGGGCCTTTCAAAAGGCCTCAAAGAGACTCACATCAGCACTTAGATGATGCAAGTACTGCTGAGGTTATTACAGCTATACAGGGTGGAATTCCCGGGGTAGCCCAGGAACTCTTCCAAACATTCCCTTTGATGGAGGGGGACCCAGGTGTAAGATTTGCCCATGCCACCGCCCCCCCGCCCCCACAGGGAAAATGGCTGGAGTGAAAAAATGAGAGGGAATCCTGACAGAACTGGGTTCTGGGCACAGGTGGCTGGCCTGCCCTCACTCTGCCTTTGATCTGAGCCAGAATTTCGGGCCTAAAAATTTGTTTTATGGCTTCTGAAGATCAATATTCTGAGTCAGGACAGTACTAACAAATTTGGACCAGCTCAAATACATAGATGGAAATTAATTACTATTAATGGAATGGCATCTTCATTATGACTTAACAAAGATCTTCAAACAATTGGGGGGCTATTCTCCAAGAGTACTTTAGGCGCTAAAGAGTCTTCGAGGTGGCCAAGATGGGGTCTTGAGCTACGACGCCAGGTTAGCCCACCTTTAGCGCAAGACACCACCTTGGTAAAGGAGTTTAAGCGTGCGCTAGGAACGGTCGTCCCGAGAATGATTAAGGCTCTGATGACCAGTTAAATTGGCTCCTATTGCTCATTAAGAGGCTGCACACCATTTTCTGGCTTGTACTATAATTAACGACCTCTCCTAACAGCGACCAGCTTAACAGGATTAAAGAAGTTGTTAGTGAGGATTGGGAGCGCTACTTAAAGACATGCTCAGCTTTCACTTTTCACTTGCTGATTGAGATTGACTGACTACACTGCGTTTCAAGAGGACTTTTGATAGGAGACTTTCTGGGACACTTTGTCAAGACTTCTCCAACACTTTATCAACATTTATTCCAGAAATTTTCTGAGGACTTCACCTAAAGGGAGTGAGTGGGAGTGCTTGGTCATGGGGATTTTGCTAGGGGTTCCCCTTGGTCTGGATAAGGAATGTGAGGAGGAGAAGAGGCCAGGTAGAGCAGCACCAACTGCTGGAGGAGAGAGTGAGAGGAGGGACAGGAGGGCTCCAGATTCGTGGTGATTTGCTGCATGCTCCACAATCTGGCGATCATGAGAGACCAGCCGTTACCACCAGCAATTGTGCCAGAGGGTCAAGCTCAGGAGCCACAAGAGGAGGAGGAGGAGGAAGAGGAGGAGAAGGTTGAGGAGGCGAAGGAGGTTGAGGAGGAAAAGGAAGATGAGGGGGACCAGGTGGAGTACCAGAGGGTTCCAGGTAGTCGGCCCGCTGACTCGCTGCCATCTAATTGAAAACTACTTTTGATAGAAGTTCTGCACCATCAGACTTTGGAGCACTGTTACCACATGCCTTACCTTCCATGACTCAATTCTTTCAACCCCTACCCAATTACCATAATCATTCTTTATCTAGAGCAAAAACAAGCAATGGAAACATGACACAACCAACAGCACTTACAAATATTAAACTATTCACCCTGGTGCTTACCCTTAGTGGCTATCCTATAAGTGCTCCTGCCTACTCTGTACTTCTACAAAGTGCAACCCAAATGGCAGCAGCACGTGAGGTGGATGGTTGCTGAGAATCTGAAGAGGGAAGTTCAGATATCCTACTGGGACGCCCTCGAGGGGCTTTAGGCCTTGATGGAATTGAGCAGTCTGGGCTGCCTGGCTGACAGGCAACTGCAAGGGCAATGGCGGAGTGGGGGGGGGGGGGAGGGAGCAGGACTGCTGCCATCCAGAGAGAGGCCAGTAGGTTCCTGCTGCATGATTTCCACGCCATTACTTCGGGGCATCTGTTCAGCCAGCCTAGCAATCTGCTGGATGACAGATCTCTGGTTAGCTGAGGCACTCTGCAAACCCCTTTCAACCAAGGAGCTTAGAGCAACCATAGCAGCTGCCTAAGCATCCCTTGCAGCACTTTGCCTATCCATGGAAGATGCCAGTAGTGCAATGGAAGCTGTTTTGGGCTTCCATTGCAGCACTTTATTGTTTGTCATTCCATGGAAGCGGCGATGACTGCAGTGGAAGCTTCGACCTCAGTCAGCAGACGCTGCATGATGTCGGGCTCCACAGGTCACTGGATGGAATTAGCCAGCCTCTCCATGCTGGAGAAGATTGGCTCCAGGCTCTGCACCAAGCCATGGGCCAGGCTAGAGGTGGACTCCTCCACCCCCTAGCCATGATCCGTAAGCTTTTGGGCAAGCTATTCATTGCACCAAGCCATTTGGTTTGTCGCACCCATCAGCCTTGTCCTGAAGCTTGGCCCTGCGAGGTCCCCATCTCACTCCTCTACAGCAGAACTAGTATGTGACCTGGTGGCACCTGTGGTGTCCCTTCCACCCAGCGTGGCTGTTGCCCACTAGTGCCACATGCATCTCACTATGCGGGTCCGTGTTCTACCCTAGCCTGTAAGTTACGCATGGTGCCAGTCTCTAAGCTGGTGCCTGCGACAGTGGTAGCAATTGACACAGTGTCTGCTTCCTCGCTCTCCTCTACTCCTCCTCCTCCGGATCCTGCTCCTGGAAGTGTGCAATGATAAAGCTAGAAGGGTTAGGGTGCAGCATGTGTGTCCATTGTGTGATGAGACAACAACAATAACAACTTGTATTTATATACTGCCTTTAACGTAGTAAACCATCCCAAGGCGCTTCACAGGAGCGTTATAAAACAAAATTTGACACCAAGCCACATTAGGATAAATTAGGGCAGATGACCAAAGCTTGGTCAATGAAGTAGGTTTTAAGGAGTGTCTTAAAGGAGGAAAGAAAAGTGGAGAGGCGGTGAGGTGTAGAGAGGAAATTCCAGAGCATAGGGCCTTGGCAGCGGAAGGCACAGCCACCAATGGTTGAGCGATTAAAATCAGGGATGCTCAACAGGCCAGAATTAGAGGAGCGCAGATATCTTGGGGGTTGTGGGGCTAGAGGAGATTACAGAGATAGGGAGGGGCGAGGCCATGGAGGGATTTGAAAACAAAGATGAGGATTTTAAAATAAAGACCATATGGAGCTTGTGAGTGAGGATTGGTTGTGGATATATAAGGAAGCTGGAGTGGCCATATACCTGTAAGTGATATGTCCCCTACTCTGACTGTGGCCACAGCATCTGCCACTCCTCTCCCAATTACCACCAGCACTGCCTTCTCAAGGGGAGTGATCACATGGATTTGTGTTTCTCCTCCCCCGGTCAGGTGCTGCTGGCGCTTGTTATGTGCTATCTTGTCCTGGAAGAGAAAGAGTGGTGCTTGTGGATCAGTGTATTGGCAGGTGTGTGTGTGTGTGTGTGTGTGTGTGTGTGTGTGTGTGTGTGTGTGTGTGTGTGTGTTTGTGTGATGCCTCACATAGTCAAATAGCTGTGAGATGTATCTGAGGTATGAGCAGTGCCTGCGAAGGATGTAATATTATGGGTTGTATGAATGTCAGTGTAGAGTTACATGATGGATACAGTGTGTTAAGGTTGTGATGCTGGTGGTGGTGCAGTTATTGAGAAGTGTGTTTGGGAAATGGGATCTTATCGTGACCACTCGTGTCAAATCATTACATTTTTTGTAGCACTGGAGCCATGTCCTGGGGGCAGGGCTCCTGGCTGTGACCTCATCGGCGATCTCCTCCCACATCTGCCGCATTATTTGCCTCTGTGGCCTCCTTCCCCCCTGCAGCCACAAGACTTCCCTCCTCCGCTGTACCTTCTCCACCAGGACCCCCAGTGCTGCCGCTGAGAACCTATGAGCCCTCTCCCTCGGTCCCTGAGCCATCCTGATACATGCCATTGTCTGTCAGCCAGCGCATTCCACACCCTCAGTGGACGTGCCTGCATGGAGGCTACATATACTGCTCCACAAAAATTGCTCCTAATCAGCACTTGAGTGCTAGATGTGCAGGTCACCATTTTAGCACCTCCAGGCATGTTTAAATCATAGGAATCTTATTAATACAGTACCTGATGCGCTATCAATTACTCAAAGACTGAGGTTAAGCGAGTAACTAACAGGCTTTTATTAACAAGAGAATGAAGGTGTGCCTCGAGTGGTCGACCAGTCCAGAATACAGAGGGACTGTGGAGCAGTCACCTTTATACCTGGACTCGTGGGAGGAGTCAGCTGAGGCATGTACAGACATGTACACAGTGGAATACAAACAGTGGTTTACCACATTCACCCCTTGTTTAAAAATGAGTCCGGCGGGGTGAAGTGTATTAAAAGTTTGTGTATTGGAGTCTCTCCGGAGGTCTTGTCTGCCGCTGTGATCGGCGTGGCGATGGCAGGGGTAGTGAAGCTTCCGGCGTCGAGTCCCGCGTAGGCTGGGGCACTGGTGTGTAGTCCTCGTGGGTGTCGAGCGGGTCGCAGGGCCCAGGCGTGCCGTCTGCTGGGGTTGGATATTAGATCGTGGGGGGGGTGGTAGTGGGTAGTGGGTTACTGGGGCCCCCAAGGGTGCGAGGTCTCGTATGGAGACTGTGTCCTCCCGCCCGTCCGGGTACGCAATGTAAGCGTACTGGGGGTTGGCATGGAGGAGGTCAACCCTCTCGACCAGGGGGTCTGTTTTATGGGTCCTCACGTGTCTTCTCAGTAGGACCGGCCCTGGGGACATCAGCCATGGCGGTAGCGATGTCCCCGATGTGGACTTCCTTGGGACGACAAACATTTTCTCATGAGGGGTGGCATTAGTGGCAGTGCAGAGCAGTGACCGAATAGAGTGGAGCGCATCGGGGAGCACATCCTGCCAGCGGGAGGTCGGAAGGCCCCTAGACTTTAAGGCTAGCAAGGTGGCCTTCCAAACTGTCGCATTCTCTCTTTCCACCTGTCCGTTCCCCCGGGGGTTGTAACTGGTGGTCCTGCTTGTGGCAATACCCCTAGCGAGCAGGTACTGGCGGAGTTCGTCGCTCATAAACGATGAGCCCCGGTCGCTATGGATATAGCTGGGGAAACTGAACAGGGTGAAGAGGTCGTTCAGACATTTAATGACCGTGGCACTGGTCATGTCCGGGCAGGGGATGGCGAACGGGAAATGGGAGTACTCATGAATAATGTTGAGGAAGTACACAATACGGTCGGAGGAGGGGAGAGGCCCTTTAAAATCAACGCTCAGGCGCTCGAAGGGGCGAGTGGCTTTTATCAGGTGAGCCCTGTCTGGTCTATAAAAGTGCGGTTTGCACTCAGCGCAGACTTGGCAGGTCATGGTCCTGACCTTGATGAAGTGGAAGAACCTGGTGACCCCCGGGTGGCAGAGGTCATTGTGGAGGGCCCGCAGTCTATCGATCTGCGCGCTGGTGCAGGTGCCACGCGATAGAGCATCCGGGGGTTCATTGAGCTTCCCAGGCCGGTACAAGATCTCGTAATTGTAGGTGGAAAGTTCGATTCTCCACCTCAAGATCTTGTCGTTTTTGATTTTGCCCCTCTGCTTGTTGTTAAACATAAAAGCGACTGAACGCTGGTCAGTGAGCAGGGTAAATCATTTTCCGGCCAGGTAGTGCCTCCAATGACGCACAGCCTCCACAAAAGCCTGGGCCTCCTTCTCAACAGCAGATTGTCTGGTCTCCGGGCCCTGGAGGGTTCGTGAAAAGAAGGCTACGGGTCTCCCCGCCTGATTAAGGGTAGCGGCCAGGGCAAAGTCGGACGCGTCGCTTTCCACCTGGAAGGGGATGGATTCGTCCACTGCGTGCATGGTGGCTTTGGCAATGTCTTCCTTGATACGGTGGAAGGCTAAGCTGGCCTCCGCCGTCAAGGGAAAAGAGGTGGACTTGATCAGCGGACGGGCATTGTCCGCATAGTAGGGGGCCACTGGGCGTAATAGGAGAAAAACCCTAGGCACCTCTTCAGGGCCTTGAGGCAGTGGGGCAGTGGGAGTTCCATAAGGGGACGCATCCGGTCGGGGTCGGGACCAATGACTCCGTGTTCCACAACACAGCCAAGGATGGCGAGGCGGGTTGTGCGGAATATGCACTTCTCCTTGTTATATGTCAGGTTCAGGAGTTGGGCGGTGCAGAGGAATTTTTCGAGGTTTGCGTCATGGTCCTGCAAGTCATGGCCGCAGATGGTCACATTGTCCAGATATGGGAAAGTGGCCTGCAACGCATTTTGATCGACCATCCGGTCCATCTCCCTTTGGAAGACGGAGACCCCGTTGGTGACACCAAAGGGAACCCTAAGGAAGTGATAGAGACAGCCGTTTGCCTCAAAGGCAGTATACTGGCGGTCCTCAGGGCGGATAGGGAGCTGGTGGTACGCTGATTTCAGGTCAATGGTCGAGAAGACGCGGTACTGCGCGATCTGGTTGACCATATCAGCTATGCGGGGGAGTGGGTAAGCGTCCAGCAGGGTGTAGCGATTTATTGTCTGGCTGTAGTCGATGACCAGGCGCTGCTTCTCGCCGGTCTTAACGACCACAACCTGGGCTCGCCAGGGGCTGGTGCTGCCCTCAATAATCCCCTCCTTCAGGTGCCGCTCCACTTCGGTTTTAATGAAAACCCTATCCCCGGCACTGTATCGCCTGCTCTTTGTGGCGATGGGCTTACAGTCTGGGGTGAGGTTAGCAAACAGTGGGGGGGGGGTGACTCTGAGTGTGGAGAGGTTGCACCTGGTGCGCGGCGGGCAATTTGGAAGCTGCTGGCTGCGGACTGTGAGTGGGGGGAGGGGCCCACCGTACGCCATCGTAACACTTTTAAGGTGGCACTGAAAATCCAACCCCAGTAGAACGGCAGCGCAGAGGTGGGGCAGGACCAGAAGTTTAAAATTATCGTACACAGTCCCGTCTACTAAGAGTGTCACCACGCAGTAGCCGCCAATGTCCGCCGACTGGGACTCGGAGGCCATAGAAATCCGCTGGTGCATAGGCAGGACTGGGAGAGAGCAACGCCGCACCGTGTCGGGGTGGATGAAGCTCTCCATGCTCCCAGAGTCAAAAAGGCAGATTGTTTCGTGACCATTTACCTTAATGTCCACTGTGGACCGGGCCAGTTGGTGCGGTCTCGCTTGGTCCAGCGTAATGGAGGCCAGCGTAGGGGTCGGTGTGTCGTTGCGGGTATCAGATGAGGCGGTGTTGGGGGCCAAGATGGCGGCTGGCGTCCAAGATGGCGGCGTCCATGATCCCCATGTGGCTGGAGGCGTCCAAAATGGCTGCTGTTCCGGTGGTTTGCACATGGCTGGGGAGGCCCAAGATGGCGGCCCGCACGGCCCACACGCACCGCTGCTGGGGTTCGGGGTGGCTTAGGCCCTGCAGACGCTGGCGTAGTGTCCCTTCTTCCCGCAGCCCGAGCAGATCGCATTTTTCGCCGGGCAGCGCGCTCTGGGGTGTTTGGCCTGGCCACAGGAGTAGCATTTCTGGCCTTGGGACACTGCTGCGGTAGTTGGGCCGTTGCTGGGATGTGGCTGGGGTGGCACGACGCTATGAGACGGTCCTACCGTGTCCCAGGCTGTCGTTCCCCGTGGCGTCCACGGTGCAGAGGAGTAGGCATCCATGCCCCAGTAGGCTGCGTCCAATGATAGTGCGAGTTCAGTGGCCTTGTTGAGGTCGAGGTCACTCTGCTCCAGCAGTCGCTGTCGGGTGTAATTGGACCTGTGGCCCGCCACAAAAGCGTCCCGGATAAGTTCCTCTGTGTACACAGCGGCCTTTACATCCTTACAACCACAGGCCCGGCCAAGCACAGACAGTGCCTGAAGGTATTCCTCGGTCGATTCCCCAGGTTGTTATTTACGACTCCCCAGGAGGTGCCTGGCGTACACCTCGTTCACTGGGCGCGTGTACTGGTCCTTGAGGAGCTTGAGAGCAGCCGTGTACGAGGTCGCGTCCTGGATGACCGAGTACGCTCGGTGGTTCACTGGAGATCAGGACATTCAGTTTGTCCTCATCCGATTTGACCGTTGCAGCGGAGGCGATCAGGAATTTTTCAAAGCACTTAAGCCAGTGAGCAAACTTGGTGGATGCGTCCGCCTCCCGATGGTCTAAGTCCAGGCATGCTGGTGTGAGGATCTTCTCCATTATAAAAATCTTGTTAATAAAATTGATGCGCTATCAATTACTCAAAGACTGAGGTTAAGCGAGTAACTAACAGGCATTTATTAACAAGAGAATGAAGGTGTGCCTCGAGTGGTCGACCAGTCCAGAATACAGAGGGACTGTGGAGCAGTCACCTTTATACCTGGACTCGTGGGAGGAGTCAGCCGAGGCATGTACAGACATGTACACAGTGGAATACAAACAGTGGTTTACTACAGTACCCACTTAGCGCCTGTTTTCACCCTTTTGCAAAATAACCCCCAAAATGTTCTCCAACTTCTCTGATCACGTCGTAAACTATACCCGTTCTTCAGCCATACAAAAATAATTGGCTTCCTTATATTTTTGAATATAGATGAAAGGTAGCCACATAGTTAAACTTGTAGTTTACAACAAATGCCTTTTTTTTAAACTAATCAGTTGGAACGCGCTACTGTCAATCATCAGTCCTGATTGATCACAGTGTCTTTAAAAGAGAAAGTGAAAAATCAGCCAGTGTTTCTCTGCCAGCTGTGGCTCAGTGGTAGCACTCTTGCCTGAGTCAGAAAGTTGTGGGTTTAAGTCCCACTCCAGAGACTTGAACATATAATCCAGGCTGACACTACAATGCAACACTGAAGGGGTGCTGCGCTGTTGGAAGCACTGTCTTTTGGATGAGATGTTAAACCAAAGCCCCTTCTACCCTCTCAGCTGGACGTAAAAGATCCCTTGGCACTATCTTGAAAAAGAGAAGGAAGTTTTCCCTGATGTCCTGGCCAATATTTATCTCTCAACCAACAGCACGAAAGCAGATTATCTAATGATTTATTTCATTGCTGTGTGTGGGACATGGCTGTGCACAAATTGGCTTCCACGTTTATTACAGTACAACAGTGACTACACCTCAATACTACTTCATTGGCTGTACAGCCCTTTGGGATGTCCTTAACATAGAAACATAGAAGATAGGAGCAGGAGTAGGCCATTCAGCCCCTTGAGCCTGCTCCGCCATTCAATGAGATCATGGCTGATCATCCAAATTCAGTACCCTGTCCCTGCCTTCTCTCCATGTCCCTTGATCCCTTTAGCCTTAAGAAATATATCTAACTCCTTCTTCAATATATTTAATGAATTGGCCTCAACTGCCTTCTGTGGCAGAGAATTCCACAGGTTCACCACTCTCTGGGTAAAGAAATTCCTCCTCACCTCCGTCCTAAATGGCTTACCCCTTATCCTTAGACTGTGACCCCTGGTTCTGGACTCCCTGGCCATCAGGAACATCCTTCCTGCATCTAGTCTGTCTAGTCCTGTTAGAATTTTATAAGTTTCAATGAGATCCCCTCTCATTCTTCTAAACTCCAGCGAGTATAAGCCCAATCGACCCAATCTCTCCTCATACGTCATTCCTGCCATCCCAGGTATCAGCCTGGTGAATCTTCACTGCACTCCCTCCATGGCCAGAGCATCCTTCCTCAAATAAGGTGACCAAAACTGCACACAATACTCAAGATGTGGTCTCACCAAGGCTCTGTACAACTGTAGCAAGACACCCTTGTTCCTGTACTCGAACCCTCTCGCTACGAAGGCCAACATACCATTTGCCTTCTTAACCGCCGGCTGCACCTGCATGCTTACCTTCAGCGACTGGTGCACGAGGACACCCTGGTCTCGTTGCACTTCCCCTTCTCCCAATCTATTGCCATTCAGATAATAATCTGCCTTCCTGTTTTTGACACCAAAGTGGATAACCTCGCATTTATCCACGTTATATTGCATCTGCCATGCTTCCGCCCAATCACCCAACCTGTCCAAATCTTACTGGAGTTTCTCTGCATCCTCCTCACAGCACACACGCCCACCCAGCTTTGTGTCATCTGCAAACTTGGAGATATTACATCTAGTTCCCT
The DNA here is from genome assembly GCF_052327205.1 of Somniosus microcephalus. NCBI lineage: Eukaryota > Metazoa > Chordata > Chondrichthyes > Squaliformes > Somniosidae > Somniosus > Somniosus microcephalus. The sequence continues at coordinate 165,000,966 of NC_140988.1, forward strand.
CGTCAAGATCATTAATATATATTGTGAATAGCTGGGGTCCTAGGACCGATCCCTGCGGTACCCCACTAGTCACTGCCTGCCACTCGGAAAAAGACCCGTTTATTCCAACTCTTTGCTTTCTGTCTGCCAATCAGTTCTCTATCCAAATCAATACCTTGCCCCCAATCCCACGTGCCTTAACTTTACATGCTAATCTCTTATGCGAGACCTTATCGAAAGCCTTCTGAAAGTCCAAATACACCACACCCACTGGTTCTCCCTTATCTATTTTACCAGTTACATCCTCAAAAATTTCCAGTAGATTAGGCAAGCACGATTTACCTTTTGTAAATCCATGTTGACTTTGTCCGATCCTGTCACTGTTTTCCAAGTGCTTTGCTATTACATCTTTTATAATGGACTCTAGCATTTTCCCCACTACCGATGACAGGCTTACCAGTCTATAATTCCCCATTTTCTCTCTACCACCTTTTTTGAATAGTGGGGTAACATTAGCTACCCTCCAATCCATGGGTACTGTTCCAGATTCCGTTGAATTTTGGAAGATGACCAGCAATGGATCTATTATTTCTAGGGCCACTTCCTTAAGTACCCTAGGATGTAGATTATCAGGCCCTGGGGATTTATCGGCTTTCAATCCCGTCAATTTCCCTAACACCATTTCCCTACAAATACTGATTTCTTTCAGTTCCGACCCTCTCATTAGACCCTATGTTCCCCGACATCTCTTGGAGGTTATTTGTGTCCTCCTTTGTGAAGACAGAACCAAAGTATGTATTTAATTGGTCTGCCATTTCTTTGTTCCCCATTATAAATTGCCCTGATTCTGACTGCAAGGGACCTACACTTGACTTCACAAATCTTTTTCTCTTCACATATCTATAAAAGCATTTACAGTCAGTTTTTATGTTCCCTGCAAGCTTACTCTCATACTCTATTTTCCCCCTCTTAATTAATCCCTTTGTCCTCCTTTGCTGAATCCTAAACTGCTCCCAATCCTCAGGTTTGCTGCTGATTGTGGCCAATATCTAAGTTCTCTCCTTGTATCTTATGCTATCCCTAATTTCCCTTGTTAGCCATGGTTGAGTCACCTTTTTTGTTTTATTTTTATGCCAAACTGGGATGAACAAATTCTGTAGTTCATCCATGCGATCTTTGAGTGTTTGCCATTGCCTATCCACCGTCAACCCTTTGAGTGACATTCCCCAATCAATCCTACCCAACTCGTGCCTCATACTATCGTAGTTTCCTTTATTTAAATTCAGGACCCTAGTCTCTGAGTCAACTACTTCACTCTCCATCTTAATGAAGAATTCTATCATATTATGATCGTTCCAACCCAAGGGGCCTCGCACAACAAGATTGCTAATTAATCCTTTCTCATTGCATAATACCCAGTCTAAGATGGCCTGATCTCTAGTTGGTTCCTCGACATATTGCATGGTGGCATAGTGGCTAGCACTGTTGCCTCACAGCGCCAGGGACCAGGGTTCGAATCCGGCCTCGGGTGACTGTCTGTGTGGAGTTTGCACATTCTCCCCGTGTTTGCATGGGTTTCCTCCGGGTGCTCCGGTTTCCTCCCACAGCCCAAAGATGTGCGGGTTAGGATGACTGGCTATGATAAATTGACCCTTAATGTTAGGGGGATTAAATACGTGGGGTTACGGGGATAGGGTGGGGTAGGGGTTAAGGGGATCGGATGGGATGTGTGTCGGTGCAGGCTCGATGGGCTGAAATGGCCTCTATCTGCACTGTGGGGTTTCTGTGATTTCTGTGATTCTGTGATATTGGTCCAGGAAACCATCCCGTATACACTCCAGGAATTCCTCCTCCATAGTGTTGTTACTAATTTGGTTAGCCCAATCTATATGTAGATTAAAGTCACCCATGATAACTACTGTGCCCTTATTGCATGCTTCTCTAATTTCCCTTTTAATGCCATCCCCAACCTCCGCATTTGGGGGTCTATATACCACTCCCACTAACATTTTCTGCCCCTTGGTATTTCTCAGTTCTACCCATACAGATTCCACATCATCAGACCTAATATCCTTCCTTACAATTGTGTTAATCCCCTCTTTAACCAGCAATGCTACCCCACCTCCTTTCCCTTTTTGCCTATCTTTCCTGAATATTGAATATCCCTGGATGTTGAGTTCCCAACCATGGTCACCCTGGAGCCATGTTTCCATAATCCCAATCATATCATAATTGTTTACCTTTATTTGCGCAGCTAATTCATTCACCTTATTACGAATGCTCCTCGCATTAAGACACAAAGCCTTCAGGCTTGATTTTTTAACACACTTTGACCTTTTAGAATTATTGTTTACTGTGGCCATGTTTGATTTACACCCTTGATTTCTCTGACTTCCACCTTTATTTTTCTCCTTCCTGTCTTTTGCTTCTATCCTTGTTTCCCTTTCCTCTGTCCCCCTGCTCAGGTTTCCAACCGCCTGCCATTTTAGTTTGAACCCTCCCCCAGAGCACTAGCAAACACTCCCCCTAGGACATCGGTCCCGGTCCTGCCCAGGTGCAAACCATCCGGTTTGTACTGGTCCCACCTCCCCCAGAACCGGTTCCAATGTCCCAGGAATTTGAATCCCTCTCCCTTGCACCATTCCTCTAGCCATGTATTCATCTGAAATATCCTTCTATTTCTACTCTGACTAGCACATGGCACTGGTAGCAATCCTGAGATTACTACCTTTGAGGTCCTATTTTTTAATTTACCTCCTAACTCCCTATATTCAGCTTTTAGGACCTCATCCCATTTTTTACCTATATCGTTGGTACCTATATGCACCATGACAGCTGGCTGTTCACCATCCCCTTCCAAAATGCTCTGCAGCCGCTCCGAGACATCCTTGACCCTTGCACCAGGGAGGCAACACACCATCCTGAAGTCTTGTTTGCGGCCGCAGAAACGCCTATCTATTCCCCTTACAATAGAATTTCCTATTACTATAGCTCTACCCCTCTTTTTCCTCCCGTCCTGTGCAGCAGGACCACCCCTGGTGCCAGGAAGTTGGCTGCTGCTGTCTTCCTCTGATAAGCCATCTCCCTCACCAATATCCAAAGTGGTATATCTGTTTGAGAGGGGATGACTACACAGGACTCCTGCACTACCTGCCTGCGCCTACTACTCTGCCTGGTGGTCAACTACTCTGCCTGGTGGTCAACCATTCCCTTTCTGCCTGTGCAACCTTTACCTGCGGTGTGACCAACTGATTAAACGTGATATCCACGACATCCTCAGCATCGCGAATGCTCCAGTATGTATCCATTTGCAGCTCCAGCGCCGTAATGCGTTCTGTCAGTAGCTGCAGCTGGATACACTTCCTGCATACATGGTCATCAGGGACACAGGAAGTGTTCCTGATTTCCCACATCGCACAGGAGGAGCATACTATAGGGCCGAGCTGTGCTGCCATGACTTACCCTTTAATTAATTTAAATTAAATTAAATCAAATCAATTCCACCAATTACACTACACTATAATTAAATGGTATACTCAAGGGCTCTTGTTTACCAACAGGCCCCGCTACACCACAGAGAGCTTAAAAACTATAAACCATAGAGTTTAAGTTTGGAAAAAAAGGAGAAAGAGAGAAATACTCACCAACCAATCACTTACCTGCTTTCTGGTGACGTCACACTTCGATTACTTTTTACTTCTCTCTCTCCCGCCTACCTGCTGCTGCCACCTCGGTTTAAATTAGCTCTACCACCGCCGCCGCTTCACCCAGGTCCTCCGCTGTTGTGGGGCCTACCTACTGCTGCCGCCTCGGTTTTTAGTTAGCTCCGCCGCCGCTTCACCCAGGTCCTCCGCCGCTGTTGTGAAAGGCACTGTATAAATGCAAGTCTTTCTTTCTTTCTCTCTTTCTTTCTCCCAGCTGCAAAGAACTTCTGTATGGACTATATCAGGATAGATATCAGACTGGGCTATATCCCCACCCCTTCCCCATGGATGAACACCTTGCCAAAACTCACTGGGGTCGATTTTAACTCAGGTGCGGGCAATTGTCGGGCTCCCCGAATTTCGTGATTCCCACACGAATCTAAATGGATGTGTGAGATTGATGCAATTTTAACTCAATTGGCCAATTGATTTCCAACATGTGGGAAGCCTTTGCAAATGGGTTTTTCATGACTGCAAGTCTCCTCCGATGACGTCATCATTGCTGCTGCATTTAAGGTCCACAGCAAGCCTTGCTTCCTCTGCAGGCTTCCAAGCTTTCCCCTTAAGATGGCACAGGAGCCTGCAGGAGCAATGGCCAGCGGGAGGGCAAGAGCTGCACCTAAATTTGATGAGGCATCACTGCAGGCATTGTTGGATGGGGCTAGGGCCCACAGGAAGGTACTGTTCCCTTCTTCAGGAAGGAAGAGGCCTCCCAGTCAGACCAAGGCTGTGTGGCTACAGGAGGATGGGGAAGTCAACTCCTTGGGGCTCACATGGCGCACCTGGATGCAGTGCAGGAAAAGATTCCATGACCTTCTTCACACTGGAAAGGTAAGTATGAAGTTTCCATCACCCCTAATCTGATCCCCATTGCCTTTCCTCACCAGCACTCAGCTCTAGCAATCTCTTCCTCCACATCCCACTTGACACTCACATCCATGCACCCTTAGCCATCCCCTCTCTCTCTATGCTCATATTCACCTAACTATTTGACCATGCAGCCCTCACACTCCCTCTCACTCTGATGCTTTGAACACAACTGACAACACACAGGGAGGGCCCTTGGTCTTGCAACCTCACTCCATCTTTGTCTCCTTCTAAGTATCTATGCTATGCAATCTCTACACTCACTCCTTCATTCTCACTCAACCTCCACTTGTCTCCCTCATTGCAGGGGAAGAGAGCTCACAACAGGAGAGAGCGAGCCAGGACAGGAGGAGGGCCACCCTCATTAGCCCAGCTCAACCCCTGGGAGGAAGCCGTCCTGGAGATTGTCAGGGCTGATACAGATGCGGAAGTTGGGAAAGGACAGACGGGTGCATCACAGCAAGCTGGTGACAGAATAGTTTTCCATCTCTCTCATTGACATTGCATGAGTCGCTGATAATGGGCCAGAAATTCCAGGCCAGAAGCGTGAGTGCGGTCGGCTTACTCATGCTTCTGGCCGTTGGAAATGCCGGCGTTCAGCATGAACAGCGCATGCGGGGAACGCCGGCATTTCCAGACCTCGAGCGCGTGCGACTGCACAGGCAGCGCTTGCGCAGTGAACTTCGTAGATTTCATTCATGAAATCCGTGAGGTTAAGTCCTTAGAAGTTACACTGAAAAAAAGCAAGTGTAAAGTGGTTCATTGGCTGCAGAGGAAGATATATTTTATCGTGGAGCTTTTGAAATGCAATATTTTTGTTTGGGAAAGGGAGGGAAGTTATTTTAAGAAATTTTAAGTAAGTTTTAAAGTTAAAATTTTTTTTTTTTTAAAGGGTTTTCAGAACGGTAGGTAGAAGGAGCAATTGTGGCTGTGTGAATGGAATGTGAGAATGAGTTATGTATGTATGTCCACATATATTCCTTTACGTATATGTATGCATGTTTTATATTCCTTTACTATGAATGTATGTTTTTAATTATGATTTTCCAATAAGTTACTTTCTCTGAAAGTCATAATTAAATAATACATTCATACACATAAGTAAAGGAATATATACATAACACGCAAAGGAATATATACAGACATACATACTTTCAGAAGCTCCACGATAAGAAATATCTTCCTCCGCAGCCTCTGTAGCAACTGTACCCATGCTTTTTTCATGTGTAAGTTGTAATGACTGGACCTCACTGAAAGCATTAATGAAAGCGGCGAATTATACTGCGCACGCGCTGCCTGTGCAGTCGCACGTGTTCTGCCTCTGAACCCCTTCGTTCAGAGGACAGGAAATGCCGGTTTTCCCCACATGCACTGTGCATGCTGAAAACCGGCATTTCATCCGGCCAGATGCGTAAGTACCCCGACCGTACTAGCGCATTTGGAAGGGAATTATTGGGCCAACATTTTACATGTCAATAAAATAAAAAATTTAACACTTGCACGACTTGCCCCCTCGCATCTGCGACTGAGGGTCCAAGGAGGTGCATTGCGCAAGAGGTCATCATCGCACGTATCCTCACACTGTTCCCTTTGGGGAACTGTATGAAGTGGTGGAAGGATTTATGGCCGTGATTAACGCTCATTCCGTGACCGTAACCATCTTTGAACCAGCCATTAGGGTGGTTAGTCCTATGGCGGGAGGGTTTTACGGGCTCCCACAACCCATCTGAGGGGGGGGGGCCACCAACACCCACGGACGCAAGTATCCCGCTGGATGTCCACCCAGAATTTAAAGTTGGAGCTCCGACTCCACTTGCCGGGACTGTCTGGAGTGGGGTTCAAAACCCTACTCCTTCTGGCCCAGCAGCGGGGATGCTTACTGCTACGCAAAAGGCCCACTCCGCACAAAAGGTGACACCCATACGTTTCCTGCGCCTTTTCCCTCCCCGTGACTGGAGCCCTATGCTGCCATTTCACGTTGCTAATCGGATTGGGCGTTTGTCATAGCAGTAGGATCCCCGCCGCTGGGCCAGATCAGGGTAGGGTTTCGAACCCCGCTCCAGACAGTCCCGGCAAGTGGAGTCGGAGCTCCGGCTCTAAATTCTGGGTTGACATCCAGTGGGATATTTGCGTCCGTGGGTGTGGGTGGCCCCCCCTCCTTGTATAGCTTGTGGGAGCCCGTAAAACCCTCCCGCCATAGGACTAACCGCCCTAATGGCTGGTTCAAAGATGGTTACGGTCACGGAATGAGCGTTAATCACGGCCATAAATCCTTCCACCACTTCATACAGTTCCCCAAAGGGAACAGTGTGAAGACACGTATGACGACGACATTGCTAAATAAATAAATGGAATTAAAAAAATTCTTTTAGGGCTTTTAAAAGTCTTTAAATTGCTTTAATTCTCTTTAAAACTACTTCAGATTACTCAAAATAATGTAAACATTTTAAAAAGTTTATAAAAGTTACCAAAATCTTCAAAAAACTTCCAAAAACCTATTTAAACTGCTGCTTTGCATGTAAAAAAGCAAAGCAGCTTGACAGAAACATTGGGGGCGTGTCCAGTGAAACTGAGACCTCAAGGGGCGTGTCTCACTTACACTGCACGCTCCTGGGTCCACGCTGGCTGCACTCCTGGGCGGTGTGACGTCATACGCTGCCCGGGAATGTGCTTTTTATTTCTCCAAGTTCAGGCGTCCCAGAAGCTGATCGGCAGGAGCGCGGGGTAAGTGCAAATACGGGGCTTGCACACGCTGCAAGTCCCGTTCTGGAATTTCTGGCCCATTTGATTCTAAAGCTACATCATATGGACTTATGATCATCAGCAAAATGCAATGTGCATGTAACCTTGGCATCACATCTCTAACTTTTTCCTTGACTCCCCCACAGGACCATCGAGAGCCCCCGTCCCCAGTGTGCAGGAGGAAGAGCCTGAGATTCCAGACTCCTCAGAGGAATCTGCAACCTCTGTGGGAGCAGCGTCAGCAGAAATAAGCGCACCCAGCACCAGCGCAGACACTCACACCTCGAGGGGACATTCAGGACATAGAGTAGTGTTGTCACCTGGTGTATCACAGCTCACAAGTGAGCATCAGCAGATTGTGGAGACAGGGACAGCAGTGGAGAGTCCTCGTTGGAGGGCGCAGGATTCTGCCAGCTCGGCTCAGCTGCATGTCGACCCTTTGCCTCTGGTTCCATCCATAAGATCAGAGGTGATGGAACTCCATGCACAGATGCAGGAGTCTCTGGCAGGTTTTGTCTCCAGGGTCGCTGCGAGTGTGGAGCGAATGGAGGAGTCCATAATGAACATGAGCAGAGCCTTTGTGGAGTCAGTGGCACATGAACGCATAAACACGGAAAGGATGGCTACCTACGTGGAAATGATTGCTGCCTCCATGGTAAGGCTGGCTATGGTAGAGGAGAGGAGGACTATGGCCATGGAGGAGGTTAGTCGCCAGGGTACGGAAAACATGGTGAGTGTTCAGAATAGAATGACATCTCTTGAGGAGCGATCGGCACCAATTGAACAGAGAAACCAGACCTTCATGGAAGTCCTTCTGAGTAGGACTGCCATTGCAGATACGGGTCCCCATGGCCCCCCTGATGTGCAGCAAGGTGCTCTCAAGCCACTTGCAGGCGCGGAGGGGGACCTGACCCATGAGAGGGAGGTTGGTGGCAGGCCTCAAGGAAGTGCCACTGCAGAGCCCTCGGTCAGAGCCCCGCCGGAATCCACACCCAAGTGAGATAGACGTCTCAACTCCTGCACAGCCGCAGGAGCAGCAGACTGCTGACAAACCCTCACAGGCTCGCCAGCCCAGAGGATGCCCGCCAAAGGTGTCGAGACAGGAGCAGCAGGAAAGTGAGCAAGGGGTCTCCACATCTGCTGAAGCCAAAGGGGAACCACTACGTAGGAGCACACGTAAGAGGAAAATAAAGCACAAGTAGTCACAAGGGTAGTCACTTGGGTGAAATGTTGTGTATATTGTAAAAATGCCATCAGTTGGTTCTTGTGCATAAAAATTCTGATGGCAACTGTTGCAGTTCTGGTGTGTGTCATTTCACGAATGCGGCTTTCACATTGAAGGGTTAGGATTACTTGCAGTTGTCAGGATGCTGGTCAAACAGCTAGGAATCCATAGGGTTTGGCCATTGTCGATGCTCTGGTAAGAAGCTGCAAGGCAAAAGAGTTTGATTTACTAGGCTAAGCAAATCTGGCCAGGATGAGTGTGTTCCTTGCATCCCGGCCAGCAATGTTCTTGCATAATGCTGCCGCTGGTTGATGGACCTCTGCAGGTTGCTCGTTTTCACCCTCTTCCTCCTCCTCCTCCTCCTCCTCCTCATCATCATCATCATCGTCATCATCATCATCTGAGGAGGGTATGTGAAGAGCCACTTGGTCCTCAGGAATCTGCAAGCCACGACGCTGTGCCATGTTGTGAAGTGCACAGCAAACCACGATGATTCTGGAGACCCTGGCTGCTGAGTACTGTAGGGCTCCACCTGATCTATCCAGGCATCTGAAGCGCATCTTCAGCAAGCTGATGGTTTGCTCGATTATGGATCTGATGGAAATGTGGCTGGAGTTGTAGCGCTCCTCAGCTTCCTCAACAGCGTCATTAACCAAGTCCTCAGGGGATAGCCCTTGTCTCCAAGTAGCCATCCGTGAAGTTGGTCTGGCGGCCTTAATAGTGGAGGCACACTAGACTGGCGCAGTATGAAGGAGTCATGGCAACTGCCAGGGTACTTGGCACAAACATGCATAATCTCCTTCTTGTGGTCACACACCAGCTGAACGTTAAGGGAGTGGAAGCCCTTACGGTTGACAAAAATACCTGGATTGTGATGGGGTGCCCTAAGGGCCACATGTGTGCAGTCAATGACGCCCTGCACCCTTGGAAAGTCTGCCAGATGAGCTAATCCAAGCGCTCGCGCCCTTACACTTGCGCGATCCCTGGTGAAATGGATGTGATTGTGCACGAGGGCAAAGAGGGCAGCGGTTACCTGCGTGATGCAAGTGTGTGCGGCCGACTGGGAGATGCCGCTGATGTCTGCTGATGATCCCTGGAATGAGCCTGAGGCAAAAAAGTTGAGTGCGGTGGTGACTTTGATGGCCACTGGTAAGGAGTGTCCACCTGATCCTCTGGGCAGCAGGTCTTGCTGTATCATTGCGCAGATGTCAGTCACTACCTGTCGGGAAAGTCAGAGCCACCTTTGGCACTGCTACTCAGTCATGTTGAGGTAGCTGACCCTGTGTCTGTAGACCCTGTTTGGGGGGTATCTCCTGCGCCGACGGGCTTCCATGCGCTGGCCCCTTCTGGCCTGTGCTGCCTCAGGTGGGTGAGCAGCAGCCTGTTGCTCCTGCTGCTGCTGCTGTTGTTCCTGGTTCTGCTGCTCAAGCTCCTCTAATGCCAAGAAGGGAAGGAGAAAAATGGCTCCCATGCTTCTGGCATATGCCTCCACTGAGGAAGCGCTGAGTGAGGGTGGCGAGAGGTGTTTCCCAGGAGTTCACACTGTAGATGTGTGTGAGGCTCCAACCTTCCACAGGTGCGGTTAAGCCTGGTAAAAGTTGCTCCAGGGCTGAAACAACAAAGTCCTGCCACCTGCAAATGATGACTGATCAAATCTCCTCTTTAATGGTTGACCTGCAGCTGATAGTCAGCAAGCCAATAGTGCTCACGCCAGGTTTCACAGGCGTGGTCCCCACCAGGCGTGATTTACGTCGGAAAAGGGTTAAAAATGCAAGGGCCTGTTAAAATGGCATTATAAAGGCCAATTATTGCTGAATAAGGGCCTTAAAGACCAGTCCCCCAGTTTTATCGATTTTATCCCCCCACACGCCTCAAAGCCTGCCTCACGGCTCAGTTAAAATTGACCCCACTGTGTATATTCACAGATGAAGAATGGCCACTTATGCAAGGTGGCAGATTGCTACCAATTCCTGTGGATGAGAGAAGAAAAAGGGAGAAAATTGGGAAGTAAATATTTATCGAATGATAGAAGGGGTCATTTTCACCTTCGCTGCCTGGATGGTAATCTGGTTGAGCAGATCGCACAGCCGTTGTGGACCCCGTCTGGTTTTCATCCCATCTCTTTGTATTACTCATTGTTACACACTATTTACAGCCACAATTCTTTCTCACTCTAAACAATGTTTTAACGTGCAACAGAATATTTATAAATCAGGTGAAAAGCTATATGTTTTCAAAGATGATATTGAATACAATCTCAATAAAAATCAGAAGAGCCGTCACAAGTTGCTAACATTGGACCTTTTATCAGCCATAGTTATTTTAATAACAACAGAAAATGCTGGAAATACTCAGCAGGCCAGGCAGCATCCGTGGAGAGAGAAACAGAGTTAATGTTTCAGGTCTGGGACCCTTCATCAGAACTGGAAAAAGCTGGAGATGTAACAGATATTAAGCAGGTGCAGAGGCGGGGGGGGGGGCGCGGTTTGGGAGGGGAGGAAGGAATTGAAAGAACACCCTGTACTTTTGTAAGAGGCAGGAAAGATAAAATGTTGCAAATGGGAATGGCAAAAATCATACTGCATGAAAAATGGGGGCAGGGATAATTATCTGAAATTGTTGAACTCAATGTTGAGTCCGGCAGGCTGTAAAGTACCCAATCGAAAGATGAGGTGCTGTTCCTCGAGCTTACGTTGAGCTTCATTGGAACAATGCAATTGGCCGAGGACAGAGAGATCAGAGTGGGAGTGAAGCGGTGAATTAAAGTGACAGGCGACCGGAAGCTCAGGGCCACCATTACTGACTGAACGGAGGTGTTCCGCAAAGCGGTCGCCCAATCTGCGTTTGGGCTCCCCAATGTAGAGGAGATCGCATCGTGAGCAGCGAGTACAGTATATTAAATTGCAAGAAGTACAAGTAAATCGCTGTTTCACCGGGAAGGGGTGTTTGGGGCCCTGGACAGTGGGAAGGGAGGAGGTAAAAGGGCATGTGTTGAATCTCCTGCACTTGCACGGGAAGGTGCCAGGTGAAGGAGAAGGGCTGTTGGGGGTGAGTGAGCAGTGGACCAGGGTGTCGCGGAGGGAGTGGTCCCTTCGGATGCTGAAAGGGGAGGTGAGGGGAAGATGTGTTTGGTGGTGGGATCACATTGGAGGTGGCAGAAATGGCGGAGGCTGAGCCGTTGAATGTGGAGGCTGGTGGGGTGAAAGGTGAGAAGAAGGGGAACCCTATCGTGGTTCTGGGAGGGAGGGGAAGGGGTGAGAGCAGAAGTGCGGGAAATAGAACGGACACGGTCAAGGGCCGTGTCAACCACGGTAGAGGGGAATCCTCGGTTGAGGAAAAAGGAAGACATGTCGGAAGCACTAGTATGGAAGGTGGCATCGTCAGAACAGATGCGGCGGAGACGGAGAAACTGGGAGAAGGGAATAGAGTCCTTACAGGAAGCGGGGTGGGAGGAAGTGTAATCCAGATAGCTGTGGGAGTCGGTGGGCTTGTAGTGGATGTTTGTTGAAAGCCGATCTCCAGAAATGGAGATGGAGAAGTCAAGGAAGGGAAGGGAAGAGTCGGAGATGGACCATGTGAAGGTGAGGGAAGGGTGGAAATTGGAAGTAAAGTGAATGAACTTATCCAGTTCAGGGCGAGGGCAGGAAACGGCACCAACACAGTCATCGATGTACCGGAAAAAGAGGTGAGGGAGGGGACCTGAGTAGGACTGGAACAAAGAATGTTCCACATATCCCATGAACAGGCAGGCATAGCAAGGGCCCATGTGGGTTCCCATAGCAACACCTTTAATTTGGAGGAAGTGAGTGGAGTCAAATTAAAGGTGTTGCTATGGGAACCCGCATGGGCCCTAGCTATGCCTGCCTGTTCATGGGATATGTGGAACATTCTTTGTTCCAGTCCTACTCAGGTCCCCTCCCTCACCTCTTTTTCCGGTACATCGATGACTGTATTGGTGCCGTTTCCTGCTCTCGCCCTGAACTAGATAAGTTCATTCACTTTACTTCCAATTTCCACCCTTCCCTCACTTTCACATGGTCCATCTCCGACTCTTCCCTTCTTAAGTTTCAATGAGATCCCCTCTCATTCTTCTAAACTCCAGCGAGCATAAGCCTAATCGACCCAATCTCTCCTCATACATCATTCCTGCCACCCCAGGTATCAGCCTGGTGAATCTTTGCTGCACTCCCTCCATGGCAAGAACAGCCTTCCTCAGATAAGGTGACCAAAACTGCACACAATACTCAAGATGTGGTCTCACCAAGACCCTGTACAACTGCAGCAAGACATCCTTGTCCCACCACCGTTGACTCCACAATTGCTACGGTACAGATCCAAACAGAAGATTTGGATGAACCAGAGCTTTCTCCAATGTGTCTGTACAGTCCAAAGTTATGTCGTGAGATTGGGAGAATCCCAGTGGAATTTGCAGGCCATAGATTTCAATTCAGCAACACTTAACACCAGGTAATCTGCTACTTTCTGGCCTCAATATTCCTCTCTGTAGTGCTTGGAGAACAGTGGCAGGTGTAGTGCCAGGGCAGCCATAGAAAAGAAGCAGGAGGGGACTTTCCTGACCCTACTGCCTCAGTGCCCTCTGAGTAATTGATGGTGGCCTGTTCTGAAGTGTTCCCAAAGAAGCAAGTAATAGGCCTTGAGACCTTGTACCTGACACACTCTCAGATTGGAAAATTTGAGGGGTCAAGGAAGTAAGGCAAAGTAGGTCTTTAGGCCTGAGGCTTTCTGGTTCCTGATCTCCAGCAGCATCTAGAAGATCCCAAGCCCAGAAGCCAGTCATATAGATGCAGACCTCCAGCCTGCAGCTGTGCTCCGGTTCCTGCCCACATTTTCTAGTGCAAGGCTCTGTAAGGGGGAGGACCTACTACCAGGGAGTGACTGGGCAATGCTCATTACCCGGATCACCAAATTCAGGCACTCTAAGGCCTGAACTTTGGATGGTTTGAGCCTGCCCAACACTCAGGCAAATGTGAGGGGGGTGGAGGTGTATCAGGGGCTCTGTCTCTAATAAGAAACACTTGGAAGTACCTTATACCATGTAGGAAGAGTGTGACACTGAAATGAATCATGCTTTACTGCCGCCATTAATAATGTAAAATGCAATATTTTATTTCATTTCATAGTAGGAGCAGTATACATAGCCAGCTGGAATAGTGGAGCACTGAACATTCAGCTGAGAGACTGTAGCTCCAATATTTGTCTTAACTGACTTTCAATATTGGCCTTTCTTGAGTAATTTCCCATTACCAAACTTAGCCAGAGTGTGTGGAGTGGCAATGAAAAGCTAGCCTGAGAGAGTCTTCTTCTTTTACCACCTAAATGTAATCTCTGGGAGGTCAGCCAATTTACAGTGACAGAATCTATTGATATATGTGTGTCTCATGAAGATCATGATGCCAGCCAGTCCAGGGAGAATAATATGATTGCAGGAAGCCAACTAGGGCAGGGTAAAGAGATACATTGAAACTTTACATTATCTCAACACCCTCGACACCTTTAAAATAAGATTTTTAACTATAATGTTTAAAAAGAATGTACATTAAACCCAGACCCAGATATTTTTTAGCTGTGCTTTTGAATGTTGAGCAAGTTGTTTAATAAGTTTTTGTAGCTACCCATATCATTCTTCTTGGAAGCTATGCTGGGTGTAGTAAGTGCCGAGGACTACAAACCACCAAGTTTGTTTTACACATATACCACATTGGTTCAATTCTGCTGCTCAAATGGGGTGCTTTAAAACAAACTCTTAGATAGAAAAATCTGGCAAAGGTAGAGGAATTTGAAAAGAATGCCATTTCAGTCATTGACTAGGTGTTTTTTTATGTAATTCCAACAAATCCACAAACAATCCAAATGAACTACACATTGGCTGCTCCTGTGACAGCTAAGAAAGTGTTTCACCTCTCCTGTATGTCATGAGCCTGATAAGACTTATTAACTGCAAGTGAGGTGGAACTGGAATTCACGCATATCAGGGTTTCATTGCGCTGAGAATACAGCAGGAACGCAGCTGAGTACATAGAAAGCACAGAGAAAACCAAAACATACTGAATCCCTATTGTCCACTGTTTAGTCTTTCTACCCAGACCCATGCAGCCCATACTAGTTTCGATATAATAGAAACTATATAGTTTCTATATAATTTGACCTTGAATTCTGTTCTACTCCTGCGGTACCAGAATTGTCTCTACAATTTTTATTTATTTAGTGTATCGATCAAACTGAAGGATGTTGTTGAAAACTAAAATCTCTTTTGCCAGATTATAGACTTTTCATAGAAAAATTAACAAAATGAAATCTACATTACAACCTTACTAGTAATTGTTATATCTTCTACAACATTTCTCTTATTTAGACATGTATATATACACACATGTGTGTGTGCTTATGTAATTTCAAGATAACAACTTTTAAAAGGCATATTCTGCCTCACTAGACTAGCAAATAAGTGCCAGCCCTACTTCAAATTAAACTTATGATCCAACAGCGAAAGTTAAATGTCCATTATATATCTTTTAACTCTCTAAACTTCACCACATCTAAGCTTTAATCATCAATATCAAGTTAACTGGGTTCAGGAATCACCTGAACACCACATGAATGTATGAGCACACATGCACGCACACACACGACACATCAATCAGCATTTCAGTCAAGCCATGGCTAAAAATATGTTTTTTTTTCAGGGTTACTCGTCCAGAGTTAGACCTCATACTCATTAGTCGACACAGCAAAACTGGTTTCTCTAAAAATTGAAGGTAATTTCCACCCCAAACCTGGTAAAAATGTAGTGAAATACACTTTTTGTACCGTAACTTATTTAAAATGAAAAAAAAAAAGATTTTATTGTAAATCAGATGACTACTTGGATTGTTCTTCACACATTTATATAACTTTTCCAATTTCTTTGTGTTTATGGGTAATGTGTTGGTGCAGGGTGCTGCAACCAGGATACAACCTGTAACTCTGATTGCAAAAAATACCAGAGGAAGTCGGCAGAAACCAATTGTATTGGAATACAGACCAAAGCATACAGAATGGAATATAATGCCATTATAACCAGAGGCCGGAGTGTGGGAGCAGTGGTGGCTTCCTTGCCAGTCATAAACCTGCTGGAAACAGGCCAGAAGAGGCCCAGCAAAGTTAGTTTCTAATTTCTATTTAAATTTCCTTTTGGGCCAAGAGGAGCAGGAGTTCTCATTCAGGCCCCACAAGAAAGACCTGGGCCTCCCTTGACCCGGGCTTCCTCCCCTGGCCTCTCCCGACCAGAATTCCCCCTCTTGGCGCACTTACTTTGTGCTGGGTACCGTACTCCTGGGTCCCTGGTAGCGCCCTGCTGCCACCTGATTTTAATTTTACGGCCGGGCAGCCATTTCCCGGGTGTTTTGATCAGGAAGTCGTCAAGGTGCATGCTAATGAGGCCCGGCCATTAAAATGCTGCCTCTTCCAGACGGGTAAATTGCTCACCTTGCTGCGTCCCCGCCGGGGAGTTAAAATCGATACAATTTTAAATGATACAATGCTTACACAACATAAAAACAGCCCATAGACTAGATCTACTAGATATCAGCTCATTAAAAATGACTTTTCCCCAATTACATTAGCTAGAAAGCAAGACCTAAAATTTCATACAATATCAACATACATAGAAGAAAATATCACACCTGCTACCAACCTCTGCACAGATAATGGCCCAGTAATTCGGGTCCCAACGCGTGAGTAAGCACCATGTACTCACGCGTGGGCCCGATGGAAGTGCCGGTTTTCAGCATGCACAGCGCATGCGCGGAAAACCGGCATTTCCTTTCCTCTGAACCAAGGGGTTCAGAGGTGGAACACGTGTACGCAGGAGTCTGCGCGTGCGCGCTGAAATTCCTTTTTTTTTTACAGGGTTGCCCGTGCGATAAGGCCTCCAGTTTTTACGCGAGAAAAAAGTAGATGTAAGTACTTAGTTTTAAAAGGTAAGTGGTCTATTAATTAAGGTTAGAAATTTTTTTCCACAGGTTTATTATTTTTAAAGACTTTACAGTAAGGTAAGTGTATTTTTAGACCCGATTTTTAAAAAAATTATTTTTTTCAAAAATTTGAATAATTGTTTAAATTAGTTTTTTACAGTTATTAATAGTTCATTTAATTAGTGGGATGTTTTTTAACTTTTATTTGATGTTTAAGTACTGTTTTGGGCGCCCGGAGTTTTCATGAGTTTGACAGTTCTTACTATCAAACTCATGAATGAACTTTTGCAACCTCCGATTGGTTGCCCAGTGCTCACGTGATCCCAGCCGGCTCATCGAACTAACTACGCCACTGGATCATGCAAGCACAGCGCGCCGGGAGCTGAACCGGGCCACTGACAGGAAATCCACGCAGGGCCAGGCTTCAACTGTCGGCGTGCTATGTAAGTGTAGGTCGGGGGCTTGCACCCGCGGGAAGCCCCCGACACCAATTTCTGGGCCAATAATTCTACTCCAGCAACTTCAACATCATGACCTGATAGAACTATCAATGTTATTGTTCAACACCACTGTCCAAGGGGGTATCAATAGACACATCCATCAAAAGCCTTCTTGCAGTAACAAACCAATGGAAAAAAAGATTAAAATTGCATATGGCCAGAAAGATCCACAGAACCACTCCGCCGATGTAAGTGCTGGGGTACACCCTCGCTCCAGACCTCACCAAAGTATCTGGGGTCAGTTCACCCTTTTAATAATATTGCCCACTATGGGTGTATCTTTTCTTTAATTAATTCACGGGATGTGGGCATTGCCCATTCCTAATTGTCCTTGAGAAGGTGGTGGTGAGCCAACTAGGCCATTTCAGAGTCAACCACATTGCTGTGGGTCTGAAATCACATATCAGCCAGACCAGCAGATTTCCTTCCCTAAAGGATATTAATGAACCAGATGGGTTTTTGTGACACTCAATAGTTTCATGGTCATCATTACTGATACCAGCACTTTTTTTCCAGATTTATTTAATTAAATTTAAATTCCCCAGCTGCCATGGAGAGAATTGAACACACCTTACCTGTCCAGGCCTCTGGATTACTAGTCCAGTAACATAACCACTACACTACCTTGCCCACTATATAGCTTAAGCATCCACCAGAGAGGTGGCGAGGCCGGGAAGAGCACAGGCTAGCTGCTAGTGCAGTCGATAGCAGTCCTGCTATCCCTCTTAAATTTGAGGCCTAATCAGCCCTCTCACTGACAGTGCAGCAATTTTATGGGAAGGTCCAGGTTAGGACCCAGGTGAGCTGCACATCTGCTGCTCAGAGTGTTGATATGCTAAGTTCTTTCCAGAGTTCTGGGTTCTTGATGGAAAGGAGGCTGGGGCTGACGTAATTAACGGTGTGGAAATTCCCTTCCCACTAGCCCATCTGGCATCTGAAATGTGGGTGAATTACGCTGGGGCTATTAGGCCTCATGGATTTCAGGGCCATTATATAGCTCAAGTGGCAAATAGACCAATTAAGTTATAGTGGCCTATTAAACATATCTTGCTCATTTATAATTTAATTTCCAATTATTTGTTGGTATAATTGTTTTGTAGTCTTGCTTTCTAAGTGGCAGCTTTGCTGAGATGATGGCATTCTTGCTTTTGAGTCAAGAGTTTGGGATTCAATCCCCAGCATGAAATAGAGAACACAATCTAGACTGGGAGTGTTGCTTAGTCAGAAGTGCTCTCTTTTGAATGAGACATGATACCAAAGGAGCCACTGTAAAATTTCCCTAGCACAAATCAAAGAAGAGCAGGGAGTTACCCAGGCTAATATTCTTCCCTCAGCAACTACCACCAAAACCGTATTATCTGGTCATTCTTCCTTGTGCTGTTTGTGGGACTGCACTGTGTGCAAGCTGAATGCCACATTTAAATACATAATGACAATGGCTGCACTTCAAAGGTAATCCATTGGCTATAAAGTGCTTTTGAGGAAGGTGTGAAACATATGCACTTTCTTTATAATTTAACAATGTTTCGAACATTTTTCTCATATTTTTAAAATTCTGTATTCACCTTTTCTGCATAATTTATATTAATAAACAGTTAGCCTGTAGGAATGGCTAGGTTCCTAACTAAAGGACTGAGGTCGAGTCAGTCTATCAAACAAACGATGTTTAATACTAATCAACAGAGTTTAAAATGAAAACAGAGGAGAACTACATTACAGGTCTATACTCTTTGCTGGCTCCACGAGGACTGGCTAGGGCGGCTCCCCAGCCTGACGTCATGACGTCATCACGTTTTCCCGCCACTGGAGGATCACGTGATCAACGTGATGACGTCATCGCATTTGGTCTCATTCTTAAAGGGACCACGCTACATACATGCAATGATATGAACAAAGATACAGATTCATTCTGTAGCTAATAATTTGTTAAAGATAATTATGTACATTAGATCAGAGTCCCCCTGGTGGCTCCGCCACATGCACCCCCCCCAGAACTGTCTTTAACAGTAAAAGTCAATCGACTAGGAGGTCTGACAAGCCTGTCAGAGCGACACCTGTATTCTTGGAGTGGACGTTGTTGAACAGCGGGTGGGCTGGCGGATGTAAGCCTTTGGTCTGGCGTGGATGCAGCGGGAGGTCGACCACGTCGTGGTGGCTGTGCAGTCTCTACTGGCCGGTCGATGTCCAGGTGTGCCGGTTTGAGACGGTCAATGGATATGTGGTTGGGTTTACCACCGATGTCTACAGAGAAACTGTTGTCGCCTGTCTCCAGTATGTGAAAAGGGCCTGTGTAAGGGGCCTTGAGCGGACATGGGTATGGGCATCATGACGAATGAATACAAATTCAGCATTCTTTAGCTCCGCTGGTACGTGTGAAGATGGAAGGCCGTGATGTGAAGTTGGGATAGACGCAAAAGCCCTGGCTGTTTCCCGGTGGTTGCTGAGTTGTTCGGCTGTGGACCACGGCTCAGTTGGAAGCGGCAGGAAATCTCCCGGTATGCGGAGTGGCTGGCCGTACACGAGCTCCGCGGCGGACAATTGCAGGTCCTCTTTGGGTGCCATGCGAAAACCCAACATGACCCACGGAAGCTTATCCACCCATCCGGCGCCCTGGAGGCCCTCAGCGATGCCTTTAACGATCTGTGGAAACGTTTGCATAAACCGTTTGCTTGCGGGTGATAGGCCATGGTGCGGTGAAGCTTGATGCCGAGACCCTGGGCCACAGCATTCCAGAGCTCAGAAGAGAACTGTGGACCGCGGTCTGAAGAAATGTCCGCCGGAACGCCGAAACGTGCGACCCACGAGGAGAGGAATGCTCTCGCGACATCAGCAGACGTAGTAGATGCCAGAGGAACTGCCTCTGGCCATCTAGTAGTACGATCGATCATGGTGAGGATGTGTGTGAACCCCTGCGACGGTAGAAGCGGCCCAACGAGGTCCATGTTGACATGGTCAAATCGACGTTCTGGTACTGCGAACGTGGCCTTAACGTGACGTTGCACCTTAGACATTTGACAGACGACGCAGGTGTTAGCCCAGTCGTGGATATCTTTACGCATTCCTCTCCAGACGAACTTAGCCGACATTAATTTTTGAGATGCCTTCATGCCAGGATGCGAAAGCCCATGTATGGCATCGAAAACTTTGCGGCGCCAGGTGACTGGAACGATCAGGCGGGGATCTCCCATGGAGACATCGCAGAGTAACGAGGTGCCTGCAGTGTGGAATTGCACATCGGTCGGTTGGAGGCTAGAGGTGTCGGTGCGATACACCTGTGTTTCAGGGTTGGATGCCTGATCGGTAGCCATGAGGGCATAATTGATGCCCAGCTGGACCGCCTGTACGGCCGTGCGAGAAAGGCAATCAGCTACCAAGTTTTCCTTGCCAGCTATGTGTTGGACGTCTGTCGTTAATTCTAAAATGAAAGTTAGCTGTCGCTGCTGTCGAGCCGACCACGGTTCAGTGGTCTTGGCCATGGCGAAGGTCGGTGGTTTGTGATCTACAAATGCAGTGAAGGGATGTCCTTCTAACAAAAGACGGAAATGGCGGATAGCCAGGAACAGCGCCAGCAACTCCCGGTCAAAAGTGCTGTATTTGCGTTCGTTGCGCCGGAGTTGGCGGCTGGAAAATGCCAGTGGTTGCCACGTCCCGTTGACCCACTGTTCCTGCACAGAGCCTATGGCATAGTCGGAAGCATCGGTGGTAAGGGTGACGGTGGCACCTGGCAGAAGGTGCGCCAACATACTTGCATTGGCTAGAGCAGTTTTTATGTTGTCGAAAGCGTTGTCCATGTCGACCATCCAGGCTATCGTATCCTTTCCGGCCTTGCCTTTGAGGGCCTCGCAGAGGGGCTGCATGAGTCGTGCTGCCTTGGGCACAAAGCGGTGGTAGAAATTCACCATGCCCAGGAATTCTTGAAGAGCCTTGGTGGACTGTGGCCTTGGGAATGCCATAATTGCTTCGACCTTTGACTGCAGCGGAATTGCGCCCTCTGAAGTAATGCGGTGGCCCAAGAATTTACAGGATGGTAAGTTTAGTTTTAGACCCTATTTTTAAAAAAAAAATTTTTTTCAAAAAATTGATTAATTGTTTAAAACATTTTTTTAAACTTATTTATAGTTAATACAATCAGTGGGATGTTTTTTAAAATTTTATTTAAAGTTAAAGTAGTGTTTTGGCAGCCCATACTTTTCATGAGTTTGACAGCTCTTACTGTCAAACTCATGAATGAGTTTCCCCTCCCCTGATTGGCTGCACAGTGCTCACCTGATCCCAGCCGGCGCATCGCACTAACTATGCCGCTGGATTAGGTAAGCACATCGCGCCAACATTGGAACTGGGCCTGTGACAGGAAATGCAAGCAGGCCCGGGCTTCAGATGTCGGCGCGCAGGGTGAGTGCAGATCGGGGGCTTGCACGCGCGGCAAGCCCCCGATCCTAATTTCAGGGCCAGTCTGTTGTAGGCCAAACTAACACTTGGCCGGGTTGATTATGAGGCTATGTTGGCTGAGGTGCCGAAAGAGGGTGCGGAGATGGCAGACATGTTCCTCTTTGGTAGAGCTGGCTATCAGGATGTCGTCAAGGTAGACAAATAAAAAGGGAAGATCCCGCAGGACCGAGTCCATTAGTCGTTGAAAAGCCTGTGCAGCGTTCTTGAGCTCAAATGGCATCCGTAGAAACTCGAACAGTCCAAAGGGAGTGATGACAGCCATTTTCTGGACGTCCTGCGGGTGTACGTGAACTCGATGGTAGCCACGGACGAGGTCGACCTTGGAGAAGATTGAGTTTCCCGCCAAATGGGCGGAGAAATCCTGTAAACGCGGGATCAGGTACCGATCGGGAGTAGTGGCGTCATTAAGGCGTCGGTAGTCCCCGCATGGCTGCCATCCACCGCCGGTCTTCGGGACGATGTGGAGAGGCGATGACCAGGGACTATTCGACCGGCGAATAATCCCCAGCCGTTCCATTGTGGTAAACTCTGCCTTCGCAGCCACGACCTTGCCGGGTTCCAGGCACCGACCTCATAGTAATGTGGTGTTCGACACCATGCTTAGTGGCCGAGGAGGAGAAAGTGGGCTTGGTCAGCTCCGGGAATTCACCTAATAGGCGAGTGAACTCGTCCAGCGAGGACAACGCGCAGGAGACAGTGTGCGATGTTGCGGAACTGCGGAAGCAAGGGATGGAGTGGAAGGTGGCCGTGTTGACCAATCGACGATTTCTTACATCCACCAAGAAGCTGTTGGCACATAAGAAAACCGCGTCGAGGATGGCTTGCGAAACCTTGGCTGTAATAAATTCCCACTGAAACCGTTGCCCGCCGAAGCACACCTGGACCCGCCGTTTGCCAAAGGAACGAATGGCCCCACCATTAGCTGCCACGAGGGAGAGGCCGTGCATCCCAGACTGAATATTGAGTGCTGAGGCAGGAAGGATGCTACACTGCACCCCGGTGTCGCATAAAAAGTGCCGGCCTGAGAGGGAATCTGTAATGTAGAGGAGCTTCCCGTAATTTTCAATCACCATCGCGGCCGCGGAACATTCCTCAGACTCGGTCCTCTTTTTCTGGAGTTGCTGCTGGTGTTGATGTCGTTTTTTTTTTAGGCGCGAAACTGCAGGGAGGGCGGCAGCCTCTGGTTTTCGCGCCGAAACGGGCGTGGTAACAACACAAGCCGGGGGATGGAGGCGTCGGGGCGGCATTCGCGGGGGAGGGGTGCCTCGTGGTGGCGCAGGATTGCTGCGTGACCGCATAAATCGTATCTGCTTCTGCAGCAAGTGCTGCGCAATCTGTGGCTTCCGATCTGGCGAGAGCAGCCTGAACCTGCTCGGGTAGTTGACTCAGGAATAACTCCCGAAAGAGGAAACATTGTGGTTCTGAGCCAAGGAGTGTGAGCATCTGGCTCATTAACTCAGATGGCTTGGAATCGCCAAGCCCGGGCAAAGCGAGTAGCCGACGGGCACGCTCTGCCTTCGTGAGCCCGAAGACCTGTATTAACCGTGCTTTAAGAGTATTATACTTGCTGTCAACCGGGGGGTTTTCGAGCAGGCTGATGATCCATGAGGCCGTGGAGCTGTCGAGTGCGGAGACCACGTAAAGGTAACGGGTCTGATCCGCAACAATGTTTCGGAGATCGAATTGTGCTTCTGCTTGGACGAACCAGGAGGCTGCCTGTTGTTCCCAAAACTATGGGAGCTTCAAAGCCACGGAGTTCGCTTCCATGTTTCGTCGCGCTTCGCTTCTTCCGCGAAAATTGTTCACGAAAATTCGGGGTCACCACTGTAGGAATGGCTAGATTCCTAACTAAAGGACTGAGGTCGAGTCAGTCTATCAAACAAACAATGTTTAATACTAATCAACAGAGCTTAAAACGAAAACACAGGAGAACTACATTACAGGTCTGTACTCTTTGCTGGCTCCACGAGGACTGGCTAGGGCGGCTCCCCAGCCTGACGTCATGACGTCATCACGTTTTCCTGCCACTGGAGGATCACGTGATCAACGTGATGACGTCATCGCATTTGGTCTCATTCTTAAAGGGACCGTGCTATGTACATGCAATGATATGAACAAAGATACAGATTCATTCTGTAGCTAATAATTTGTTAAAGATAATTATGTACATTAGATCAGAGTCCCCCTGGTGGCTCCACCACAAGCCCTGAGATTCCACATATAGGGGTATCCACAATTGGGATGCAATTCGGTGGTGGATGGCGGGGTGGGGGGGCGCTAATTTGGTGCAGAACCGGATCCGTCAGGTTTCTGTTCCTGTATTCTGCCTGGGAAATTGCATTGTGGGAAGGGGACTCTTCTTCTGCCCACTCAATTACATTAGTCCAGCTCTTTGGGGACATGCTTCAGGTTGTTCTCAGGCTTCTCCGGGAATTCTGCCAAGCTTACCCCAATAGGCCCATTGAGACCAAAGACTGCTGAGAGTAGGCGTAGGTCCTGTTCTGGGCCAGTGAATATCCCAAGTCTATAAAATACGAAGGTATTCAAGCACTTCTCTTCCCTGAGGAGAATTTAAAAAATTCTTTTTGCCAATTTTCTTCGGCCCAATGGTTCTCCTGCCTAAGCAGCATGGTGACACACTGAGATCTACCCCTTCAGTGGAGTTAGTGCATCTGTTACACTGTGACCGGCATGGTTGACCACCCTGAATATTCACATGACCCTTTCCACATGGATCACAGTATTTCCAGACTGTTATGTTTGCTCTACTGTGCTGTCTTAATCAGAAGAAATGTAAGAAGTCACACAACACCAGGTTATAGTCCAACAGCTTTATTTGAAATCACAAGCTTTCGGAGCGCTGCTCCTTCTTCAGGTGAAGTGGAGAAATGCATAAAGACACAGCTTATATAGTCAGAGGATCATGTCAGATGTTTACAGGTAACCTTTCCAACTGCCATTTATCACACCTCGGCAGAGAGATAATCACAGCAGTCAAAGGTGTGAATGGTGTCCAAACAGGTCAGTCAGGGAAACATTACATCAAAGAACAATGAGGTGGGGCCACAAGGGGTCAAATATTGCAGATGCTGGGGTCTGTATGAAAAACAAAAAAACAGACAAAAAACATTTTTTTTGGCTGGAAATCACAGCAGGTCCGGCCGCATCTGTGTAGAGAGAACAAGCCAATGTCGACTCGAGTCTGGATGACGCTGCGTCAGGTGGGGTTACATGTAGCATGACATGAACCCAAGATCTCGGTTGAGGCCGTCCTCATGGGTGCGGAACTTGGCTATCAGTTTCTGCTCGACGATTTTGCGTTGTCGTGTGTCTCGAAGGCCGCCTTGGAGAATGCTTACCCGAAGATCGGAGGCTGAATGTCCTTGACTGCTGAAGTGTTCCCCGACTGGGAGGGAACACTCCTGCCTGGTGATTGTTACGCGGTGTCCGTTCATCCGTTGTCGCAGTGTCTGCATGGTCTCGCCGATGTACCATGCTCCGGGGCATCCTTTCCTGCAACGTATGAGGTAGACAACGTTGGCCGAGTCACATGAGTATGTACCATGTACCTGGTGGGTGGTGTCCTCATGTGTGATGATGGTATCTGTGTTGATGATCTGGCATGTCTTGCAGAGGTTGCTGTGGCAGGGTTGTGTGGTGTCGTGGTCGCTGTTCTCCTGAAAGCTGGGTAATTTGCTGCGAACGATGGTCTGTTTGAGGTTAGGCGGCTGTTTGAAAGCGAGTAGTGGAGGCGTGGGGATGGCCTTAGTGAGGTGTTCGTCGTCATCGATGACATGTTGAAGGCTGCAAAGAACATGGCGTAGTTTCTCCGCTCCGGGGAAGTACTGGACGACGAAGGGTACTCTGTTGGTTGTGTCCCGTGTTTGTCTTCTGAGGAGGTCTATGCGATTTTTCGCTGTGGCCCGTCGGAACTGTCGATCGACGAGTCGAGCTTCATATCCCGTTCTTACAAGGGCGTCTTTCAGTGTCTGTAGGTGTCCATCGCGTTCCTCCTCGTCTGAGCAGATCCTGTGTATTCGCAGGGCTTGTCCATAGGGGATGGCTTCTTTAACGTGGTTAGGCTGGAAGCTGGAGAAGTGAAGCATCGTGAGGTTGTCCGTGGGCTTGCGGTAGAGTGAAGTGCTGAGGTGTCCGTCTTTGATGGAGATTCGTGTGTCCAGGAATGAGACCGATTCTGAGGAGTAGTCCATGGTGAGTTTGATGGTGGGATGGAACTTGTTGATGTTATCGTGTAGTCTTTTCAGTGATTCTTCGCCGTGGGTCCATAGGAAGAAAATGTCGTCGATGTATCTGGTGTATAGCATTGGTTGGAGATCCTGTGCAGCGAAGAAGTCTTGCTCGAACTTGTGCATGAAGATGTTTGTGTATTGGGGTGCGAATTTGGTCCCCATGGCTGTTCCGTGTGTTTGGGTAAAGAACTGGTTGTCGAAGGTGAAGACATTGTGGTCAAGGATGAAGCAGATGAGTTGTAGGATGGCGTCTGGAGATTGGCTGTTGTTGGTGTTGAGTACTGAGGCTGTCGCAGCGATGCCGTCATCGTGGGGGATACTGGTGTAGAGTGCCGAGACGTCCATTGTGGCGAGGAGTGTTCCTGGTTCAACTGGTCCGTGGGTGCTGAGTTTCTGTATGAAGTCTGTAGTGTCGCGACAGAAGCTGGGGGTTCCCTGTACGATGGGTTTCAGGATGCCCTCGAGCAAAATCACCTTAATCAGAAGAGGACAGCGGATTTCTGTCCTCTCTCTCATTCCCTCTAATATCATAATCTGTCACAATGCTTTTTCTCTCCACACTCTCTGTTTCCCCTATCTCCCTCTCAAAACCTCCTTCTTTCTTCAGTCTAATTTCCTAGGCCGGAATTTTCTGGGATGTCAGCGGGCAGGATCAGAGGCGGGTCAGGTGGGAAAGTGTTTTTTTTTGACAGCGGGTCTGGAACCTGCTGTCGACCCCCTGCCACGCACCTTTCCCAATGTCGGGTCTGTCAGTGCTGAGCAGATCCAACAGGCAGCGGCAGATGATCCAATTAAACTCATTATAATGTACTTAACAGACACTTAACAGGCTTTTTTAACTTACTTTTTAACTTTAACTTCATGGCCATGGGAAACACATTGATCGAGGACCACATTTGTCAACCTGAGGCAGGAGTTCAATTGCCATTGCTCCAGCTGATCACTTGACAGATTCAAATGTAGAGTAAAAGATCCCACCTGACAGATCATCACTTTCCTCAGCCACAAGCTGTTTCTCAGCCCATTTCCAGCACAGATTCTGCAGGCTTTCCACTTAATTGGAAGAACTTTTTCACCATGGACAGGTCACTTCTGTCATTTCTACTTCACTTGCCATCTATTCCATTAACATGGATACCCTTTATACTCTCTCACCTTGGTCCTCAGAATCCCACCACGATCAGCCCCAACACCAGCAGCACCAACAACAACAAACTTCTCTGCAATCACCTGATGCTGCACAGGACACAGGGCATCAACACGCAAGCACATTGCTGCCTGGGAGGCCAGGTATGGCCTTATCATGGCCAGATTTAGTTAACTTTACACTGTACACCCATATGGCTGCCACATGATGTGCCAGGTTGGCACCACCCCACACCAACACCATAAAGCATCCCTACAATGTCCAAGCCATTCCTTTCACACTCATCACCATTACGGGGGGGTACCGTTATGTCTCACCATTCACTGCAACTCACTAAACCACTTCCAAAGGTGTGCACAAATCTGTCCAAGTGTTGAAAATAAAGATTTCAATGTTTGACAGCACATTAACAGAAACTTTACATGAACATTGGATAAAACACCCAAGTGGCTACCCTTCTGTGTTGTTAGTTGGTATGATTGCACTAGGATGAGGGTGAGTGTGAGAGATGGCTAGTGAGATGGGGATGTAATAATGTAGATAGAGAGAGAGGGATGGGTGGAGGTGCAAGGTAAGTTGGTGTGAGTAAGGATGTGCAGGAGTAGGGTAGGGAAGGCAGAATGATGGGGACGTGATGCGGGGCACAGGGGGATGAAGGTGAGTGTGGCTTTGTACTAATGTTTTGTGATCTAATGAGATCATTGAAAGGTTTGCGCCAGTGCACCCAGGTTCTCCTGATGACATCCCTGTTTGTGACCACCTCTGCAATGTGCAACCAGGTTGTGTTGGTCTCCTGGGGAGGTCTCTTCTGCCCATGGGAAGGGAAGAGGACCTCCCTGCTTGCTCTGACTCCCTCCATAAGCATAAGGAGGGAGGCGTGAGAGAACCTGGGTGCAGCCCTGCACCTCTGTGCAATGATTGTCAGTGTTTGCTGCACTTTAATGCTGGAGAACACTGACAGCACAAACGTCAAAAGTAAGGTGGCCATGGTCCCTTTAAGGAAACTGGCTGATGATGCGTCATGAATGATGTCACCAGACCCACTTCCTCTAATTGGACCAGGAAATGCGCTGGACAGGCTTAACAAGCCCTATCAATGTAAATTCATTTTAGGCAACGGGATTGAGCCAACAGCGGGGCCGTGACCCGCCACCGACATCGCCCGCCCCGGACCTTCTGAGGTGAGCAAAATCCCAGCCCTAGTGTCCGTCTTCATTGTTATTTTATCTTTCACATCTCTGTCTCTTTCTGTTCCTCGTTTCTTAGCCTCCTTCTCCAAGTTCTCTCTCTCTCTCTTCCAAGTATCCTTCCCCTTTCCCAGTCTCTCTTTCTTTCTCTGCCTTTTATTCTTTCAATATATTCTTTTACCTCCGTTCTATTTCTCTAATTGTTTTCTTCCATCTCTCTCCCTTTAGTTTCTTTGGGGTAGAATTTTGAATTTGGGTATAATCTCTGCATCTGAATAGTGAGGCCCGAGATAGTCATAGAGTCATAGAGTCATAGAGTAATACAGCACGGATAGAGGCCCTTCAGCCCATTGTGTCCGCGCCGGCCATCAAGCCCTGCCTAATCTAATCCCATATTCCAGCATTTGGCCCGTAGCCTTGTATGCTATGGCATTTCAAGTGCACATCCAAATGCTTCTTAAATGTTGTGAGGGTTTCTGCCTCCACAACCCTTTCAGGCAGTGAGTTCCAGACTCCAACCACCCTCTGGGTGAAAAAGTTCTTTCTCAAATCCCCTCTAAACCTCCTGCCCTTTACCTTGAATCTATGCCCCCTAGTTATTGACCCCTCTACTGAGGGAAAAAGCTCCTCAGCATCCATCCTATCTATGCCCCTCATAATTTTGTACACCTCAATCATGTCCCCCCTCAGCCTCCTCTGCTCCAAGGAAAACAAACCCAATCTGCCCAGTCTCTCTTCATAGCCGAAGCGCTCCAGCCCTGGTAACATCCTGGTGAACCTCCTCTGCACCCTCTCTAACGCGATCACATCCTTCCTGTAGTGTGGCGACCAGAACTGCACACAGTATTCCAGCTGTGGCCTAACCAGTGTTTTATACAGCTCCATCATAACCTCCTTGCTCTTATATTCAATGCCTCGGCTAATGAAGGCAAGTATCCCATATGCCTTTTTTACCACCTTATCCACCTGTTCCGCCGCCTTCAGGGATCTGTGTACTTGCACACCCAGATCCCTCTGACCCTCCGTCTTGCCTAGGGTCTTTCCATTCATTGTGTATTCCTTTGCCTTGTTAGTCCCCCCAAAGTGCATCACCTCGCACTTTTCCGGGTTAAATTCCATTTGCCACTGTTCCGCCCATCTGACCAACCCATCTATATCGTCCTGCAGACTGAGGCTACCCTCCTCGCTATTTACCACCCTACCAATTTTTGTATCATCCGCGAACTTACTGATCATACCCTTTACATTCATATCCAAGCCATTAATGTAGACCACAAACAGCAAGGGACCCAGCACCGATCCCTGTGGTACCCCACTGGCCACAGGCTTCCAGTCACAAAAACAACCTTCGACCATCACCCTCTGCCTTCTGCCACTAAGCCAGTTTTGTATCCAATGTGCCAAGGCACCCTGGATTCCATGGGCTCTTACCTTCTTGACCAGTCTCCTGTGCGGGACTTTATCGAAGGCCTTACTGAAATCCATGTATACCACATCCACTGCGTTACCCTCATCCACACACCTAGTCACCCCCTCAAAAAATTCAATCAAATTAGTCAGACATGATCTTCCCTTGACAAAGCCATGTTGACTATCCCTGATTAATCCTTGCCTCTCCAAGTGGAGACAAATTTTGTCCCTCAGGATTTTTTCCAATAATTTTCCTACCACTGATGTTAGGCTCACTGGCCTGTAGTTCCCCGGTTTTTCCCTACTACCCTTCTTGAATAATGGTACTACATTAGCGGTTCTCCAGTCCTCTGGCACATCCCCTGTGGCCAGAGAGGTCCTGAATATATGTGTTAGAGCCCCCGCAATCTCCTCCTTTGCCTCACACAGCAGCCTGGGATACATTTCATCCGGGCCTGGGGATTTATCCATTTTTAGGCCAGCTAAAACCGCCAATACCTCCTCCCTCTCGATGTTAATATGTTCGAGCATATCACAGTCCCCCCGCCCTATTTCTATGTCTACATCGTCCTTCTCCATAGTGAAAACAGATGCAAAAAATTCATTTAGAACCCCTCCTACATCTTCCGGCTCCACACACAGATTGCCACTTTTGTCCCTAATGGGCCCTATTTTTTCCCTAGTTATCCTCTTACCCTTAATATACTTATAAAACATCTTCGGATTTTCCTTTATTTTGCTCGCCAGTGTTATTTCATGGCCCCTCCTTGATCTCCTAATTTCTTTTTTAAGTATCCCCCTGCACTTTTTGTACTCCTCTAGGGCTTCCTCCGTCTTTAGCCCTTTGTATCTACCAAAAGCCCTCCTTTTTTTCCTAATCCATTCTCGTGGGGGTAATATTCTGGCATGGATAGAGGATTGGCTATCTAACAGAAGGCAGAGAGTTGGGATAAATGGTTCATTCTCAGACTGGCAATCAGTAACTAGTGGTGTTCCGCAGGGGTCAGTGCTGGGTCTTCAACTCTTTACAATCTATATTAATGATTTGGAGGAGGGGACCAAGTGTAACATATCAAAGTTTGCAGATGATACTAAGATGGGAGGGAAAGTAGTGAGTGAGGAGGACATAAAAAACCTGCAAGCGGACATAGATAGGCTAAGTAAGTGGGCAGAGGTTTGGCAGATGGAATATAATACTGGAAAGTGTGAGGTTATGCACTTTGGCAGGAAAAATCGTAGAGCAAGTTATTATCTTAATGGCAAGAAACAGGAAAGTACCGAAGTACAAAGGGATCTGGGGGTCCTGGTGCACGAAACTCAAATGGTTAGTATGCAGGTGCAGCAAGTGATTAAGAAGGCCAATGGAATGTTGGCTTTCATTGCTAGGGGGATAGAATATAAAAATAGGGAGGTATTGCTTCAGTTGTACAAGGTATTGGTGAGACCGCACCTGGAATACTGCGTACAGTTTTGGTGTCCATACTTAAGAAAGGACATACTTGCTCTCGAGTCAGTACAAAGAAGGTTCACTCGGTTAATCCTGGGGATGAGGGGATGGACATATGAGGAGAGGTTGAGTAGATTGGGACTTTACTCATTGGAGTTCAGAAGAATGAGAGGCGATCTTATTGAAACATATAAGATTGTGAAGGGGTTGGATTGGGTGGATGCGGGGAGGATGTTCCCGATGATGGGTGAAACTAGAACTAGGGGGCATAGTCTTAGAATAAGGGGCTGCTCTTTCAAAACTGAGATGAGGAGGAACTACTTCACTCAGAGGGTGGTAGGTCCATGGAATATGCTGCCCCAAAAAGTTGTAGAAGCTACATCATTACATAAATTTAAAACAGAAATAGACAGTTTCCTAGAAGTAAAGGGAATTAAGGGTTATGGGGAGCGGGCAGGAATTTGGACATGAGTCTAGGTTCGGATCCATCATGGCCCTATGGGTAGCGGAGCGGGCCCAGGGGCCATGTAGCCTGATCCTGCTCCTATTTCGTGTGTCTAATTCTGTTAGATTCAGGGGATGGTTCTGTGATAGTGGATTGGCGGTTAGGATCAGATCAGCCATGATCTTATTGAATGGCGGAGCAGGCTCGAGGTGCCGATTGGCCTACTCCTGCTCCTATTTCTTATGTTCTTATGTTCTTATGTTCATCAACCCCTCGTCTCCATATTCAACTCTAAAAAGGGCGTTCCCATTATGACAGCGCAAAGGCTACAGAGGTGGTCCCTTTTCCTAGGGGCACACCAATATGACATAGAGTACAAAGGAACAAAACAGCATGGGAATGATGACGGGTTATCGCGCCTACCGTTGCCAACGGTGGAAGAGGCGCCTACAGTGGACCCAGTGGAGATATTCCACTCGACCATAGTGGAATGTCTACCAGTGACAAATTCTACCATTGAAAAGGCAACGCGAAATGACCCGACTCTCTCACGAGTCTACGATTTAACGGTGAAGGGATGGCCAGCACATGGCGAACCACTGTTGCCAGCATTCTCGCAAAGAAGAGAACAGCTGTCAGTGTGCCGAGGAACCTTCATGTGTGGATCCAGAGTGGTGATTCCACCCAAACTCAAGGATAGAGTGCTAAAGCAGCTTCACGAGGGGCATCTGGGTGGAGTGAAAATGAAGAACATAGCCAGAGCGTTTGTGTGGTGGCCAGGTATCGATGGAGACATCGAAGAAATGACCAAGAGCTGTCTAGGATGCCAGAAGGTCCAAAACGCCCCACCACAAGCCCCTCTACATCCATGGGAGTGGCCCTCATCTCCATGGCAAAGGGTACATATCGACTTTGCTGGTCCATTTATGGACTCAATGTTCTTAATCGCGGTGGATGCACACTCCAAGTGGCCGGAGGTAATAAAGATGTCCTCCACCACCACGGAAAAAACCATCACAGTATTAAGGACCATATTGGCCAGGAATGGGCTGCCTGAACAGATCTGTTCTGATAATGGACTGCAATTTGTGTCCGAAGAATTCAGGAAGTTCTTAAAAAACAATGGGGTTAAGCACTACACGTCCGCCCCATACCATCCCGCCACCAATGGATTGGCTGAAAGGTTTGTCCAGACCTTCAAGAAGGCCATAAAGGCCATGTGTAATAAAGACATAAATCTACAACATAAGGTAGATAACTTCTTGTTTGCGTACAGGAATGCAACACATGTGGTTACAAACCAAACCCCCGCCATGATGTTTTTCAATAGAAGACTAAGATGCTGGCTGGATTTGGTCAAACCAAACGTCAGAAGGGACGTAGAGAACCGGCAATTTCAAAGCATGAATGAAAGGCCAACTAGAACCTTCCAGATAGGTCAACCAGTTTTGGCCCGGGACTACCGTACCGAGAAATGGCAGCCTGGAACTATTTGCACACGACTAGGACCGCTGATGTATACCGTGGACATTGGAGAAAGCATAATAAGGCGCCATGCTGACCAGATGATAGAGTCATCCGAAAAAGGACAACCTACACCACAACTCTATACGCCTAGTGATGAAGCAGAGATACCCATAGTGTCTACCTCCGATCCAGTGATACTGGAACCAGATGAACCCGACACTAGCATTGAAGCCGAATCGACCTTGCCAAAAGAACCTACTACACCACCGAGGCGTTATCCGGACCGAGTCAGGAAGCCTCCAGAGAGACTGAATTTGTAATTGATTAACTTCTGCAAATGTGTATATTATTGTTCTTGTAAAAATGTTATTTAATGATTACTTAAAATATTATGTACTATTTATCTAAAAGGGGATGAATTGTAGTGTATGTACCTTTAAGAGGAACTATGTTTTTGAAGCCCCTGTATACTGTAGTACCAGTAGTGACCACTCGGGTATATAAGCCTGTGTAGCGTCTTGTGTTGTTAGTTCACCTCCAGACTTTGTTCAGTAAACACTTGTTAAATCAACTCCTGCATTCCGTGTCTCCATTAACACACGGATCTAACAGCGCAGACCGAGACCGGGGAGTATGGGATCATGACTCCCAGTCCCTCCCCCTCCTGTCTTCCCTCGACTGGCTGCAGAAAGATGATGGGTGCCTGTGTGGCGGCTCTCCCTGGCCCAACACTAATTTGGATCCCAGATCCGGCCACCCACTCATCCTTCCCAGCCACACTTAACTCTAACTTTGCCCGTGGGCCCTCGGGTTAGTTCCTCCCTTCATCGAACGCACCCACACGACTCTTGGGTCTCCCCCTCCCTATGCAATCTTTCCCAGGCCATCACCACCCACCCCCGAGGAACGCGTCCCTATCACAAGGCGCCCGCGCTTCCCCATCGTGACTCCTCAACAGCGAGGTCTGCCACAAGTGAACTTTGGTCAGGATAGTGCTGGGTTGGGGGCCGTGCCCCACCCAGCTGGGGCCATCTCCTCCCCGTAGGAGGAGTAGGCAAGTTCCTCCGGACCCTGTCCGGTTTTTCCCGAAGATCGCTGCGGGGTTTCCCTCTGGATTCGTCCAGTGGTGAGGTGATCCCCAACATTCTGTCTCCATATCTTCATTCGATGCCCAGCTCGGGCTGGGCGAACATGGCTGCTTCATTTTCCAATCTCCTGTAAAAACTTAAAAGGACATGCAGCCAGGTCTCACGGACCTGCTGCCTTAGGTGGAGACATGGTCGGGTCCCTCGACCTCGGACCAAAAATACAAACATTTGGCACACATGTAAACTTAAACTCTTTAAACTTAAACTTGAAACTAGTTATGTCAACAAACTTAAAATACACCTTAAAAGCACGCTATATTCACACCAAAGCTATAATACAGATGCCGCCCGTCTCCGGACGGCCAGACTAATCTCTGGCCCCGTCGCAGATTGCTGCTGGCTGCAGCGAAGCTGGACTGCCTCCTGTCTCTGGTCCCCCGCAGCTTATGGCTGTTGAGTGGGGGCCTCTGTTCTCTGGCTGCTCCCTGGCTTGGGAGGCCGCCCTACTCCACTGTAAAGTTGGTGACCATGCTTTCTTAGGCTGGGGCACCCGCTGAGACCTTCTGAGGGGTGTCTATATAGGGGAAACTTTGGCTGGCGGACCCTGAGCTTGGGTCACAGCCCCAGCTGGCTGGGAACCTTCTCCCCCATGTCCAAATAGCCCGCACTGTATAATGTACCTGGCAGCCTGCCGGTGCAAATCTCTCTCTGGGTTTGTCTGCTCTTCCCTGCCCACTCCTGTGCTGAGGGCAGGTATACTCTCACCAGCCGCTGCTGGTGGCTGGAAATTTTCCTCCCCATGTTTAAAACCTGGTGTCAACTCCCTCCCTATGTCTCCTGCAAGAGGGATTGCTATCCCTGCCCCCCCAGGGTCCCACATCATGGGGGGGACCACTCTCAAAGCGGGCTGGGAAGCTGGTCCCTTTAAACAGGCCACTGCACCTGCGTGAATCTGCTGTTCGGAAGACTGGGGGATTCCTGTCTCCAGACCAGTGACTGCGCATGCGCGGGCAGTTTCAGTGAATGAATGGGCAGCAGCCTGCTGATTTCTAATCCCAGGCTGCTGTTTCTTTGTTTCTGAGCCACCTAACTTGCTCAAATTTAAACTTTGGTTCGAATTTAAGCTTTTGCCAAAATTTAGGTCCCACTGGGGTGGGGATGTGTCCCAATTTGTGGGCAGGACAACCTGTCCCTGGAAGCAAGCCACATTGCCTGTCTTTGTATGCTGTGAACTTGAACTTGCATGGACAGCAAACTCATATTCCCTCACCCAGGTGGCTTTAAATGGGGAATGTTGGACTTGCCTTTCGTCTGGGGCCAAAAATATCCCCTGTGTGCCTCCCTTGTCCCGGATTTCTGCTACTGGACCTGCTCTACAGGGGTCCCAGAACTCTCCTTCCCTGTTCCCTCGCTTAAACAGCTTACTCTGAACATGAATGGCTCCTCCCCCCACACAAGCCACAGTGCTTGCCTGTGAACTCGAACTTGCTGTGGGCTGAGGATTCCTATTCTCAGGCTCACTCCTCACGGGTGGACCGTACCTCCGTTGTTGGAGGGGGTACACTGTTCCTGTTCCCCACCTGCCTAGCGGGACCTGCTGGTGATCTCCTACCACCCCATTGGCCACCCCTCCTCGCTGCCAGAGCTCCTCAAGACTCAGAGCTGTGGGCTGTGGTCTTGGGGTCTCTAATTCCCAATCCAGCACCATTCTGGGTGCTGCCTGTGGGATGGTTCTACTTGGGCTGCCAGTAAAGTCCAGCTGACCTGCCTTCGGGCTGATCAGACAAATCATCCCCTTTGATGCCTTTAAAGCCATGTTAAGGCTTTCTATCTCTGCCCTACAGGGGCCATGATCTGCTTCCTCAAACCTTAGGGAGCAGGCCAGCTTATAAGCTGCCTTTACTTCCCTAAACTTCTCCTCCTGCTCTGTTACTTCTGAGGTGAGGCGGGCATTCTCTTCCCGCAGTCTCATCTCGCTCCTCTTTGCTTCTATAATTTGGTACTTTAGGAATTCTATCTCGTTCCTTGCATGGCCTTTTCCCTCGCTAGCTTCTTGGGTGAGGTGTGCGATTTCCTCCTGTAGCCTCATCTCCCAGTCCCTCGCCTCTGTGACTTCCTGCACAAGGCGCTCTATAAATGCCTGGCATTTCGTGACCTCTAGTGTGAGGCGTGCATTCTCTTCCTGCACCCTCATTCCACTAGCTCTGGCCTCATACACCTCTCTGAGGCGTTCTGCCTCCGCCTGGCATTTTTCAAGCTGGGACTCCCAATTCTTGGCCTCTTCAACCTCCTCCTGCACCCTCTTCTCACCCTTCTTAACCCAGCCACCGATACCATGATAGGTCAGTCTACATGCTGCTGCTAACATCCGCAGGGCTACCCACATACTGAAAACAATGAGAGAAACTATAGCTGATGCTTTCTCCAGATCCAGACCACTTCTTAAATCAAAAACTGCCTCCACTCCTACCTGGCTTGCCATTTGTAAGGGGGGCATCTTTTAACTGGTTTATGGTAATTTACCTGGCCAGCAGCCTTTGCTGCTGCACTCTAAACCAATTTACAAACAGCAGTTTCGAATCGCTACCCCTCCTTCAGTTCTGAGTGGAGGAACTTATAATTAATGATTTTATAACGGACAAGTGGTTTGGATGAGAGAAAAATCAAGTTTTATTACCTAAATAAACTACAATCAAAAGAATAAACTATACCACACGAACACAGTAATTACAGTAAAATTGCTTAAATGGGGGAATGCAGACGGTAAAAATGAGGGGTAAGTGACTACAATGTTGATTAAACAATCTTAGCAATATCCCCTTAAATTACCACCCCTTAACTCCTTACTAGGTTGTTTTGCTGAGGAGTCAGAAACTCTGCTCACATGTGGTCCAGCGAAGTGAGAGAGAGAGAGAGAGAGAGAGAGAGAAGCTCACCTGTGATCCCAGGAAGCAAAGAGAGTGATAGCTTCTCAGTAGCTATCCTTTATACCTGGTGAAGTCCTGCCATTCTGCCCTGCAAGGGCTGTGTGCAAAATTCCCCACCCAAAGGGTCCAATACACAAGAGAAAGCTGTGATTGGCTAACTCAGAGTGGTTGGACTGGGTTAATGTGTCTTCCGGAGCTCCCTGGGCTGAAACAAAAGGGAGATACAACTGCTCTGTTGTCCAGAATGCTAGGTGATTTAGACCCATTCAATTCTTAAACGGATCCCATTCAAGATACAAAAGTCTCTTCTGCAGTTTAGATGTATCCACTCGATATACAAACAAATGCTAATAGCATTCAATTGCTTTGTAAACAAAGCATTGTCCTGTGGTAACGTTTTGTCTCCATTGAACCTTACTTCCAGACACAGAAAGCTGCTTTCCAAGCCCCTTTGTCTTCAGCCATGTGGTGACAGCCATTTTTATCCCTGGAAATTTAAAAGCACAACGCCCAGGGATTCTTTAATCAAAAAAATTAATCTTCAGAACTGTAAATTATTGCGAATTCTTACAAAGTGATCTGTCAATGGTGAGAGAGGTTGTTCCAATGAGGTGGCACTGGATATACAATTGCCTCTAAACACTTGCAAGCTGAAGAAATCTCTATATGTATGACAAATGAAGTAACCAAAAGTTTCTGCACTCTGAAACTGACCATCTGCAACATGGCATTCTTTACACCACTTCTGCAGCTGTCAGCTTATCAGAAACATCAGCGCAGACTCAAATCACGCCAGGTTGAGCTGGCGTGTTCCCCAAACAGCGGGTAACCCATGGGGGAGAATGTAAAATTGGAAGGAAGCCTCAAATTATTATTAAATTGGCTCTTGACAAGCCATTTAGCTAGCTGAATTGTATCCCCTGCCGCTTGGTGTCAGGTAAGTTCTCCGCTGACAGACCCGACAACTGGGAGACTCGCGTGGAGGCGGGTTGACGGCAGGTTTCCTACCCACTGTCAATCTTTGTTATTTTGACAGCGGACCCGCCTCCAAACCCACCCTCTGAGTGCCTGCAAAATTCCGGCCATAAAATGGTCAGTATTTAGCGCTGCATGGGGATAATGAAAGACAGCCAGCACAGTTTCTTAAAAGCCAGTTCTGGTTAACAAATCTAATAAGAACATTTTGAAGTGACTGATTATTCAGATAAAGGGCATGTAGCAGATATAGTGGAAGTGTTCTTTTAGAAACTGTTACAAAGATATCGCATAAGAGCCTTGTTACAAAAATGCAGACATATGGGGATAGATTTGCATGTTGCTGCCCGGGTGTAAAACTAATGTTGCAGATTAGCCACCTGTTATAGAAATGGCATGATTTTCATTTTCAATCAGCAACACCAGGCAGCAAGTTAAAAATCTAACCCGTAGTATAAGGGGAAATGTAGTGGCATGGATTGGAAGTTGGTTGATGGACAGGAAATGCAGGGCCAGGCTAAATTATGGGTTGCTCAGATAGGAGGAGAGTGTGGAAGGAATGTACCCCAGGACTCAGTGCTGGGACTTGAGCATACGGAGCATGATTGATGGCAACACAAAAGTAGAGTGCGTGACAGAAAATAACCAAGACTTCAGGAGGACCTAGACAGGTTACTAAAATGGGCAGAGATGCAGGTACAAGGTATTGGTGAGACCGCACCTGAAATACTGCTACAGTTTTGGTGTCCATACTTAAGAAAAGACATACTTGCTCTCGAGTCAGTACAAAGAAGGTTCACTCGGTTAATCCCAGGGATGAGGGGATGGACATATGAGGAGAGGTTGAGTAGATTGGGACTCTACTCATTGGAGTTCAGAAGAATGAGAGGCGATCTTATTGAAACATATAAGATTGTGAAGGGGTTGGATCGGGTGGATGCGGGGAGGATGTTCCCGATGATGGGTGAAACTAGAACTAGGGGGCATAGTCTTAGAATAAGGGGCTGCTCTTTCAAAACTGAGATGAGGAGGAACTACTTCACTCAGAGGGTGGCAGGTCCATGGAATATGCTGCCCCAAAAAGCTGTAGAAGCTACATCATTACATAAATTTAAAATAGAAATAGACATTTTCCTAGAAGTAAAGGGAATAAAGGGTTATGGGGAGCGGGCAGGAATTTGGACATGAGTCTAGGTTCGGATCGGTCATGACCCTGTGGGTAGCGGAGCGGGCCCAGGGGCCGTGTAGCCTGATCCTGCTCCTATTTCGTGTGTCTAATTCTGTTAGAGTCAGGAGATGGTTCTGTGATAGTAGATTGGCGGTTAGGATCAGATCAGCCATGATCTTATTGAATGGCGGAGCAGGCTCGAGAGGCCGATTGGCCTACTCCTGCTCTTATTTCTTATGTTCTTATGTTCTTATGTAAGCAATTAGGAAGGCAAATAGTATGTCGGCCTTTATTGGAGTACAAGGGTAAGCAAGTCTTGCTGCAATGTACAGGGCTTTGGTGAGACCACACCTGGAGTACTGTGTACAGTTTTGGACTCCATCCCTAAGGAAGGATAGACTTGCCTTAGTGGGAGTGCAAGGGGAAGGTTCACTAGATTGATTCCTGGGATGAGAGGGCTGTCCTATGATGAGA
Source organism: Somniosus microcephalus (assembly GCF_052327205.1). Taxonomy (NCBI): domain Eukaryota; kingdom Metazoa; phylum Chordata; class Chondrichthyes; order Squaliformes; family Somniosidae; genus Somniosus; species Somniosus microcephalus. The sequence continues at coordinate 165,040,390 of NC_140988.1, forward strand.
GATTGTGTAGAATGGACCTATACTCTCTGGAGTTTAGAAGAATGAGAGGTGATCTCATTGAAACATTTAAGATTTTGAGAGGGATTGACAGGATAGACGCTGAGAGGTTGTTTCCCCTACCTGGAGAGTCTTGAACTAGGGGGTCATAGTTTCAGGATAAGTGGTTGGCCATTTAGGACTGAGATGAGGAGAAATTTCTTCACTCAGAGCGTTGTTAATCTTTGGGATTTTCTACCCCAGAGGGCTATGGGTGCTCAGTCATTTACTATATTCAATGCTGAGATCGATAGATTTTTGGGCACTAAGTGATATGGGGATCAGGCGGTAAAGTGGAGTTGAGGTCGATGATCAGCCATGATCTTATTGAATGGCGGAGCAGGCTTGAGGGGCTGTATGGCCTACTCCTGCTGTTATTTCTTATGTTCTTATGCTCTTATGTTTAGACAGTGACAAATACAATTTATTACCTGGAACTGTGAGGTAATATAGTTGAGCAAAAAATAAAGAATGGTGTTATACATTCAATGGATAGAGACTGGAATGGAGAAACGTGGAGATACAAATATATAGGGGTAAATTGTCTTCTTCACCGCATGGGCAGTAATCTGACAAAGCAGATCACCCACCCATTATAGAAGTCATTTGATTTTTATTCCATTGACAATTAGGTAGATTCTATAATGGGCAGGTGATCTCCTTTGTCAGATTACTACCCATGCAGTGAAGATGTAAATTTAGCCTATAACTCCTTAAAATTACAAATGCATAAAGTTATAAAAGGGGCAAAAGTATTTGGCTTTCATAAATGGGGCGTAGAGTATAATAGCAAAGGGGTAATGATAAATTGGTGCTAAGCAATGGTTAGGTCACTGATGAAGTAGTGTGTGCAGTATTGGGAGCCCTATTATAGAATAGACATTAAAACCATGGAGTGAGTATAGCATAGAATCAGCATCATGATACCAGGGATATGAAATTATAATTATGAGGAGAGACTTGAAATACTGGGATTATTTCCACTGAAGCAGGGAAGGATTAGAGGAGATTCAATAGAGGTTTTTAAAAATATGAAGGGTTTTGATAGGGAAAGATTATTTCCTTTGTTTGGGGACTCACTGATGAGGAGCCATCAATTTAACGAGTGAGGAGAGAGGTTAGGAGAGAGGTTATGAGAAATTTCTTTACACAGTGAGTTATTAGAGCATGGAAATCTATGCCACTGGAAATAGTTAAGACAGACACCATTGCATCTTTTAAGCAAACAGTAGGTGAACATTTGATACAGGACTATGTGAAGAGACCCATGCCCCAGTTCTCAATTATGATTTGGCGTCGCATCCGCAGAGATATGTCGGGCCTCACCAAGTGTACCTTCCCAACACTTGGCCAAAGTGGGACCTACCTCGGGATCTAGGCCAGGATTAGGGCCTCAGCTTTCAAAAGATGAGGGGAGATTATTTTTTGTTGTAATACTGCAAGTGGCAAACTGACACAGAGGACCAATGGGAACAACCTCCAACATTTCCTCTTTGCCAGATTTTCCATGCTTCTCTCCCCTGCCCCTTCTGTTCTACTGTAACCATTTACACCTCCACTGGATCCACTTTTTTTTATATACTTGTCTCATCACCTCCTTAAACCTTGCACCATCATCACTTTTGTCATTTCATCATTCCTGCCTTATCACAGACCTCTCCCTTTTGTTATTCTCCTGCTCCCTTTTCCATGGTTCTGTACTTGCTGAAAAGCTGTTTACTTCTAACATCTTCCAGTTCTGATGAAAGGGTTTGAAATGTTAAATAAAAACAGAAAATGCTGGAAATACTCAGCAGGTCAGGCAGCATCTATAGAGAGAGAAACAGAGTTAATGGGCTCGATTTTAATTTCCGAGGCGGATTGGAGTCGGGTTGCGCGGTGGGCGGGTTCCGGAGCCGCTTCCATCAGGATCAGCTGCTGATGTCCGATTTTGATTTAATGAGCTTGTTGCTTTCAATGGGGCGCACTGGCCGGTCCAATGAGTGCAATCGGGTCGGCTGGATGCCTCTGATTACGTCATCATAGCAGCTGGTTTTAAAGCTCCCATTCAGCCTAAGCCTTTCTCTTCTGCATTCTGATAGTCAGTGATATTGCTCCAACCACAATGACTTCTTCCAGAGGCAAGGCAGCTTCTCGATTTAATGATGAGTCCCTCCAGGTTCTTGTGGATGCTGTCAGAGGGTGCAGGGAGGTTCTCTTCCCTCCTGATGGCCGGAGGACGTCTCCTCAGCAGACCAAGGCAACCTGGCTGTGCATTGCTCAGGAGGGGAGTGCAAGGTCCATTTATGCACGGTCATGGATCCAGTGCCGGAAAAGGTTTAATGATCTTGTGCGAACATCAAGGGGTCGATTTTCATTGACCCGTGGAGTCGGGATTGGAGGCGTGCGGAGGGGTTAAAGTCCCAAATTCGGGGGTCCCAACACCATCCCGCCCCCAACCCGCCTCCATGTAAGTTTCAAAGGAGGCGGGTACCCGACCCGCACTGGGACCCACCTCCCCGAGGCGGGAAGGGGATTAGTGCCAATTAACTGCCTGTTAACAGGTAGTTAACAGGCAATTTTGAGCCTAATCCCTATTTTAAAGCTTGAAGTGTAGGGTTCCCGACAGCTCCAAGCCACGCCAAGTTAGAGGAGTCGGGCCGTCGGGTTGAAGGACTTGGAGGGGTCAAGATGTCGGTGTTCAGCTGAGTGATGGGTGCATGAGTGCAAAGGTAAGTGTGTTTGGTGTGTCTAAAGTGTGTAAAGAAGTTTAAATTACCTGTACTTACCTTTTCAGCCTTCCTTCCTCTAGGTTTCGGGAGTCCATCATCTAACCGGCACAGAAAGCAGAATGGCTGCGAACTGTCAAAAGTGACAGCCTGCAGCTTTCTGTGCCGGTGAGATTTCTAACTGAGTCTGTGTAGAAGGACTCAGGTTAGAAGTAAGACTGTCAGCGTTTGACAGCTTCAAACAGCTGTGAAACACTGATATTTCATCTGTCAAAACGTCTTGACAGATGAAATTTCAGTCTGTGATGTCACCTGTTGCCGGGTGGCCCTTAATTGGCCTGCTGAGCCCGCTGGGCGGGATCAACAAGGTCAATCAAGTTAAAATCATGTGGATTGGCCGCATCTTGATGGAGGCGGGACTACAACCCTGAAAGTTGTAGTCCCGCCTCCTTCCCGACTTCTGAATGAAAATCACCCCCCAAAAGTGAGTACCACATCACATTTACCTTCAATCTGCTTCCCTTCTCTTCTTATCACCAGCACTCTGTGTTGTAAGCCTCCTCCTCCACATACCACCTTACCCTTACTTCCCTTGCACCCTTACCTATCCATCCCTGTCTCTGTACTGAATCACTTCAGCATCCTGCCTATGCACCCCTTAGACTCGCTCTCACTGTCATGCAGTGACAACAACTAACAATGCACAGGGAGCTAGCTTCTTCTTGACACCTTACCCTATCTTCGTCTCACTCAAAGCTTCTATGGTAGGGATTCTTCACACTCACTCCATCACTGTGGTTGAAACACCACTTGTGTCCCTCCTTGCAGGAAATAATAGCCCACAATAAGAGGGAGAGAGCACTGACTGGAGGAGGAACAGCTTCCCTAGCAACATTGACCAGTGCTGAGGAGGCTACACACAAAATTGTTGGAGGTGGCGAGTGTAATGATATCAGCAAATAGTGATGGTATTTGCCTGTTTGATTATGATGCCTTACCAGCATATTTGCCTGATAGATTGCTTGTGCCTGACCAGCAGAGGGCATGTGACAAAGACAAGCAGTTTGGTTTTAGTTTCGCTTTTAGATGGATCACTAGCATGGTGTCTCCTGTAATGCTGTTAAAAAGAGTTGAACAGACTTTAGATTAAAAGACATTCTCTTTCATAAATGTCTCATCATTGAACCCACATACAAATCGATACATGGTGTCAGAAGTGGGATTGAAAGAGATGAAGAGGAAAAATCTGAAGTTAAATCAGCTCTCCACATATTAGCAAGCCAAAAGAGAACATCGTTACTTACCATTGGAGATTAGCTAACGAAGAGAAAAAATGGAAGGTTTACACCCACCCGCGAAGCTTCAGTTGACAGGTAATGTGGCTGAAAATTGGAGGCGGTTCAAACAACGTTTAGAGTTGTATTTATCAGCAATCAGAGCTGACGAGAAAAGTGATAATATTAAAGCGTCAGTGTTCTTACATGTCGTGGGTGATGAAGCGCTGGAGGTGTATAATAACTTCACATTCGCTGCTGATGGAGACAAAATGAAGTTAGATAAAATAATGGAACAGTTTGAGGCCTACTGCATACCTAAACGTAACGTGACGTTTGAGAGGCACAGATTTTTCACATGTGCACAGAAAATGGGTGAGACTATTGATCAGTATGTGACTGAACTGAGAAACAGAAGCAAAACAGTGAATTTGGGGGACTGACAGACTCGCTGATAAAAGACAGACTGGTGTGTGGTATTCCAGATAATGGTCTAAGGGAAAGACTGCTAAGAGAGCAAGATCTAGACCTGGGAAAAGCCATAGCACTGTGTAGGGCTACAGAGACTGTGAAGTTGCAGGCAAAGGAGCTGTTCAGTGATAATAGCTGCAACGTGGATGCAGTGAGAAAGAACGGATACAAACCGTTTAACAAAAAGAGCGCCAATGTGAAAAAAGAGGCGTGGCCAGCGAACGAAAATGAAAGGGACAATCGAAAGTCATGTAGTCGATGCGGTACACAGCATCCACCAAAAAAGTGTCCAGCATATGGTAAAAAATGCAATAGTTGCAACAAAAACAACCATTATGCCCGTTGCTGCAAGAACCAAGCACAACAAAGCAAGGTCCATACAGTAGATGAAAGCGAGATAGAGGAGTTCAATGTAGATGTTGTGTCTGAAAACAAAGAAGAAAAAAGAGACTGGATGTTGACACTAAAAGTGAATGACATACATATTCCATTTAAATTGGATACTGGAGCACAAGTTAATGTGATATCAGAGACTGATTTTATGAAAATTAGACCCAGACCAAAGATACATGGAATAAAAGTGAAAGTGACAGGATACTCAGGTACTGATATACCAGTGAAAGGAAGATGCATTGTCAAAGTGACACACAAGGACAGAGAGCACACGCTAGCATTAATCGTGGTGCCAAAGGATGTGCAAGCCATACTAGGTTTAATAGCCTGTGAGAGACTGAACCTGGTAAAGAGAGTCCTTGTTGTGGAAAGCGAAGGAGAGACAGTCTATGATGAACTCATTAAAGAGTACAACGACCTATTTAAGGGTCTAGGCTGCCTTCCAGGAGAACACACGATCAGAGTAGATAAAAATATACCAACGGTCATACATCCATGCAGAAAAGTTCCGTTTGCTCTTCAAAAGCAACTGAAGGCAGAGTTGGACAGGATGGAAAGCCTGAACGTGATTCAGAAGATAGATGAGCCAACTGAGTGGGTAAGTTCCCTCGTCGTTGTGGACAAAAAGAATGGAAAGCTCAGAATTTTCCTGGATCCAAGAGATCTAAACAGAGCAATAAAGAGAGAGCACTTCAAGCTTCCTACACGTGAGGAAATCATGGCACAGTTTGCAAATGCAAAGTATTTCAGCAAGTTAGATGCATCATCAGGATTTTGGCAGATGAAATTGGACGAGGCAAGTTCAAGACTGTGCACGTTCAACAGTCCATTTGGCAGATACAGATTCCTAAGGTTACCATTTGGCATTGCCTCAGCTCCTGAAGTGTATCACAAAACTATCCATATGATCTATGAGCACCTGGAGGGAGTTGATACATCAATGGATGACATCATAGTATGGGGAACCATGAGAACTGAGCATGACGAGAGACTGAAAAAAGTGCTGGAAGCAACAAGGAAAACAAACCTGAAGCTGAATAGAGAGAAACGCCAGCTCGGGGTGACAGAACTGACATTCGTGGGAGATATCTTTAGCAGTGAGGGCATCAGACCAGATCCCAGAAAGGTGTCCGCCATTGAGAATATGCCAAAGCCACAATGCAAAAAGGACGTGCAGAGGTTTAATGGAATGATCAACTACATGGGTAAATTTATATCCAACCTCTCAGAAAAGATGGCGTCACTGAGAAGACTAACTGAAAAGAACATAGAATGGGAATGGAATCATGAGCATGAGAAGTCATGGAGCGATCTAAAGAAACTGCTCACAGAGGAACCAGTTCTGAGGTTTTATGACCCAGCGAGACCCATCAAGATATCATCAGATGCATCACAGAGTGGGCTCAGTGCCGTTCTTCTGCAAAAATATGACTACTGGCAACCTATTGCATATGCATCGTGCTCAATGACAGACGCGGAGACACGATATGCTCAAATCAAATCAAATCAATCAAATCAAATCAACTTCTATTGTCATTGTTAGTGCACAAGTGCAGTACAACGAAATGTAGGCTTGTGGCTCCCGAGAGTGTACAATTGGATTAGGACACTTAAACATTTCAACATACATTTGTACATATATATTAGCATAAATATGACCATAATAAAGTGCATCGGCAGATGTGCAGGCTTTAGTGTTTATTTGTGGAGTTCAGTAGGATGACAGCCCTGGGAAAGAAGCTGTTCCTAAATCTGGTCGTACGGGTGCGAATGCATCTGTAGCGTCTTCCAGATGGTAGGAGGGCGAACAGACTGTGGCTGGGGTGGGTAGGGTCTTTGATGATGGACCGTGCCCTCCGTAGGCAGCGTTTCTGATATATATTTTCTATGGTCGGTAGCTCAGCATCACATACGCCTGTGAAAGATTTCACCAGTTTGTGGCAGGACAAGCAATCAGTGTAGAGATTGACCATAAGCCCTTGATTGCATTGTTCCAAAATCCACTAAATAGCTGTCCGCTTAGAATACAAAGAATGATGATCAGGCTGCAACGCTATACACTGAATGTTGCGTACACACTGGGTAAGCTGATGTATACAGCAGACACGTTGTCCAGAGCTGTTGACCCAAGTGAGCCCGCAAACACCAAAATGGATGAAAAAGTGAACGCCTATGTGGACATGATCACAAGTGCACTGCCCATAGCAGATGCAAAAATGGAGCTCATAAAGACTGAGACAAACAAAGATGAAACAATGAGACAACTGAGGAAAAGCATCTTCGATGGATGGCCCAACATGAAGCAAGACTGCTCACCTGACATGGCAGAGTACTGGAACTGTCCTGAGTGAAGTTCAACCAAGATCATACACCATTCAGACAGATGAGGGTGCTGTTCTGAGAAGAAATAATCGAGATCTTCTCATGGGACCAGCCACAGCAAGTCAAAAGACTGATACTGTTGAACAACCTGATCACACAGCAGGTCAAAAGACTGATACTGTTGAACAACCTGATCACACAGCTGAGAAATCATCATCTGAGGCAACAACTCAGATTCAACAACAATCAATCAGAAAATCCTCAAGACACGTGAAGCCTCCTGAGAGACTCATTGAGCAAATTTAAGGACTATTGTTATAGAAGGAAGTAATGTTATCTTATTCTTTCTTCAAGTTCTAGTGTATTTACATATTTCATGTGAACACACAAAGCAAGGTTAAAAAACCTTGATAATGATAATGTTAATGTAAGTTCATTAAGTGTTACAGTTAAAATGCAGGTTAATACAAAGAAAACATGTTGTTAGTTAAAAGTAAAATACTTTTGTTTTAAGAAAGGGAGATGTAATGATATCAGCAAATAGTGATGGTATTTGCCTGTTTGATTCTGATGCCTTACCAGCATATTTGCCTGATAGATTGCTTGTGCCTGACCAGCAGAGGGCATGTGACAGAGACAAGCAGTTTGGTTTTAGTTTCGCTTTTAGATGGATCACTAGCATGGTGTCTCCTGTAATGCTGTTAAAAAGAGTTGAACAGACTTTAGATTAAAAGATATTCTCTTCATAAATGTCTCGTCATTGAACCCACATACAAATCGATACAGCGAGGACCTGGAAGTGGGCGGTGGAGAGACGAGCACATTAGAGGAAGCTGGTGACATAATAGCATTTCATCCCTCTCGTTGTCATTTAGTGATTGACTGCAATGGCATATGATGTTTATAGAGAATCGCGTTGTATCATCTGCTCAAAAGGATGTGTCGGCTACATCAATGTCAGATATCTAAATCATGCCTTTACTCTCCCACAGGACCATTGAGTGCCCCCCTCCCCATGATCCAGGAAGAAGAGCCAGACAACTCCTCAGTGGAACCTGAAGCCTCCAAGGGAGCAGTGTCACCAGGACTCAGCACACCTAGCACCAGCGCAGCAACACACACATTGGTGGGGCCCTCGCGAGTTAGAATAGTGTTGCCACCTGGTCTTTCACAGTGCACAAGTGAGCATCAGCAGATGGTGGAGACAGCGACAACAGTGGAGAATCCTCGGCAGAGGTCACAGCAATCTCCTAGCTCTGCTGAGCTGCATGCAAACGCTGTGCCTCTGGGACAATCCAGAAAAAGAGCTGTTCGGGAAATACAGGAACAAGTGCAGGAGTCTCTGGAAGGGTTTGCCTCCAGGGCTAGTGCGAGTGTGGATAGAATGGAGGAGTCCATCTCCAACATCAGCACTGCCGTGGAGGAGGCAATGGCGCATGAACGCAACACCATGGATAGGATGGCAACCTTCATGGATAGGATGGCAACCTCCGTGGAAAGGCTGGCTACCGCCATGGAGGAAATAACTCACCAATGCCAGGAAAACATGCTGACAACATGGAATGTCACCTCTGGAGGAGCGATGGGCAGCTATTGAGCAGAGAGACCAGAGCTTCATGGATGTCCTTGTGATGAGGACGGCCCATGCAGATACGGGTCCTCATGGTCCCCCTGATGTGCAGCAAGGTGCTCTCCAGCCACTTGCCAGCACTGAGGTGCAGCTGACCCATGAGAGGGATGTTGTTGGCAGGACACAATGAAGTGTGCGCTCCTCTCAAAGCGAGCACATGACCATGCCTCTGTGGAGTCCTCGGTCAGAGGCCCACTTTGCGGAGACAGCTGAGATGGCCGTTTCAGCCCCAGCACAGCTGCAGGAAGAGCAGACTGTTGAAGATCCCTCCCAGGCTCCCAAACCCAGAGGACGCCCGCTAAAGGCGTCTAAGCAGGCGCAGCATCCTTGTCAGCAAGGTGCCTCTACATCTGCTGAAGCCACAGGGGAAGCACCACATAGAAGCATGCGTAAGAGAAAGATTAAGCACATATAGTCACAAGGGGTCTCACGTGGGTGTTTTGTCTTTTTTTTCTGACTGTTGTTTTATGATACTTTTGTCATGTGTAAAAGAAAAATTATGGCAAACTGTTGATTGTGTGGCCTATGTGTTCTGGGAAATGGTAAAAGCGCATTGAGGGCTCAGGGCGACTTGCTTTTGTAATGCTGATGGTGAAAGTGATAGGAAATAACAGGGTATAGCAGAGATGATGTATGACATTGGACAAATGTTGCCTACAATTACAGAACCATATGGTAGCCACCTATGGTTGAAGAGTAAGTTTATGCGAATGTGGCATGGCAGTGTGCATAGCCTGCTTGATGGGCAGCAGTGAACTGGAGGGATGCTGCATTGGTCACAACAGGGCATGCAAGGCACCCCTCATCCTCCTCCTCCTCCTCATCCCAGGAAGATCTGTGCTGAGCCATGCGGCTGCTGCTCCTCCGATTATGAGGACCAGGATGAGAGGACATAAATTTTTCCCATCCCATTGCTATAGATTTCATTTGAGGCAACAAGCTTGCAAGCGCACAGTCGAAGTGGCCAAAAATTATTCCATTCAGGTCACACTGCAGATGGGTGTCAGCTTGAACAGTCACAAGGTCAGTAGATGTGCAAAATCTTATCCCATACCTACAACAGCAAAGTTGTTGCATTTGAATGTCAGCCATGTTTCTGGGGCACTTTTAAAGCACTCCACCAATGAATACAAATCATGTCCTCCAGCAACTCGTCTCCTTGAAGCTGGTCTGTTTCTGACTAGTCGGGAAACAGGAGCCAGAGCACAAAAATGGGAAACCACTATCAAAATAGGATTAGCAAGGCAATTAACAGGCTGTTAACTGCCTTAACTACCTGTCCCACCAGTTCCAGACAGGTCAGTTTGGGAGCGGCTAAACAGACACTCACAAAAACCGGGTGGGGGGTGGGATGGAGGAGGGTTGGGTGTCTGAAGCCATTTTTTCCGATTTTCGCTACAGACCTGCCTCCTCAGGGCTATTAAAATCGAGCCCGTTTCAGGTCAATGACCCTTCGTCAGAACCTGAAACGTTAACTCTGTTTCTCCCTCCACAGATGTTGCCTGCCCTGCTGAATGTTTCCAGCATTTTCTGGTTTTATTTCACTTGTGCATGTGTTATGCATCACAATTATATTGAAATAGTTCTTTACAACAACAACAATAACTTGCATTTATATTTTTATATTGTCTTTAATGTAGAAAAATATCCCAAGGTGCTTCACAGAGGCATAAACCAGAGATAAATGGACACCGAGCCAGAGAAGGAAATATTAGGAGGGGTGATCAAAATCTTGCTTACGTAGGTGGGTTTTACAGTGGGTCTTAAAGGAGGAGACGGAAGTGAAAAAATGTTTTAGGGAGGGAATTGCAGAGCATGGGTCCTAGATGGCTGAAGGCTCACCTGCCAATGGGGGGTTGAAGGTCAGGGGGGAGAGGGTGGGGTGGGGGGGTTGCAGGTGGATGTACAAGAGGCCAGATTTGGAGGAACAAAGGGTTCTGGGAGAGTTGTAGACCTGGAGGAGATTACAGACATAGAAAGGGGTGATGTAAAATTCGCAAAATTTCTGCATTTCCCCGAAGGCTGTTATTAATAAACGGGACCCTGCATGGACATTTTAAATTAAAAAGGGTACCCAAGATGGCGTCCGTGCCTCATGGCAGAAAGCCTGTGGGATTCCAAAATGGATTCTGCAACGCAGACAGCTTGGGAGAAATCAAAACTATGGCTGCAGGCTTTCTGTGACGAGAAACTTTGCATTTTGGAACCAGACAGGACTCTGAATTATGCATTAGACCGAATTGGAGGCAAATCTAAATTCAGTTTAGGCCTATAGTTAAGGCCATCTAGCAGTCTGCATATATTATCGGAAACAGATTAACCGAGCCATCGAGGCCGGACAAGGCACATCAAGGAACTTTCAGGACAATACAAGTCAATTATCGGGCCTGTAGATGCGATTACCGGCCATCCAAAACCAGTTAAATATGGATTGCTACAATTATTTAAAATAGCCCGCCAAGATTAAGACAAAGAACTAACTTGATTTGGCAGGCAGATAAGGTTTTTCGATGAAGGTATAATTGAAGGCCCCCTCGGGTAGCAAGAAGTTCAAGTTTTCGGTCGGGTGCTCGTGTTGGTTGGTGTGCTGGTGCTGCTCTTCGGCCCCTCGCCCTCATGGCTGCTGCTCTTCCCCCGTCCCGCGCTTACCCCCTGGCCTTTGCCCGTGCCCTTTTCCCACACCACCTGGAACTAGCCCTGGCACCGAATCGGGTGGACATGGACAATCCAGGCCAGGCGAGGCGGGACGCGATGAGGGGAGGAGGGAAGACCACCGGAGAAAGACCAACTGAGGAGAGGCCTCGAATTATCGGGCCTTCAGCCTTGGCCGACCTTCGAATATCTGCACACCAACTCAAACTGGCTGCTGTCGACGAAGAACTATCCCTGCAAGGTAAAGTACCCAAACAGAGACTTTAACTTTGGGGTACGCGAACCCGGACAACGCCCTTGCAGCGCCTGGAGACCACGTGATGATGACAAGCTCCGGAGAGCACCAAGAGCGAACCCCAAACCCAACCGCTGTTTTGAGTCTAACAAACCTTTTGATTAGTGAGCATGAAGATCTGACCCCTCATAGCTTAATCTAGTTAGGTATAGGGGGTGGGATAAGGATAAGGGGATTGTTAAGGTAGTTGTTTTCCCTCGATGTGCCGTGTGTTCCCCATTCCCTGCATAAGTATAAGTATTATTATGATTCTCTTGTAATTTTTGCCTGTAGAAGTGTACACTAGTAATTCCTTTCCATGAGATTGTATTAAGTAAGTTTTTCCTCTTCAACAAAATCTTGGTTCTGTTTGCATCAAACCACCTGTCTACTCGAGTCTTCTCTGTACCGCCGCCTTGTGCCTAAGTCCGGTGTCGAGAACCCAGGGGTGTGGGAGCGATTCGAACCGCTCACAAAACAGTCAGAGGCATAACTGACTGGGCGCACGCTCGCGCCAAGCAGCAACACCAGCACCCGCCACCCCCTACAGTGAGAAAATGAAGGGATTTAAAAACCAGGATGAGAATTTGAATGTGGAAGGATTGAGGGACCGTGAGCCAATGTAGACCAACGAGAACAGGGGTGATTGGTGAGCAGCACTTGGTGTGGGATAGGATACAGGCAGCAGAGTTTTTGATGAGCTGCTGTTTACAGAGCAAGGAGGATTGGCAGCCAGCCAGGACAGCATTGGAATAGCTGAGTCAGGTAATAAATGTATGAATGATAAATGTATGGCTAATATTCCTACATTACAACAGTGACTACACTTCAAAAAGTACCTCCGTAAAGCGCTTTAGTACGTCCGCTGGTAGTGAAAGGCGCTATATAAAGTCTTTCTTTCTTCTATGAGGGCTTCAACATCAAAGTGCTGAGGTTGGGCAAAGTTGTGGAGGAGGAAGTAGACAGTCTTTGTGAAGGAGAAGTCGGAAGCTCAGCTCAGCTCAGGATCGGATAGGATGCCAAGGTTGCAAACAGTCTGATTCAGCCTGAGACAGTGGCTGGGGATACAATCAGTGGCAATGGTACGGAGTTTGTGGTGGGTTTGAAGGCGATGGCTTCAGTCTTCCAAATGTTTAGCTGGAGTAAATTGCAGTTCATTCAAGACTGGATGCCGGACAAGCAGTCTGACAGTACAGAGGTAGTCGATAGGACGAGAGAGGTAGAGGTGGAGAAGTAGAGCTGACCCCATGTCTGCAGATGATGTCACCAGGGGCAGCGTGTAGATGAGGAAAAGGAGTGGGCCAAGGGTAGCTCCTTGGAGGACTCCAGAGGTAGTGGTTTTGGGGGGTGGAGGGGGGGGGTGGGGGCGGTCGTTGGTGGTGGAAAGAGAAGCTCATGCGGAAGATATTGTGGCCACGATCGGATAGGTAAGTTTATACTTAGTGTGAACAGGAACAGCATTCATTATGATTTATGTGGATATTTTAACATGACTCAATTTTTTTCCCTGTAAATTTTCCATGTGTTTCAACATTATGTTCAATTTGCTGCACCACAGTTAGGCAGTGGCTCAGCTTTTTGTCTTGAACTGGCTAAGCTTAAACCCTGGAAAACATTACTCTGCCTTTTATTCACATATTTAATTTAATAAATGTGAGACCATTTCAGTGCATCACTTTTCCCTATCTCTTGTTTGTACTTGTCATCATTCTCCTGGTAAAGTGTTGACAGAAACATTTATAAGTATCATCCCAGCGGCACATTTTCCCCTTCATTGCCAAAAATCACTGCTTGGATTTCCATCACAGTACTTTGGGTTGGATTGTCAGTTTATAATGATAATAAATAACTTGTCCCATCAGTGGAAGGAATTAATCACAACATGAAGATGAAGTGTTGTCTTATGTTCCTTGGCACTCCCTGACATGATTAAGTGCTATTACAACATGATGAATACTGAATGTAACTCAGGCCTGTTTTTGTTTCTACAGGGAGGCTCAATACCATTTTCTCTCCATATGTATGTTTTAATTCTGATCTCCGGAAAAGGAAGCGATGAATAGAATTATGGAAGTAAATGAGTAGCTAACCTATTGGTTTGGTTCAAATAGTACTGACTTCATAAATTATTGAGATTATTTTTGGGGTAAATCAGATTGTCCACTGGAGAGATGGTTGTTGAGAGAGACTTGCTCTAGATATAGAGCAAGAAAAGACATATTGGCTAGTGGATATGGAGAGAGGCTAAGGGAAGAACTTTATTAGGTTCTGCATCACTGGCAGGGCCTCATCCACAGTGGTACATTTATATTCCAATTTACTGGAAAATAATAGGAATTTTATTTGTGAGAATCCATCCATTGACATTAGTGGGAGGGAAATTGTAAGAGGTTGCCTGCTGTATGTGCGGCCACTAGTGTTGCAGGACCTCAGAAAGTTCCTCACCAAGATTGCAATCATGAATAAACAGAGCTTAGAAAGTGGTCAAGGTGATGAGAATAACATAAAGGAGAAAGTAAGTTCAGACAAAGTAAACAAATGTAAAAAGATTAAACAATCCAAGAAAAAAGTATGATATCAGCATGTCTACATATATTAATAAAAACTTACATCTGCAATGCATGCAATTCCTATTTACAAACCTTAGTTCCTGTTTTAATGATATTGGTAATACTTTTCTGTAAACATTGTTCAACATTTCCCATTTAAATTTGCTGCGTCAAATGGCTCTTGTCAGGATTTAGCTCTGTGCCACAAATTTCTGAAATCTCTCCCACATCCGTAGCCATCTTGGTTTCTGTGCAGGTTCATTTTAAAGTTTAATGGGGGAAAAATTCAGTTGGTTTGCGCCTCCAGTTAGCATCTTCAGAGGGTGCTAATGGGGCGCAAAGCAACTAGCGCCCGTACGCGGCGATGTTTGCGCCGCTCACAAAATTAACTAGACATTTTGCGGCGGTGCTAAACACTACCTCCACGATCTCCTGCGCCCGCAATCGAGAGTGCAATGCCTCGGTAGCGCCCTGGACCAGATATTGAGTGGCGTCCCCCTGTCTTACCGCCTACCGCTAGCAACGACAGGTTGAGGGGAGCGTTTTGCAGTCGGGAAGGGACTGGGGGAGCACAATTTAAAGGCGACCGCTTCCTACCTTTTTTTGTCGGCGAAATATTTGCACCACGCATTCTGAGTGAGAGAGAGAGACTGCAGGAGATATTCAAAGCTGTGTTGAGGAGTTTTGGATACTGAGCAGCACTTTGCAGGTTCATTTTGATTTGATCTTCCTTGCATTGATTTAAAAGAGACTATTTGGGCTGCACTCTGAGCTCTTTCCCTGGGCCTCTCCATTGTTCTTTCCAACAGATTTGATGTACAGGTCTCTCCAGGCCGAGATTCAAAGCTGCAATGAGCAGAATGTGGATGGACAGCAAGATCGACCCTCCCCTTTAAGAACTGGCCGGCGCCAGTGTGTCTGTGTTCCATTGCTGACTGACATCACATGAGCTTCGCCAGCGCGCTGAGGTAACGCCTCACTCCTCGGCCTTTGCGCCTTAAGACAGGTATGTAGCGCCTGATTTAGCGCTCCAATCACCTCCAGGGGTGATAAAAGCCAAGTTTGCAGTTGGAGGCGATAATTAGCGCCAGGCGCTAATCTTTGCGCCCAACCAATAATTGCGCCCCAAATGGGGCAATACTGAATCTCTCCCCCAATTTTTTTTAACTTATTTTCATTTTTTTTTTCATTTTAATTTAATTTAAATTTAGCTAGTTCTTTTCACTTTTCTGCTCCTCTTAGCTTCTGGCCTTTTAGGCCCCATTGCCCAGGCAGCAGTTAATGGAACCTTTGTGCTCCCTGTTTCTTTCTTCGGCCTTTTGGCTTTCCTCTGGGACCCAAGTCCAGCTCCTGGTTCCATTCTTTGACCATTTGGCCCACATATGTGTGACTCGAGTCGCACTCATGACACAGCTCTTTCACTTGCCTCTGGAACCAAAGTTCTGCTCCCAGTACCATTCTCCAACCTTTTCATCCATCTCAGTCACTGGAATTATGCTCCTGGAACTGTTCTTCCACTTGAATCTTACAGCTGATTCCCACTCCAGCCCTGTTCTTCGGCCTTTTGACCGACATGCACAACTGCAGTCACACTTAACGATCCTACCCTCAATTTAATGGTCCACATCCAGGACAAATAACAGTAATGAAGAAAATAATGGTACTAAAGAGTGACAAATCCCCTGGACCAAATAGTTTCCATCCCAGGGTTTTAAAGGAAGTAGGTGAGAACATTGCAGATGCCCTAACTATAATCTTCCAGAGTTCTCTTGATTCAGGAATCATTCTTTCAGATTGGAAAATTGCACATGTCACACTGTTATTTAAGAAAGATAAGAGTGGGAAACCAGGGAATTATAGATCAGTTAGCCTACAATCTGTTGTCAGGAAATTACTAGAGTTTATAATTAAGGATAGAGTGACTGAACACTTTGAAAATTTTCAGCTGATCAGAGAGCACCAGCAAGGATTTGTAAAGGGTAGATCATGCCTGACGAACCTGATTGAATTTTTTAAAGAGGTAACTAAAATAGTGGACAGGGGAATGTCTATGGATGTTATGTATACGGACTTCCAGAAGGCATTCAATAAAGTCCCTCATAAGAGACTGTGAGCTGAAGTTGAAGCTCATGGAATTGAAGGCAAATTATTGACCAAGTTAGGAAATTGACTGAGTGGCAGGAGACAGAGAGTAGAGATAATGGGCAGATACTCTAATTGGCAGGATGTGACTAGTGGTGTCCTGCAAGGATCTGTGTTGGGGCCTCAACTATTCACAGTATTTATTAACGACTGAGATGGTGGGATAGAGAGCCACGTATCTGAGTTTGCTGATGACTCAAAGATAGACGGCACTGTAAGCAATATAGATGGAAGCATAAAATTACAAAGAGATATAGGCCCAGAAATTCGGGTTGGGGACTTCCCGCAGGTGCAAGCCCCCGACCTGCACTTACCTTGCACGTCGGCTGTTGAGCTGTGGGGCCCCGTGGAATTCCGATCCGGGGCCTGACCCAGCTGCCGGCGTGCAGTGCTTGCGTGTCCCAGGGGCGCAGTTAGTGCGATGCGTCCCCTAGGGTCATGTGAGCCATGGGCAGCCAATCGGAGCAGGGAAATGCCCATTCATCAGTCTTGACAGGAAGAGCTGTCAAGACTTATGAATGCTACGGCCCCAAAATAGCAGTAAACCTTCAAATAATTTTTTTCTTAAATCACATTTTTTAAATAAACTATAAATTACATTAAATAGCTATTTTAAACAATAATTTAAATTTTTGAAAAAAATAATTTTATATTCTAACGGGGCTAAAAATAAACTTACCTTGCTTTAAAGTATTTAAAAATAATAAACCTGTGGAAAAAATGTTTTAATTTTAATTAATTGACCACTTACCTTGTGAAAAGCAGGCCTTACGCCTGCTTTTTAAATTTCTAAATTCTAAAGACTTACCCTCATGGAAAAACCTGTAAAAAAAACGTAAGTTCAAAAAGCGCACGCGCAGACTCCCCGCGCACGCGTTCGACCTCTGAACCCCTGCTTTCAGAGGAACGGAAGTGCGCAGTGCATGCAGGAAACCGGCACTTCCATCGGGCCTATGGGTGAGTACCCAGCGCGTACTCACCCGTGGAGACCCGAATTTCTGGGCCATTATAGATTAAGTGAATGGACAAAATTGTGGCAAATGGATTTCAATGTAGGCAAGTGTGAGTTCATAAAAAGATAGATCAGAGTTCTTTCTAAATGATGAAAAGCTAGAAACAGTGGAGGTCCAAAGAGACTTGGGGGTCCAGGTACATAGGGGGAAAAATTCAGTTGGTTTGCGTCTGCCGTTAGTGCCTTAAGAGGGTGCTAATCAAGCGCAAAGCAACTAGCGCCCGGGCGAGGCGATATCTGCGCCTCTCGCGGAATTGACATTTTTGCACCACTCGTTCTGAGAGAGAGAGAGAGATTTTGAAAGAGAGAAAGAGAGACTTCTGCATTGAGTCAACGCTATCTGAAGTAGGTTTGGCTTCTGACCATAACTTTGCAGGTACTTTGGTTTTTGACCTTCATAGCTTTGATTGCCAAGATACTATGGGGGCTGCGATGAATGGGGGCGTCATCCTGCGCCATCAGATTCGGAGGGCACAGAGACGCAGAGAGAGAGTGGCAATCATGGTCAGACGAAGGAGGGCCAACAGGCCTCTGTACAGGAGACCTTACCCTCCCAGGATATTTCGCCAACAATTCTCATACATTACTGTGTCTGAGGAGCAGTGTTTGCGAAGGCTGCGCTTCAGCAAGGAGGTGGTCACTGAGCTCTGCCATCTGCTGCAGCCAGATCTGCAGCCTCAACTGAGGAGCAGGACTTCTCTGTCGGTGGCAGTGAAGATAGCAATGGCTCTCAACTTTTATGCCACCGGCTCATTTCAATCAGCTACTGGGGACATTGCCAATATCTCCCAGTTTGCAGTGCATTGCTGCATCCGTCAGGTCACAAATGCCCTCTATAAAAGGAGACGAGAGTACAACTCTTTCCCCATGAACCCGGACAAGCAGCAAGAATGCGCAATGGGCTTTGCTAGGATAGCGGGCTTCCCCATGGTGCAGTGCGCCATTGACTGCACGCATGTGGCTTTGCGTGCTCCGCATGAGAATGCCAAGGATTTCTGCAACCGAAAGGGCTTCCATTCCTTAAACGTTCAGTTGGTCTGTGACCACAGACAGCTGATACTCGCTGTCATTGCCCACTATCCTGGTAGCAGCCACGATGCATTCATCCTGCGCCAGACTACTGTGGCAGAACTTTTCCAGGCACCACATCACCCAGGTGGTTGGCTTCTCGGGGACAAGGGATATCCACTGTGCACCTGACTGATGACACTGCTCCATACGCCAACACCCCTGCTGAGCTGCGGTACAACGAGAGCCATCAAGCTACCAGGAACATTGTTGAGCACACAATCGGTGTGCTCAAGCAACGGTTCCACTGTCTGGACCATTCTGGAGGAGCCCTGCAGTACTCGCCTGAGCGAGTCTCCCACTTCGTTGTAGTGTGCTGCATGCTGCATAACCTGGCAATCCTCAGGGCCCAGCCAATGCCACCAGGCCTTGGAGATCCACCAGAGGAGGAGTAGGAAGATGAGGAGGATGATCATCAGCAGCACCAAGGCGGAGGGAGGCACACAATGTAGAAACTGGAAGGGCCGTCCGTCAACGGCTGATAGCAAGCCGCTTCTAGGCCCCTGCTGAGGAAATGGCTTCTGCCATTGAGAACAATATGAATGAAACCAACCTTCAACCCCTAAGCCGGCCAAGGCAACAATGATTGCAAAGACCTAACATGTACATTTTGAATACAAAAACGTTTTCATTTTACAAACTGTGTGTGTGTCATTTCCGCATGACAAACGAATAGAAAGAAACACTAAATAAACCAGTCATTAACATAACTGATTCTCACAACCTGGAGATAATGTCCAAAACACTGAAAAAAATTTGACCATGAACCTCGGCCTTTAATAAAAAAATGAACAACATTTTGTCACACCTCCGAATTTTTGCCCTTCGAGGGTGATCTCCTTCCCTTGTGCACTTCCCCCCTTCCCAGCCTACTGCTCCTCCGTAATGGGACCCCAGTGGCTGCAGCAAGGCTGGTGGAAGGCTGCTGATTGCCACAACCTGAGACTGCAGATGCCTTTGAAGGACGGCTTCGACCAGCTCTGGGCCTGGAGGGCCCGGCTGCAGACTGCACCAACTCTGCATGGGCGGCAGCAGTCTGTCCTACAGGCGGTGGCAAGTGCAGTGGAGAAGTGACAGTGGTGGCAGCAG
Organism: Somniosus microcephalus; assembly: GCF_052327205.1. NCBI lineage: Eukaryota > Metazoa > Chordata > Chondrichthyes > Squaliformes > Somniosidae > Somniosus > Somniosus microcephalus. Next base: position 165,060,010 of record NC_140988.1, read on the forward strand.
GAATGCTGTCATCTTGAGAGAGGACAGCAACTCCCCACTCGACCGACACACTGGCACTCCCACGGGGCAGCACTTCAGCATCCGGAGCAATCTGCTTGAGCACAGATTGCTGGCCTGCTGCGGCGCAGTGAGAGCCCCGGGGAAATGTCTCCGAACCAGCGACAATGGCAGCAGTCAGTGCTTGCGTGGCCTCAATGTGAGTCTGCATGAGAACAGTCAGAGATGGGGTCACGCCAGCAAGTGACTGAATTGCAGCACTAAGCATTTGCGTGGCATCCGCCTGTGCTACAGCGAAGTGCTCCACACTCCTTGCCAGTGATTCAATGCATTCGGGCACCCTTCCCACTGCACCAATGAGCTCAGTGTGCATGTCCACCACCTGGGTGTTCATTTCAGCAATGAGCCGCTCCTCCTCTGCGTCCAGTGCAGCAGGACTCGCTGGCATACTCTTCTTCCGGGGAAAAGGCCCCCGAGCTTCCCTACCCCCAGCGCGTTGCTGCAGCCTGCTGGGTCCTGGAGCTTCACCCTCATCAGACCCTTCCCCCCTGCTCCCCTCCAGGGAAGGTGTGTTCCCAATGTGGGCATGGGCTTCCACTGGAGAGGGTGGCGCTGATGCTCTGGCTTCCTCTTCCGCCTCGCCTGCAGCTTCATGCACACTGGCAGCCTGAGGGCCCGTCTCCTCAGCTGGTGAATCATCATCTGAAAGCAGGGAGGTACAAGAGTGGCTTTAGCATGAGGACAGGGTGGTAGTAAGGGAGGAATGAGTGCAGCGATTTAGTAAGTTGGATTGAAAGTGTCAAAGGCTGGTGTTGTGAGGGACAAGTGGAAGGAGAGAAGACAAAAAGGTGATGACCTTACCATTGTTGTCCAGAATGGGGTCGGCATCTCCACTGGCGATGGGACCGATCATCCGGCTTGCAACAATCCTGTGGACAGACACCTCAAGATCGCTGAGGGGTTGCAGCTGAGGCCACCCTCCACCCATCTGTTACTGCTGTCTCCTATTATGAGATAGCTTGGCCTGCTAGAAAAAGGACGGCGTCTGAGTAAATATACAGCCATGGTCTTGCCTGATGTGCATCCTGTAATGATATCAGCAAATAGAGATGGTATTTGCCTGTTCGATTATGATGCCTTAATAGCATGATTGCATGTATTGATTGCTTGTGCCTGACCAGCAGAGGGCATGTGACCGAGACAAGCAAGGCAGTTAGTTGGAGTTTCAGTTTCATTCTAGATGCATCACTAGCATAATGGTGTCTCCTTAATGCTGTATAAAGAGTTGAACAGACTTTAGATTAAAACTCATTCTCTTTCATAAATGTCTCATCATTGAACCCACAAAGAAATCAATACATGGTGTCAGAAGTGGCTGAAAGAGATGAAGAGAAAAAAAATCTGAAGTTAAATCAGCTCTCCACAAATTAGCAAGCCAAAAGAGAACATCGTTGCTTACCATTAGAGAATAGCTAACGAAGTGAAAAATGGAAGGTTTACTCCCACCGGCGACGCTTCAGTTGACAGGTAATGTGGCTGAAAATTGGAGAAGGTTCAAACAACGTGTGGGGTTGTATTTATCAGCAATCGGAGCTGACAAGAAAAGTAATAAAAGAAAATCGTCACTGTTCTTACATGTCGTGGGTGATGAAGCGCTGGAGGTGAATAATAACTTCACATTCGCTGCTAATGGAGACAAAATGAAGCTAGATAAAATAATGGAACTGTTTGAGGCCTACTACATACCTAAATGTAGTATGATGTTGGAGAGGCACAGATTTTTCACATGTGTACAGAAAATGGGTGATACTATTGATTAGTATGTGACTGAACTGAGAAACAGAAGCAAATCGTGTGAATTTGGGGGACTGACAGACTCGCTGATAAAAGACAGACTGGTGTGTGGTATTCCGAATAATGGTCTAAGGGAAAGACTGCTAAGAGAGCAAGATCTAGACCTGGGAAAAGCCATAGTACTGTGTAGGGCTACAGAGACTGTGAAGTTGCAGGCAAAGGAGCTGTTCAGTGACAAAAGCTGCAACAGGGATGCAGTGAGAAAGAATGGACACAAACCATTTAACAAAAAGAGCGCCAATGTGAAAAAAGAGGCGTGGCCAGCGAACAAAAATGAAAGGGACAATCGAAAGACATGTAGTCGATGCGGTACACAGCATCCACCAAAAAAGTGTCCAGCATATGGTAAAAAATGCAATAGTTGCAACAAGAACAACCATTATGCCCGTTGCTGTAAGAACCAAGCGCAACAAAGCAAGGTCCATGCAGTAGATGAAAGCGACATAGAGGAGTTCTATGTGGATGTTGTGTCTGAAAACAAAAAAGAAGAAAGAGACTGGATGTTGACACTAAAAGTGAATGACATACACATTCCATTTAAATTGGATACTGGAGCACAAGTTAATGTGATATCAGAGACTGGTTTTAAGAAAATTAGACCCAGACCAAAGATACATGGAATAAAAGTGAAAGTGACAGGATACTCAGGTACTGATATACCAGTGAAAGGAAGATGCATTGTCAAAGTAACACACAAGGACAGAGAGCACACGCTAGCATTAATCGTGGTGTCAAAGGATGTGCAAGCCATACTAGGTTTAAAAGCCTGTGAGAGACTGAACCTGGTAAAGAGAGTCCTCATTGTGGAAAGCGAAGGAGAGACAGTCTATGATGAACTGAATGTTCCGTACACACCGGGTAAGCTGATGTATACAGCAGACACGTTGTCCAGAGCTGTTGACCCAGGAGAGCCCGCAAACACAGTGAAAAGACTGAAGTACAAGGCAAAAGACAGTGGAACTGACTTCTACCAAAGCATGCTTGTATACCGCACAATGCCGCTCGAGTGTGGTATGGTACCAGCCCAACTCCTGATGGGACGTCGGCTAAGGTCAAACCTACCCATCCCGGAGAACCTCCTGAAAACAAAAGAGGGGGAGAAAGTGAGGAAGTTCAAAGAACAACAGAAAGAAAAGCAAAGAACTACTATGACAGAGGAACACAAAACCTACCTGAACTCCACACTGGTGACCAAGTAAGGTTGAAAGACAAAACAAACACATGGACTCAGAAGGGAACTGTCCTGAGTGAAGTTCAACCAAGATCATACACCATTCAGACAGATGAGGGTGCTGTTCTGAGAAGAAATAATCGAGATCTTCTCATGGGACCAGCCACAGCAGGTCAAGAGACTGATACTGTTAAACAACCTGATCACACAGCTGAGAACACATCATCTGAGGCACCAACTCAGATTCAAGGACAATCAATCAGAAAATCCTCAAGACACGTGAAGCCTCCTGAGAGACTCATTGAGCAAATTTAAGGACTATTGTTATAGAAGGAAGTAATGTTATCTTATTCTTTCTTCAAGTTCTAGTGTATTGACATATTTCATGTGAACACACAAAGCAAGGTTAAAAAACCTTGATCATGATAATGATAATGTAAGTTCATTAAGTGTTACAGTTAAAATGCAGATTAATACAAAGAAAACATGTTGTTAGTTAAAAGTAAAATACTTTTGTTTTAAGAAAAGGAGATGTAATGATATCAGCAAATAGAGATGGTATTTGCCTGTTCGATTATGATGCCTTAATAGCATGATTGCATGTATTGATTGCTTGTGCCTGACCAGCAGAGGCCATGTGACCGAGACAAGCAAGGCAGTTAGTTGGAGTTTCAGTTTCATTCTAGATGCATCACTAGCATAATGGTGTCTCCTTAATGCTGTATAAAGAGTTGAACAGACTTTAGATTAAAACTCATTCTCTTTCATAAATGTCTCATCATTGAACCCACAAAGAAATCAATACACATCCCATAGTTGAATAGCCCTTACTGTATGCAGCCATGGTCTTGCCTGATGTGCATCCCATAATTGAATAGCCCTTACTGTATGCAAAGTGTGGAATGTGCGTGTGTGTTTGATGAAAGGGCCATAGGTGTTGGATGAGTGTTGGGCATTGGGGCTTTTAAGACCCTCTGGCCATAGAGTGAGGTTGAGATGGAGGGATGGAGAGGTATTGAAAAAAGGCCACTCACTCTGACGACCCGAGTGAGGTCATTGAACTTTTTTCTACATTGGATATGGGTCCTGGGCACCCTGCTCCTTGAGGAGATGCTCTGAGCCACCTCCCTCCATACTCTTCTGTACTCGCGTGGCAAAGGCCTCCTGCCACTCTCTGGGTACAGTAAAGATCTTCTGCGCTCCACCGCGCCAACCAGAGCCTCCAAGGCCCGCTCGCTGAAGCGCTGTGCTGACTCCCTGGCCCTCTCCATAGTCCCTGCAAGATTTAGCCACAGGTCTGTCCAGGCCGAGATTCAAGGCTCCAATGAGCAGGGTGTGGCTGGAGAGCAAGATCGACCCTCCCCTTTATGAACTGTCTGGCGCCAGTGTGTCTGTGTTCCATGGCTAACTGACAGCACCTGCGCTGCGCCCGCGCTCTGAGGTAGCGCCTTGCTCCTCGGCCTTTGCACCTTAAGACAGGTGTGAAGCACCTGATTTAGCGCTCCAATCACCTCCAGGGGCGATAAAAGCCAAGCTTTCCGTCGGAGGCGATAATTAGCGCCAGGCGCTAAATTTTGCGCATGGCCGATAACAGCGCCCCAAACAGGGCGATACTGAATTTCTCCCCCATAGATCATTAAAATGCCATGGGCAGATAGAGAAAATAATGAAAAAGGCTAATGGAATGCTGGCCTTTATATCTAGTGAACTAGAATACAAGGGGCCGAAGTTATGCTGCAGCTATACAAAACCCTGGTTAGACCACACCTGGAGTACTGTGAGCAGTTCTGGGCAGCACACCTTAGGAAGGATATATTGACCTTGGAGGTAGTGCAGCGTAAATTTACCAGAATGATACCTGGACTCCAAGGGTTAAGTTACGAGGAGAGATTATACAAACTAGGGTTGTATTCTCTAGATGTTTTCAGGATATTAAGGGGACCTGATAGGGTAGATAGAGTGAAACTATTTCTGTTGGTTGGGGATTCTAGGACTAGGAGACATAGTCTAAAAATTAGAGCCAGATCTTTCAGGAGTGAAGTTAGGAAACACTTCTACAAGCAAAGGGTGGTAGAAGATTGGAACTCTCTTCTGGAAGTGGCAGTTGATGCTAGATCAATTGTTAATTTTAAATCAGAGATTGATAGGTTTTTGTTAACCAAAGGTATTAAGGGATATGGGGCAAAGGAGGGTATGGAGTTAGGTCGCAGATCAGCCATGATCTCATTGAATGGCAGAACAGTCTCGAGGAGCTAAATGGTCTACTCCTGTTCCTAAGTTCCTATGTTCCTATGGACCCAAGACCCAAGCTTCTGACTCTCTTCTTCAGCCTCTTGTTCCACCTGCATGTCCAGATTCCCACGTAGATCTTGGCCTCAATTCTTTTTCAGGCCCTATGAAAGAGAGGGAGAGGACTTTGCTGCAGAGAAAGATAGTGTGTGATACTCAGTTCAGGTGTGCTCTGCATAGCTGACATTTGGACAAAAACGGGAGAGGAAAATCAACCTCGCTGACTCTTTCTGAGTACGGTTTCAGTTGGCCTGAATGACCACTCTTCACATGTGAGCTTGGATAGTGAATGCCAAAATGCTGTTCAACTGTGGGGGACATCACAGCCAAGCCCAATCTCCACACATCCACATTTCCGATAGGAGTAACTGGATAGTGATCAGGAACCCAGTCGACTGTGGTGCTGAGGCCAATTATTGCCAATTGTAGGGTGTCCTATTACCACCTTAAATCAGATCAACTAACTCAGTACAATCTGAGAACCAAACTTGGGAAATTCTGGGTCTGTATGACTCAGTTACACACTACAAAATATACTAATAAACTGAGCCACTGGGCAATAAATGTAATTTTTTTCTGCAATAATAAAATACTCCTGGTTTTAATACTGCCGAACTGATTCTGCGGTTTAGACTCCCCACATGTTTCAGTTTTATTTCGGTTTGCATTTAGAGACCATCTCACCCTGCCTCAAGTTTTATTTTCTCTACAATTAACCCTAATTTAATTTTCAATATTATATCTCAAGAAGATTATTTTCTAAATTTTATGTAAAATCAACCTTTGTGGGGGAATTGGTTGAAGAGGATTGCTCAAACAAAGTAAACATTTTATTGCTTCATTTTTTAAAAAGAAAATAAATAAATACTTAATCTAGATGATTTACTACAATTCAAAATATTTTTTCCTTGTATCATTGATTCAGAAAAACCATCTAATTACCATTTTAAAGAACACCTCTGTATTGTGCTCTATTGAATATAAGCCTACATTGTTCAAATCAAAAGGCTTTTTTTTCCCTTCCACACTTTTTTTTGGAATGGTTTCCACAAGTTGTTTATGCGTTGAGTGTTGTACTTCATGGAGTTTAGCAGCTAATGGAGAGCGCAAGGGAGGCCTGTGGTGCTTCATCTTATTTTCAGCTGTAAAAACATCTCGCACTCTTCACTGCTCTGCTGAGAGGCTGAGCTCGCTGCTGCAACCGGCAGTGGATAGGACCCATTGTTACTTCGACTTTACGAGTCTAACTGGATGAACCTGCTGGCATTTGCTTTGCCACCGAAAAAAAAAACTTAACAGCGTTTATTTTTGCAGTCTAAGACTTAAGGCAGAGATAAATATTCTGCTCTGTACTTGGTGAGAAAAAAAATGAATAAAAGAATTAGGATCACTCTTGATGTTCATTTTAAACATTAGCATTTTGCATGTCATATCTTTCAGACCATAACGTAATAGCTTAAGGTCCATATTGGCAGCAGCATTTACATGGGGAAGATTTTATAAATTAGCGCTTCCAGCACAGAGCTTCGCCTGTTGGAGGTATATATTGGGAATTCAGGCATGGAGGTGACCATGCTCCACCTGATTTTCTGTCCATGAAAATTTATGAACGGAAAATTGTAGGGGCACGCTTGCCAACAAGCCTGCATTTCCGGTATTCATTTACGTCATGCAAAACTTTGCACAGGAGCATTATTTTTTAACATCTATCCATTATGTTTTTTAACACAATTATGAACTTTAAAAACAAATTTTGGTCCGAAAATCAGTGAGCCAGCAATCTTGACAATTACGCCACAGAATGTAGCCTCCTACCTCTTTCATATAAAGCCCTGCCTATATTTCAGAGCTCACCTTTATTTGCTGAAAATTAAACATTTTAATAAGGTTGTCTTTGGGAAGGTACAAAAAATATGTTGTAGTAAGAGCTGTGTTATAGAGATCTGAATTTTTTTTGCAGGTTCTTAATTTGAGGACGAGCAACAAGCAATATGCAGTATTGAATTAATTCACTGATCCCACACGCAAAAGAAAGTGTGCATCCATAATGCAGCTCTGTCTCCAACCTGTGCTCCCTTTGAGTGAGGCTCGCCATTGGGAGCACAGGATCCAGGTATGTATCTTTATGTAACAGCAATAAATATGGAAAATGGCGGAAATGCACAGCGGATGGATCAACATCTAAAACAGCAACAACAACAACAACTTGTATTTAAATAGCACCTTTAATGTAGTAAAATGTCCCAAGGCACTTCACCGGAGTATTAAAGGTTTTGGGGGGAAAAGTTAGTGCCTTAAGAGGGCGCTAATGGGGTGCAAAGCAACTACCGCCCGGGCGCGGCGATGATTGCGCCGTTCACAAAATTGACTCGACATTTTGCGGCAGTGCTAAACACTACCGCCACGATCTCCTGCGCCCGCAGTGACGTCAGTTGAGCATGCAACGCCCCGGTTGCGCCCCGGACCGGATATTGAGTGGCGCCCTCCATCTTACCACCTGTTGCTAGCAACGATAGGTTGAGGGGAGTGTTTTGCATTCGGGAAGGGGCTGGGGGAGCGCTATTTAAAGATGACCACTTCCTGCCTTTTTTTGTCGGTGGCATTTTTGCACCATGCATTCTGAGTGAGAGAAAGAGACTGCAGGAGATATTCAAAACTGTGTTGAGGAGTTTTGGGTACTGAGCAGCACTTTGCAGGTTCATTTTGATTTGATCTTCCTTGCATTGATTTAAAAGAGATTATGGGGCTGTACTCTGAGCTCTTTCCCTGGGCCTCTCTATTGTTCTTTCCAGCTAATTTGATGTACAGGTCTCTCCAGGCCTAGATTCAAGGCTGCAATGAGCAGGGTGTGGATGGAGTGCAAGATCGACCCTCCCCTTTAAGAACTGGCCGGCGCCAGTGTGTCTGTGTTCCATTGCTGACTGACATCACATGAGCTTCGCCAGCGCTTTGAGTTAGCGCCTCGCTCCTCGGCCTTTGCACCTTAAGACAGGTGTGCAGCGCCTGATTTAGCGCTTCAATCACCTCCAGGGGCGATAAAAACCAAATTGCAGTCGGAAGCGATAATTAGCACCAGGCGCTAAACTTTGCGCCCAGCCGATAATCGCGCCCCAAACGGGGCGATACTGAATTTCTCCCCCAAGAAATTTGACACCAAGCCACATAAGGAGAAATTAGGGCAGGTGACCAAAAGCTTGGTCAAAGAGGTAGGTTAAAGGAGGAAAGAGAGGTGGCAAGGCGGCGAGGTTTAGGCAGGGAATTCCAGAGCTTAGGGTCTAGGCAACAGAAGGCACGGTCACCAATGGTTGAGCGATTATAATCAGGGATCCTCAAGAAGGCAGAATTAGAGGAGCGCAGTTATCCCTGGGGGGTTGTGGGGCTGAAGGAGATTACAGAGATAGGGAGGGGCGAGGCCATGGAGGGATTTGAAAACACGGATGAGAATTTTGAAATCGAGGCGTCGCTTAATCAGGAGCCAATGTAGGTCAGCGAGCACAGGGGTGATGGGTGAATGGACTTGGTACGAGTTAGGACATGGGCAGCCAAGTTTTGGATCACCTCAAGTTTACATAGGGTAGAATGTGGGAGGCCAGCCAGGAGTGCGTTAGAATAGTTAAGTCTAGAGGTAACAAAGGCATGGATGAGGGTTTCAGCAGCAGATGAGCTGAGGCAAGGGCGGAGACGGGCGATGTTACGGAAGTGGAAATAGGTGGAAAAGAGAAAGATAGGCCGATGGCTCTGATTTTACCTCCTATTCTTAGCATTTGTAGCTTTCTTTTTACCCCCTTCCCTCCCAGCCATATTATTGCTTTCAATATTTGAGAAAATATTGTAGAGAGAGGTGAGTACGTCATCTGTACCAATACTTAAAATGGTGCACAAAACAGTGAGTATTATGAAGTAACTGAATTCCTATCGGAATTATCCATTTGGGGACAGAAGCTAAAAGTTAAAAAGCTGGTCAAGATAACACGTTTTTTTAAACCGATTTATGTGTTTTTACTTGAATCATATATTCTTTCCTTTTACAAAACAAAATAAAATACTATCCCAGTACAATATTTGTGTTCACAGTCAGAAATTAAAACACAGCTCTGAGTAATGCACAGATGATTAATATCTGTTAAACTCCTTACCTGCTGTTAACAACTAAAGGACCCACAGCACAGTTGACTCTGCACTGTGCTGTGTGGTAGAACCTCCTAGGCTGTGGCTAACCCTTTTCCAAGTACAAACACCTGTGAAAACATGCACAAATGTGTTTTCAAAATCTCTTTTAAAAAAAGATTTTTTTTCCAGAAATAATAGATATAATGTCCCTCATAATCAATGAATTGAACCTAAGTACAAATGCCCTCCTGCAGAAACTGAATAGAAAATACAAAAATTAGGGAAAAAAAACTTGATAGACAGAAGAAGAGACATTAGTCATACCCCTTCTGTTGTGAATAGGGAGATGAAAAATTATGAAAAAGTCAAAGGTCCCATGTTATATATGAACCACCACTATTTTAAATAGTCACTGGGGCCTACAGCAAGTGGCATAGGAAATGATCACAAAAATCTGAAAAACAAGCTCCAGACCTCACTGGAGTACTTCATGGCCACCCCAGAGGTTCAATGTATAAACACTCACCAGCTACACTGATAATACATCATTCATGCACGGGTACCAAGAGTTACATTCAGCGACGCAGCGCAGGGACTGTGCTGCCACAAACTGCCCAAAAAGAAACAGACACGGGCACTATTTTCTGACAAGCAAGTACAGTTTTGTAAAACGTGCTTCCTGTGCAACCACATGGTATAATATTTTTGGCTTCTTTTCCCCAGAAAATGAACATCATATTATTCATCTAGTTGATGTAACTGATCTCTCTCAAAAAAAGTGTGCTGCTTAGCTAGAACCACATTAAAGTTGTTAGATTAGTCCAGGATTTCTTGTACTAAGACATAATTAGAAAGGTCACTGATACCCATTTATTCATCTCATGCATGTAATGAAATAGAGACCCTTTTCTTATAACAATATTCTACTCAATTTAAAGCAATATTTTCTTTCTTTCAGACAGCTGCTGAGAAAAACAAAACATATTTTGCTGAAGATTGTTGTCTTTAACACTGTGAAACTTTAAGCATTGTGAACATACTGTCACCTTTCTTCACCTCAGGTTTTCAAAAGGGTTACATAACTAAGTGTTATGCCTGAGGCCCTCTGTATCCAGGTGCAGAAGTCACCCACAACCATACTATAACCTTCATCAATGATTGTGGATGTGGAGACAATTGGAAAAGATCACATCCTTAGGGTAATTTGAAGATATCCAATAACGATCAAGGAGAAAGGCACATATGGAACATATAAAAATAATTGGAAGAATTAAAGTAGATAAACCATTTGGTTTTAATACACAGTGGCCTAGAAATTCATTAAGGCGCTGCCAGCTTTGCGGCCAGTTACCGCCTAAAGAGGGCTTCTGCGCCAAAAAGGAGTTTGCGCTGATATTCAGCGCAGCGGTATTGGCAGCAGTAGCCGTTAGCGCTGCGCCGGCACCGATGACGTCATCAGTGTGCGCAGTGCCCCGGTTCCGCCCCGAAACCGGCCCGATCCCCATATTTAGTTGCGGCCGCCTCCTCCGCAGCGGCCGCAAACAGCGACCAGAAAACGGGGCCGTACTGTAGCCTTAGTGGGGCGCTTTAAGGTGGAGGTGCGGCCGGCCGCTTATTCGGCGGCCGCCTGCCCGCACCTCCTTCCCCGGCCTCCTCCACCCCCACCCCCCCCCCCGGCATTGCCGGCTGCTTTCCGCGAACCCGGCACTTCTCCGTGGTGCCGGGCTCATTTGCCGGCACTATCCAACGGCGATCTCCCCGTTGCAGGCAGCTCCCCCTTAAGAGAAGGAGGAGGCCTGCAGTACCGCAGCCTGCCGCTCCGCAGCGGCTGGCGCAGCGGCGCCAAGAGCGCTGAAATTCTGTTTCAGCGCCCCAAGCGGAGGTGGGCACACCCTGGAATAGCGCCCGGTTCCGAATTGGGGCGCAAAAACTGAATATCTGACGTTCGCAAATGGCTCCCCGCCCAGCGCTAACTTTTGGGCGCTAGCCAGCTGGCAGGGCCATAGTGAATTTCTAGGCCAGTAGGTTTAGATTGAGTTAATAGAACATAAGAACATAAGAAATAGGAGCAGGAATAGACCACTTGGCCCCTCGAGCCTGCTCCGCCATTCAATAAGATCATGGCTGATCTTGGGCTCAAAGCCACTTTCCTGCCCATTCCCCATAACCCTTCACTCCCTTATCTTGCAAAAATTTGTCTATCTCCACCTTAAATGTATTTAATGACCCAACATCCACAGCTCTCTGGGGCAGAGAATTCCACAGATTTATGACCCTCTGAGAGAAGAAATTCCTTCTCATCTCAGTTCTAAAAGGGAGACCCTTTATTCTGAGACTGTGCCCCCGAGTTCTAGATTTCCCCATGGGGGGAAACATCCTCTCTGCATCTACCCTGTCGAGCCCCCTCAGTATCTTATATGTTTCAATAAGATCACCACTCATTCTTCTAAATTCCAATGAGTATAGGCCCAGCCTGCTCAACCTATCCTCATAAGTCAACCCCCTCATCTCAACCTAGTGAATCGTCTCTGAACTGCCTCCAATGTAAGTATATCCTTCCTTAAATAAGGAGACCAAAACTGTACGCAGTACTCGAGGTGTGGTCTCACCAATACCCTGTACAGTTGTAGCAGGACTTCCCTGCTTTTATACTCCAGCCCCCTTGAAATAAAGGCCAACATTCCATTTGCCTTTTTGATTACTTGCTGTACCTGCACGCTAACTTTTTGTGTTTCATGCACAAGGAGCCCCAGGTCCCTCTGAACTGCAGCATTTTGTAATCTCTCTCCATTTAAATAATAATTAGCTTTTTTATTTTACCTGCCAAAGTGTATAACCTCGCACTTTCCCACATTATACTCCATCTGCCAAATGTTTACCCACTCACTTAGCCAGTCTATATCCCTTTGCAGGTTCTTTGGGGGAGAAATTCAGTTGTTAGCGCCACCCGTTAGCGCCTTAAGAGGGCGATAAGTGGGACGCTAACCAACTAGCGCCTGGGCATGGCAATGCCTGCGCCTCTCGTGAAATTGAGCAGACATTTAGCGGCGGCGCTAAACCATACCGCCCGCTCTCCTGCGCACGCAGATCTTGACGTCATTCGAGAGTGCAACACCCTTGGGGCGCCCCGGACTGGAAATTCAGTAGCGCCCCCTCCTTTCCGCCTGTCGCTACCAACGACAGGTTGACTGGAACGCTTCCCAGTCACTGTGGGGCTGGGGGGGCGCTATTTAAAGGGGGCTCTTCCTGTCTTCTGTGTGGTAGCCATTTGTGGACCACTCGTTCTGAGAGAGCGAGAGAGATTTGGAGAGAGACAAAGGGAGAAAAAGAGACTTCTGCATTGAGTCAATGCTGTCTGAGGTAGTTTTGGCTTCTGACCATAACTTTGTAGTTGTTTTGCTTTTACACCGGCATAACTTTGATTGCCCACATACTATGGGGGCTGCAATGGATGGGAACGTCGTGCTTCTCCATCACATTGAGAGGGCACAGAGACGCAGAGAGAGAGTGGCAATCATGGCCAGACGGAAGAGGGCCAACAGGCATCAGTGCAGGAGACCTTACCTGTAATGATATCAGCAAATAGTGATGGTATTTGCCTGTTTGATTATTTATGCCTTACCAGCAGAGGGCATGTGAGAGGGAGAGTTTAGTTTTAGTTTCATTTTAGATGGATCTCTAAGATGGTGTCTCCTGTAATGCTGTTAACTTAGATGAACAAACTTTAGATTAAAAGACATTGGGCTAGATTTTCAGTTGCTTGCGCCAGCAGTTAGCGCCTTAAGAGAAGTGATTTTCGGGTGCTATGCGTGTAGCGCCCGGGCGCAGCGCAGTTTGCGCCCCGCCCCAAATTAAGTTGCCCGTTAGTGCCGGCGCAAAGTTTAGCGGCCGCCCAGATGCGCGCGCAGAAAATGACGTCACATCCTCGTGCAACGCCCTTTGGCCGCCCCGAATCCAAACTTCAGTCGGACCGCCCCATTGTGCGGCTGGCGTCCAGAGCGTTTGTAAAATGGAACGCAACACACCCTGGGGAGCGCAAATTAAAGGGCACTCCTCCTGCACTATAAATGGCAGTCTGCATGTGTTGTGTGGACGAATCCAGTGTGTTGTTGTGCACAGTGTATTTATGTTTCCGGCCACCACCACCACCACCACCTCCTCCTCCTCCTCCTCCTCCTCCTCCTCCTCCTCCTGTTTTCCCCCCCAGACTCTGCCTTTGAAAAAAACACATGCACCCTTCCCCTTTAAGAGCTCACTGGCACCAGAGTGTCTGCCGTGCGCAGTGCCCGAGCTCAGGCGCTGCGCTCTGCACCGCCGGCTTAGCGCCTAAAGATAGTAGTGGAACGCCTCTTTTAGCGCTCCACCAACCTCTTAGGGCGAAGCCACTGAATTTCCGGCAACAGGGCGCTACTTTGGGGCGGGCGCTAACTTCGGGCGGGCGCTAAGGTTAGCGCCCCAAAACTGTCTATACTGAAAATCTAGCCCATTCTCTTTCATCAATGTGTCGTCATTGAACCCACATACAAATCGATACATGGTGTCAGAAGAAGTGATTGAAAGAGATGAAGAGGAAAAATCTGAAGTTAGCAACTCGACAAGATAGTGGCAAGCAAGCTATCCAGCGAAATCAGCTCTTCAAATATTAGCAAGCCAAAAGAGAACATCGTTACTTACCTTTGGAGAATAGCTAACGAAGTGAAAAAATGGTAGGATTACACCCACCGGCGAAGCTTCAGTTGACAGGTAATGTGGCTGAAAATTGGACGAGATTCAAACAACGTTTGGAGTTGTATTTAGCGGCAATCGGAGCTGACGAGAAAAGTGATAAAATGAAAGCGTCAGTGTTCTTACATGTCATGGGTGATGAAGCGCTGGAGGTGTATAATAACTTCACATTCGCTGCTGATGGAGACAAAATGAAGTTGGATAAAATAATGGAACAGTTTGAGGCCTACTGCATACCTAAATGTAATGTGACATTTGAGAGGCACAGATTTTTCACATGTGTACAGAAAATGGGAGAGACTATTGATCAGTATGTGACTGAACTGAGAAACAGAAGCAAAACGTGTGAATTTGGGGGACTGACAGACTCGCTGATAAAAGACAGACTGGTGTGTGGTATTCCAGATAATGGTCTAAGGGAAAGACTGCTAAGAGAGCAAAATCTAGACCTGGGAAAAGCCATAGCACTGTGTAGGGCTACAGAGACTGTGAAGTCGCGGGCAAAGGAGCTGTTCAGTGACAATAGCTGCAACGTGGATGCCGTGAGAATGAACGGACACAAACCGTTTAACAAAAAGAGCGCCAATGTGAAAAAAGAGGCATGGCCAGTGAACAAAAATGAAAGGGACAATCGAAAGTCATGTAGTTGATGCGGTACACAGCATCCACCAAAAAAGTGTCCAGCATATGGTAAAACATGCAATAGTTGCAACAAAAACAACCATTATGCCCGTTGCTGTAAGAACCAAGCGCAACAAAGCAAGGTCCATGCAGTAGATGAAAGCGAGATAGAGGAGTTCTATGTGGATGTTGTGTCTGAAAACAAAAAAGAAAAAAGAGACTGGATGTTGACACTAAAAGTGAATGACATACACATTCCATTTAAATTGGATACTGGAGCACAAGTTAATGTGATATCAGAGACTGATTTTAAGAAAATTAGACCCAGACCAAAGATACATGGAATAAAAGTGAAAGTGGCAGGATACTCAGGTACTAATATACCAGTGAAAGGAAGATGCATTGTCAAAGTGACACACAAGGACAGAGAGCACACGCTAGCATTAATCGTGCTACCAAAGGATGTGCAAGCCATACTAGGTTTAATAGCCTGTGAGAGACTGAACCTGGTAAAGAGAGTCCTCGTTGTGGAAAGCGAAGGAGAGACAGTCTATGATGAACTCATGAAAGAGTACAACGACCTATTTCAGGGTCTAGGCTGCCTTCCAGGAGAACACACGATCAGAGTAGATAAAAGTATGCCAACGGTCATACATCCATGCAGAAAAGTTCCGTTTGCTCTTCAAAAGCAACTGAAGGCAGAGTTGGACAGGATGGAAAGCCTGAACGTGATTCAGAAGATAGATGAGCCAACTGAGTGGGTGAGTTCCCTCGTCGTTGTGGACAAAAAGAATGGAAAGCTCAGAATTTGCCTGGATCCAAGAGATCTAAACAGAGCAATAAAGAGAGAGCACTTCAAGCTTCCTACACGTGAGAAAATCATGTCACAGTTTGCAAATGCAAAGTATTTCAGCAAGTTAGATGCATCATCAGGATTTTGGCAGATGAAACTGGACGAGGCAAGTTCAAGACTGTGCACGTTCAACAGTCCATTTGGCAGATACAGATTCCTAAGGTTACCATTTGGCATTGCCTCAGCTCCTGAAGTGTATCACAAAACTATCCATATGATCTATGAGCACCTGGAGGGAGTTGATACATCGATGGATGACATCATAGTATGGGGAACCACGAGAACTGAGCATGACGAGAGACTGAAAAAAGTGCTGGAAGCAACAAGGAAAACAAACCTGAAGCTGAATAGAGAGAAATGCCAGCTCGGGGTGACAGAACTGACATTCGTGGGAGATATCCTTAGCAGTGAGGGCATCAGACCAGATCCCAGAAAGGTGTCCGCCATTGAGAATATGCCAAAGCCACAATGCAAAAAGGACGTGCAGAGGTTTAATGGAATGATCAACTACATGGGTAAACTCATATCCAACCTCTCAGAAAAGATGGCGCCACTGAGACGACTAACTGAAAAGAACATAGAATGGGAATGGAATCATGAGCATGAGAAGTCATGGAGTGATCTAAAGAAACTGCTCACAGAGGAACCAGTTCTGAGGTTTTATGACCCAGCGAGACCCATCAAGATATCATCAGATGCATCACAGAGTGGGCTCGGTGCCGTTCTTCTGCAAAAATATTACTACTGGCAACCTATTGCATATGCATCGCGCACAATGACAGACGCGGAGACGCGATATGCTCAAATAGAAAAGGAGCTGCTCAGCATCGCATATGCCTGTGAAAGATTTCACCAGTTTGTGGCAGGACAAGCAATCAGTGTAGAGACTGACCATAAGCCCTTGATTGCATTGTTCCAAAAGCCACTAAACAGCTGTCCGCTTAGAATACAAAGAATGATGATCAGGCTGCAACGCTATACACTGAATGTTGCGTACACCCCGGGTAAGCTGATGTATACAGCAGACACGTTGTGCAGAGCTGTTGACCTAAGTGAGCCCGCAAGCACCAAAATGGATGAAAAAGTGAACACCTACGTGCACATGATCACAAGTGCACTGCCCATAGCAGATGCAAAGATGGAGCTCATAAAGACTGAGACAAACAAAGATGAAACACTGAGACGACTGAGGAAAAGCATCTTGGATGGATGGCCCAACATGAAGCAAGACTGCTCACCTGACATGGCAGAGTACTGGAACTGCAGGGCGGAACTATCAGTGGTCGAAGACATCATCTACAAAGGAAGTAAAATAGTTATCCCAAAGAGTCTGAGAAAAGAGATGCTAAAAAGGATCCATGGAGGACATCTGGGAATCGAAAAGTGTAAGAAAAGAGCACGAGAGGTGATGTACTGCCCACGAATCAACCAAGATGTGACAAATGAGGTGTCAAACTGCACAATATGCCTGAAATATCGAGCAAGCAATCCGGTAGAACCACTAAAGCCACACCCAGCGCCAGACAGACCTTACCAGAAGGTAGGCGCTGACCTATTCGTATGTCAAGGGAAGGACTATCTTGTGGTCACAGACTATTACTCCCTGTATCCAGAGGTTTGTAGACTGTACACCACCACTGCAGATGCTGTGATAACATGTATGAAAGCCATATTCTCCAGACACGGCGTGGCAAGCGAGATCTTCACAGACAACGGACCCCAGTTTTACAATGCAAGTTTCCGACACTTTGCCAAAGAGTGGGACTTTGTCCACACAACGTCAAGTCCTCACTATCCACAGTCCAATGGACTAGTGGAAAAATCGGTCCAGACAGTGAAAAGACTGATGTACAAGGCAAAAGACAGTGGAACTGACTTCTACCAGAGCATGCTTGTATACTGCACAACGCCGCTCGAGTGTGGTATGTCACCAGCCCAACTCCTTATGGGACGTCTGCAAAGGTCAAACCTACCCATCCCGGAGAACCTCCTGAAAACAAAAGAGGGGGAGAAAGTGAGGAAGTTCAAAGAACAACAGAAAGAAAATCAAAAGTACTACTATGATAGAGGAACACAAAACCTACCTGAACTCCACACTGGTGACCAAGTAAGGTTCAAAGACAAAACAAACATATGGACTCAGAAGGGAACTGTCCTGAGTGAAGTCCAACCAAGATCATACACCATTCAGACAGATGAGGGTGCTGTTCTGAGAAGAAATCATCGGGATCTTCTCATGGGACCAGCCACAGCAGGTCAAAAGACTGATACTGTTGAACAACCTGATCACACAGCAGGTCAAAAGACTGATACTGTTGAACAACCTGATCACACAGCTGAGAAATCATCATCTGAGGCAACAAGTCAGATTCAAGGACAATCAATCAGAAAATCCTCAAGACACATGAAGCCTCCTGAGAGACTCATTGAGCAAGTTTAAGGACTCTTCTTACAGAAGGAAGTAATGTTATCTTATTCTCTCTTCAAGTTCTAGTGTATTTACATATTTCATGTGAACACACAAAACAAGGTTAAAAAACCATGATAATGATAATGATAATGTAAGTTCATTAAGTGTTACAGTTAAAATGCAGAGTAATACAAAGAAAACATGTTGTTAGATAAAAGTAAAATACTTTTGTTTTAAGAAAGGGAGATGTAATGATATCAGCAAATAATGATGGTATTTGCCTGTTTGATTATTTATGCCTTACCAGCAGAGGGCATGTGAGAGAGAGAGTTTAGTTTTAGTTTCGTTTTAGATGGATCTCTAAGATGGTGTCTCCTGTAATGCTGTTAACTGAGTTGAACATACTTTAGATAAAAAGACATTCTCTTTCATCAATGTGTCGTCATTGAACCCACATACAAATCAATACATTACCCTCCCAGGGTTTTTCGCCAACAGTTCTCATACATCAATATGTCTGAGGAGCAGTGTTTGCGAAGGCTGCGATTCAGCAAGGAGGTGGTCACTGAGCTCTGCCACCTGCTTCAGCCAGATCTGCAGCCTCAACTGAGGAGCAGGACGTCTCTGTCGGTGGCAGTGAAGATAACAGTGGCTCTCAACTTTTATGCCACCGGCTTCTTTCAATCTGCTACTGGGGACATTGCCAATATCTCCCAGTTCGTGGTGCATTGCTGCATCCGTCAAGTCACAAATGCCCTCTTTAAAAGGAGATTAGAGTACATCTCTTTCCCCATGAACCCGGACGAGCAGCAAGAACGCGCAGCGGGCTTTGCAATAATAGCGGGCTTCCCCATGGTGCAGTGCACCATTGACTGCACCCATGTGGATTTGCGGGCACCGCAAGAGAATGCCGAGGATTTCTGCAACCGAAAGGGCTTCCATTCCTTGAACGTCCAGTTCGTCTGTGACCACAGACAGCTGATACTCGCTGTCAATGCCCACTTTCCAGGCAGCAGCCACGATGCCTTCATCCTGCGCCAGACTTCTGTGGCAGACCTTTTCGAGGCCCCGCTTCAGCCAGGAGGCTGGCTTCTTGGGGACAAGGGCTATCCTCTGTGCACCTGGCTGATGACCCCGCTCCGTTCGCCCAGCACCCCTGCTGAAGAACGATACAACGAGAGCCATCAAGCTACCAGGAACATTGTTGCGCACACAATCGGTGTGCTCAAGCAACGGTTCCGCTGTCTGGACCACTCTGGAGGAGCCCTGCAGTACTTGCCTGAGCGAGTCTCCCACTTCGTTGTTGTGTGCTGCATGCTGCATAACCTGGCAATCCTCAGGACCCAGCCAATGCCAGCGGGCCTTGGAGCACCAGCAGAGGAGGAGGAGGAGGAGGAGCAGCAGCACCAAGACGGGAGGGAGGCACAAAGTGCAAGGGCCATCCGTCAGCGGCTTATAGCAAGTCGCTTCTAGGCCCCCTCTGAGGGAATGGCTTCTGCCATTCAAAGAACCTGAATGGAACCATGCCGCAACCCCTAAGCCGGTCAAGGCAACAATGAGTGCAAAGAGCAAACATGCACATTTTGAATAAAGACACTTCTTTATTTACCAAACTGTGTATCCTTCCCGCATGACAAAGTAATAGAAATAAACACAAAAAAAAACTGTCAATCACATAACTGGCTCTCACAGCCTGGAGACAATGTCCTAAACAGTAACAAAAATATGACCACGATCCTCGGCCTTCAATAAAACAATGAACAACATTTTGTCACACCTCCGACTTTTTGCCCTTTGAGGGTGATCTGCTTCACTTGCGAAATTGCCCCCTTCCCACCCTGCAGCTCCTCCGTACTGGGACCCCAGTGGCTGCAGCAAGGCTGGGGGAAGGCTGCTGAGTGTCAGAAACTGAGACTGCAGATGCTCTTGAGGGATGGCCTGGACCAGCTCTGGGCCTGGAGGGCCCGGCTGCTGACTGCTCCAACTCTGCATGGGCGGCAGCAGTCTGCCCTACAGGTAGTTGCAACAGCAGTGGAGAAGTGACAGTGCTGGCAGCAGGAATGCTGTCATCCTGAGAGAGGACAGCAACTCCCCGCTCGACCGACACACTGGCACTCCCACGGGGCAGCACTTCAGCATGCAGAGCAATCTGCTGGAGCACAGATTGCTGGCCTGCTGCGGCGCGGTCAGAGCCCCGGGGAAATCTGCCCGATCCAGCGAGGGCGGCAGCAGTCAGTGCTCGCGTGGCCTCAATCTGCGTCTGCATGAGACCACCCACTGACTGCATTGCAGTACTTAGCTTTTGCGTGGCAGAGGCCTGTACTGCACCGAAGTCCTGGACACTCCTTGCCAGTGACTCAATGGATTCGGGCATCCTTGCCACTGCAGCCATGAGCTCAGTGTGCTTTTGCTCCGCCTGGGCGCTCATTTCAGCGAGGAGCTGCACCTCGTCCGTGCTCACTGTAGCAGGACTCGAGGCTATACTCTCCCTCCGGGGAGAAGGCCCCCGAGCTTCCCTACCCCCGTCGCGTTGCTGCAGCCCGCTGGGTCCTGGAGCTTCACCCTCATCAGACCATTCCCCCCCACTCCCCTCCAGGGAAGGCATGTCCCCAGTATGGCCATGGGCTGCCTTGGCAGGGGCTTGCGCTGATGGTCCTGCTTCCTCTTCCTCCTCGCCTTCAGATTCACTCCCAGTGGCAGCTTGAGGGCCCGCCTCCTCACCTGGTGAATCAGCATCTGAAAGCAGGGAGGCACAAGCGTGGCTTTAGCGTGAGGACAGGGTGGCAGCAAGGGAGGCATGAGTGCAGCGATGTATTGATTTGGATCAAAAGTGTCAAAGGATGCTGTTGTGAGGAACAAGTGGAAGGAGAGAGGTCAAATAGGTGATGACCTTACCATTGCTGGCCAGAACGGGGTTGGTGTCTCCAGTGGCTTGCCACAATCCGGTGGACTCGGTGCTCCAGGTCGGTCAGGGCTTGAAGGTGAGGCTGGCCTCCCCCGGTCCGTTGCTGCTGTCTCCTATTATGTGCTAGCTTGCCCTGCAAGAAAAAGGACAGGGTCTGAGTAAAGATGCAGCCATGATCTTGGCTGAAATGCCTCCCATGGTCGAATAGCCCTTACTGTGTGCAGCCATGCTCTTGGCTGAAATGCCTCCCATGGTAGAATAGCCCTTAATCTGTGCAGCCATGCTCTTTGCTGAAATGCCTCCCATGGTCGAATAGCCCTTACTGTGTGCAGCCATGATCTTGGCTGAAATGCCTCCCATGATCGAATAGCCCTTTCTGTGTGCAAAGTGCTGAATGTGTGTGTGAGTTTCCTGAAAGGGCCATAGGTGTTGGAGGAGTGCTGGGCATTGAGGCTTTCATGACCCTTTGGCCATAAAGCGAGGTCGAGATGGAGGGATGAAGAGGTTTCTGAAAAAGGCACTCACTCTGACGACCCGAGTGAGGTCGTTGAACTTCTTCCTGCATTGCACAGGGGTCCTAGGCATTATGCTGCTGGAGGTCACTCTGTGAGCTACCTCCATCCAAGCTTTTCGGTACTTGCTGGGCAGAGGCCTCCTGCCACTCTCCGGGTACAGGAGAGATCGCCTGCGCTCCACAGCACCAACCAGAGCTTCCAAGGCCCCCTCGCTGAAACGCTGCGCTTGCTCCCTGGCCCTCTCCATGGTCCTTGGCTTTAGGATTTGGCAACAGGTCTGTCCAGGCCGAGATTCAGGGCTCCGATGCGCAGGGTGTGGCTGCAAATCAAGATTGACCCTCCCCTTTAAGAGCTGGCCGGTGCCAGCGTGTCTGTGTGCAATCGCTAACTGACAGCACCTGCGCTGCACCCGCCCTCTGAGGTCGCGCCTCGCTCATCCGGCTTAGCGCCTTAAGAGAGTCGTGCAGTGCCTGATTTAGCGCTACGATCACCTCCAGGGGCGAAAGAGATCAATTTAGCATTAGGCGGCGATAATTTGCGCTGGGCGCTAAACTTTGCGCCCGGGCAATAATTGCACCCCAAATGGGGCGATACCGAATTTGTCCCCCTTTGAGTCCTCTGCACAACTTGCTTTCTCATCCACCTTTGTATTGTCCGCAAACTTGGCTACATTACACACTGTCCCTTCATCCAATTCATTACTGTAGATTGTAAATAGTTGAGGCCCCAGCACCGATCCCTGTGGCACCCCACTAGTTACCATTTGCCAACTGGAAAATGACCCATTTATCCCGACTCTCTGCTTTCTGTTAGTTAGCCAATTCTCTATCCATCCATGCTAATATATTACCCCCAATTCCGTGAGTTCTTATCTTATGCAGTAATCTTTTATGTGGCACCTTATCGAAAGCCTTCTGGAAATCCAAATACACCATATCCACTGGTTCACCTTTGTCCACCCTGCTCGTTACCTCCTCAAAGAACTCCAGCAAGTTTGTTAAACATGATTTCCTTTCCATAAACCCATGCTGACTCTGCTTGAATGCATTATGATTTTCCAAATGCCCTGCTACTGCTTCCTTAATGAAGGACTCCAGCATTTTCCCAACGACAGATGTTAGGCTAACTGGTCTATAGTTTCCTGCTTTCTGTCTCCCTCCTTTCTTAAATAGGGGTGTTACATTTGCGATTTTCCAATCCGCTGGGACCTCTCCAGAGTCCAGGGAATTTTGGTATATTGCAATCAATGCATCCACTATCTCTGCAGCCACTTCTTTTAAGACCCTGGGATGCAGGCCATCTGGTCCAGGGGAGTTGTCATCTTTTAGTTCCATTATTTTACCAAGTACTATTTCCTTAGTGATAGTGATTGTCTTTAGTTCCCCCCTCCCTGTGGCCCCTTGATTATCCCTTATTAGGATGTTGTAGGCCCTTTTAATAATGATACTCCTTACATTTTTGACAAGGCATTATCGGTAGAAAAGAGCACACTGATTTCAGAATGAGACATCAACATGAATCCTAACTAAAACTATTTTTAGCAACAATTATTGATGTGATTTTTGATGCAATGGGGGAGATTTTGAGGGGCATCGTCCGGTGAAAACAGTATGGTTACTCCCCAAAAATGATGGGGAATCACTTAGCACCTACTTGAGTCGGGCAGTAGGCCCTTTTAATAAACAAATCATGGTTCTATGATGTATATAGGATCCCATTTGGCATCTTAGGACAGTACTGGGCAGAGCATGCACTACACACACTCCGCCCAGTATCAGCTGTTGGTCCAGACAAAGAGGAGCCCAAAGATAAGTTTTACTGCACTGGGTTTCCTCTCCTCCCCAGATTGGATCACTCCACATTCTTCTGATATTGCGGCGGCCTGGAGCTGACAGGCTGACCCAGGCCGCTTGTTTTCCCCCCACAGCCCACCGGCCGAAAACTAATAAGGCCCAGCCTTAAAAGTAGACTGCGCCTCCCGCCAGCACTATCAGGCAGCTGGTGGGCACGCTGGCAGAAAATCAACTCCAATTATTCTAAATAATTCAATAAAATATTGGGTCGATCTTGCTGGAGCATGGCAACTCGCAGCTTGCCCAGTTAATTAGACTATTTTCTACATTATTCAACTCAAAAATGTTTTGCGCTGTAATTTGCTGGAAGTGCAAGCTGATAGTGGCATAGCAAGGGAAAGAGGGCAGTCGGGACCTCAGTGAATGATGGGAACAACAGTTTATCTCCGTAACCAATGAGATTTAAGGATTGAGAAAGAAACAGGAACAACGAAGAAGGAGGGTGAATTAGAATGGATGAGTTCACTGCCAAATCAGGTATAACCTCTCAGTTCTGGTATCATCCTTGTAAATCTTTTTTGCACATTCTCCAATGCCTCTACATCTTTTTTACAATATGGAGACCAGAACTGTTCACAGTATTCCAAGTGTGGTCTAATCAAGGTTCGATACAAGTTTAGAATAACTTCTCTAATGTCTCCAGTATAACTTACATGATCAATCTCCGTAGTATAACTCTTTCTCAAGGTCTTTAGTACTTGCACACTGGTATGCCATTTCATCATAAGCCAATGCAACAGCTACCTGATCACACAGTTGTGTGAGAGAGATTTTTGTAACATAATTGGACAACTTCAGGGCAACAGTGTAGCAGCTGGGGAAGGTCAAATCCCAGGCTGATGCTTGTTCGCAAACGTTGCTAAATGGACAGAGCCCATGAAACACTGACAGTCAGTGTGAAACGCTGGTGATTGGCACATTGATACTTTGAATGGAGTCTGTGCTGCTATTTATTTCAGAAGATGCATTTATAAAATTATTTTAAAAATCCAGTCATTAGATTACCTGTGACAATCTTTGAATGGTTGACCACTCAATAACTAAAGGTCTATTACAGATCTAACAACAGCACACAATGGTAACAGTGGCACTGATTACAAACTGACTGACAAGCAGATTTCTTTGCATCACAGTGGCTTTGACAATCATGTCTGTCCTTTTGAGACCATTTTAAAGCAACTCAATTGGGAATAAGCTAAAGTGCAGTAAACTTAACTGCCTTTGGGTTCCTTGATCGTGAGCCAACACCAGAAGCACATGATTGCCCAGCCACACAGGCAAACAAGATAACAGACTTTGTCTAATTCAGCAGCCACTATTGATGTACTCAGAGACAACAACCCCAAGCTTGCCTCTCCAGCATTTCAACAACTCCCAGGTCACATCAGGCAGCTGGTGTAACAGATCAGGTGGTAGGTAGCACCCTGTTAAAGTAGAGGAAGGCTTTTCAAAGCTCTGGATGCAAGTCATTCTTGTAAGGGAAAGTGCCAAGACATGATGCAAGATACAGAGTCAGTGAAAACTGCAATGTGCAGTGAGGAGGAAGACTTGTTCAGGTAGTTATATTAGAAGATTAACAGTACGTTGGCGCATATGGTGCCTGAGGAAGAGACCTTGCATTCCCTCATCACTGATTAAATATTTTCCTGCAGTGGTCAGCAGTTGTGAGAGTGAGAGAGTTGGCACTCATTACTGTTAAATCTCAAGAGTTTAATAACCTTGCTTGTATAACAATTAAAGAGTACGCAGGAGAAAGAGTTCAGTTCACAGCCATCACTTTCCAGAATCTTCTCAACTCAATGCACTCTATTTCCCATAGTGCATTGCACATTACAACTACGGTAAGCTATGTGGGACAATTCAAATACAACATTCAAAATACACAACATCTCCTCCCCTCTTACATTAGATGTCCCAATAGAACCACAAAATTTTTAAAACACAATAACCTGGGAGTGAGGGTAGACTTCTTTCAACCATGGCTATACCCATGGGGATTATTCTGCCCCAGATAAAGGGTAAGCCTCTGAATTATAAGTTCAAATGTATAGGGG
This sequence comes from Somniosus microcephalus, assembly GCF_052327205.1. Taxonomy (NCBI): domain Eukaryota; kingdom Metazoa; phylum Chordata; class Chondrichthyes; order Squaliformes; family Somniosidae; genus Somniosus; species Somniosus microcephalus. The sequence continues at coordinate 165,085,367 of NC_140988.1, forward strand.
CTTGCCGCTCTCTGGTAGGATACCGGCGGTCAACCTGGCTCTCCAGTTCATTGTCTCTCACAGGTGACGTCAACACAGGTGTAGGCAGTTGAGGTACCTGAATACAGGTCTCCCTTGCTGATGAGATAGGGGCTGAAGCGGCTGCTTCCTCAGAAGGTGAGTGTAGTGTATGTACCCGTCTATCTTTAAGGGAACTATTGAATGTAACCGTTCACCTTTAAGGGAACTACTTTAGGTGTGGCACTATTTGTTTGGCTTCTGTATACTGTAATACCGATAGTGACCACACCAGTATATAAGTGTTGTGCCAGGAGTTATTGGGCAGATTCGCCCGGACCTTCGAATAGTAAAGACCTGTTTTGTTTGTTACTTCTGAAGTCTGTGTATTTATTAACTGCACAACCCACAGACTTTACAGTGGCGACGAGTCCGATCGTACCCTGCGGCAAGATTACCAAAGCAAGAAGAGCGTCGAAGAGAGGCAACCGCCCTCGTCGTGCTGCTGGAAGAAAACACGAGGCTGCAGCAGGAGAAAGGTGGAAGACTTTAGCAACAAAAGTTTCCATTAGCAACAGGCACTGACTACCCTTCTACCACGGTGCGGAGTGAGCCGATCAGCAGGGAACAAGGCGGCCGAAGAGACTGTGAGTAGGGGAAGGTGTAGAAGTATCCGAAGGATAAGGGCAGAGCACTCGACCTCGGTCGAGGGGGAGCTGTGCCGGCCAAAAGTCGGGTCCAACGGCGTCGGGTGACAGCCGGACAGCGATCGGCGGGAAAAATCCGGGCAGCGACCGCAGCCACGAAGCGCTGAGCCTGCGAGTAGGCGCGGGAAGAGAAACCCAGCCGCAGCCGGGGAGGGAAACACCGGTCTGCGAGATGGCTGGGGAGGCGAACGGGAACCGTGCGGGTGAGAGCCGGGTGCGGAGAGAGAGACTGCGAGGAGCCAGTCCAGCGGCTGAGCTGTTCTCCACCAACGGGGTACTCAGAGCTGGCAAAACCGAACGTGCGGGAGTGGGTGAGAGACACAGCCGAAAACGGGGTGAGAGACTGCGCGAGAGCCAGTCCAGCGGCTGAACTGTTCTCCACCAACGGGGTACCCAGGGCCGGTAGCACCGAACATGCGGGTGAGAGAGCGACAGAGCCGGGTACGGAGAGAGAGACTGCGCGAGAGCCAGCCCAGCGGCTGAACTGTCCTCCGTTAACGGGGTGTACCCAGCGCCGGTTGGGCCATGCGGGCGGGAGGAAAAGACATAGCCGAGTAAGGGGAGCTGTGCGGAAGCCAGCCAGCGGCTGAACCTGTCCGCTGTGGGGGAAGCGTACCCCTTCCACCGGGAAGAAACGCGGGAAGCCGCCATTAGGCGGAGAAGACGCCAGAAGCGGGAAACCGCCATTGAAGTGGGCGGGGCGAGAAAGGAAGAGCGGGAAAACCGCCATCTTGATTGACATACCGCCATTGAAGTGGGCGGGGAGAGAAGGAAAGAGCGGGAAACCGCCGATTTTGCGGGAAAACCGCCATCTTAGAAACAAACAAATAAATAAGAATACTTAATGAAATACTGGTGCTGCTCCCAAGGGAAGAAAAATGCCTAAGCGAGGGAATATTAACGACTTTAATTCGGAAATAGAAGACTGGGCCACGTACGTGGAACGCATAGAGATCTATTGCAAAGCCAACAAAATAGAGGAAGGCGACAAGGCGATAACATTGCTAAACTCGATGGGGGCAAAAACATATGGGCTCTTGAAGCATCTAATAGCACCAAATAAACCAGCGGATCAGACCTTCGAAGAGATTGTGGCTGTGCTGAAGGACCATTTGAACCCCACACCGCTGATGCTGGCTGAACGATTCAAATTCTACGCAAGAACGCAGAAGAAAGACGAAAGCAATGCGGAATACTTGGTCGAACTGCGTAGGCTAGCGAAATACTGCCAGTTCGGAGGGAATCTGACAGAAGCGCTGCGGGACAAGTTCGTATGCGGATTGTCCAAAGAAGGGACGCAGAAGCGACTACTGGAAGAGAACGACCTCACACTGGACAGGGCTGTCCTTATAGCTGCATCGCACGAAGCCGCAGTGAAAGGAACGGCGGAAATGCAACTAAAGGCGGCGGCACTTGGGGTGGACCAAATTACTTCAAGCACAACAAAATGCTACCGTTGTGGGAAGACCACGCATGACCAGAATCAATGCTGGTTTAAGAACCAAGAGTGTAGGAAATGTGGCAAACTGGGTCACATCGCGAAGGTATGCCGGTCCGGGAAAAAGACCAATAATCAAAGGAAGCCACCACAAGAAAAGTACAACAAGGTGATATGCCTATCAGATCACCCACGAGGGTGGGCTCTGTTATTTAGCCAATAAAATTGATATGCCTATCAATTAGTCCAATAAAAGGCGACGAGTTAAGAACGTAACTGAAGGTTTTTATTGGCTAAATAACAGAGCCCACCCTCGTGGGTGATCCGATCCAACAGGGAGGAATACTAGCCAGTCAGCTACCTTTATACCTGGGCAGGTAATGGGCGGAGTCGGAGGTGGTCAGCCCAGGTATAACAGTGCGACAAGAGGCGACCTCGTGTAGTGATGTGACAGTGAGAACAGTGAGAACAATATACAGTGATAACTATAACAGTGGTTTACCACACAAGGTACACAAGGTGGCTGAGAAGAGTTCAGACGAACAGAATTCAGACTCAGACCCAAACAACCAGGAGCTGGGTAGGCTGAGAATCCACAATGTGGGTAAAGAAACGGATCTACAGGCCATCTGGGTCATACTAAAAATAGCTGGAGTCCAAGTAAGAATGGAGCTGGACACTGGATCAGCTCTATCAGTCATCAACCGAAGGGACTACCACCGGCTATTCTCTCACATACCTTTAAGAAATACCAAGTTCATATTACAGACATACACGGGGCATAACATATACCCCGTGGGGAAAATAAGAGTCAAGGTGAGAGATAGGGGTAAAGAACACCCAAGAATGAACTTGTACGTATTACCTGAGGAAGGACCACCACTTCTAGGACGGGAGTGGATTAAGAAAATAGACATGGAATGGCATTACCTAAAAGCCATAATGAGGGAGGACTCGGTGCAAGCTATTAGCTCAGATTCTGAAATGGATGATGATAAGACCAAGTCGAATATGGAAGACAAGGCTAAAAGGGACTTGCCGATGATGGGAAAGAAAACGAAGACATGCAGAAGGACTTATGGTACCAAGAAGAATAAAGCTGCAGAGCAGAACTCCAGGTTGACAGAGAATTCTGAGCCTGTTCAAGCAAAGGATTCATCCATGACGGAAGAACACCGAGCTCGGATGCAAACTTATGTCAAAATACGACAACAATTAGAACAGTTGAGTGACCGTCTCGTACAAGAGATGAAAAATATGGAAAGGTTCTGGGACACCGAATGGGAGAACCTGGAAAGACTACAGAGACAGCTAGCTCAAGCAGAGAGCGACCATAGAGCCATCGTGGTCAAATACCAATCACATTCCCCTGATGCTGTTCAGGAACTAGAATATTTACAGAATGAACCAAAGGAAGAGGAATCTTCAGGGAGCCAGGATTTTATTCCAGTTCTTCTCTACGACTCCTTACAAGCAGAGTGTGAGAAGTTGAAAGAACAGTATGAACAGGCCCAGGCTACAATTCTGGAGGGGGTTAACTCGGCAGCCTCCGAAAAGCTAGTTTCAGTAGAAGCATATGAACAACTAAAGGTTGAACATGAGCAAGAAGTCCAAAGGCTGCAGGAAATTCTTGATGAGCTCAAGGCCAAGACAGACTCATCGGTAGGAGATCCATCCATAGATGAGAAATTAGAGGTGAAAATCATGGCAGAGCATGAAAGACAGGATGTCCAAGAACTTATAAAAACATTGAAGGACACCCAAGACAAATATGAGGCGGCAATGACCGAGGTTCAACAACTTGAAGAACAGATTCAACTGGGAATCCTTTCAGTGGAAGAACAGGACACTGTAAGAATGGTCCCTGAACATGAACTAGAGAGCATCAGAGCGCAACTTTTCCGAGCGCTGAAAGCCAAAGTTCAAGAGGAACGTAAGGTGGAAGTATTGGAGAAAGAGGTGGAGGAAATGGAGAAGACTCTGATCCACCGTGTTCCCAGGGGAGAGTTAACGGTCAGCCAACTCCTTCATATGCTGAAGGACAAGACTCTGCAAGGGGAACAACCTGAACACGAGCTTCAATCTTCAGGGGGAACGAGTTCGGAGCTCTCAAAAGTCACGGAGATAGCTGAGGTGGCAACACAAATTTTACAAGGATGCCAAAAGTACATTGAATCACGTCAAGGTGAACAGAAGAATGTGGAAACCGTTACTTCAGTAGAAGGGTTAAATAGCCTGATAACGCAATTACCGATGGAAAGGAAGGTATTGAACTCACAAATGAGGTCCGTCGTGAAGGAATGGCAGATAACCCAGGAAGAGCGGGATGAATATGAATGCATGAAGAAGGCTTTTCAAGAAAGATGTTTAGGGAAGGAACCACCGTCAGCTAACGTCCAGACGGGTGAGGAGGAAGAAGAAGTCTCTCTCGCTGGCCTAACTCAGGACGAACCCGAATATTACCATGACCTGTTGAGTGACACTGAATATTACGAGGATGTGGTCTGCCCAGCTTGTGATGAGAACTCTCAAAGTGCTGAAATCCGGAGGAAGCACTTAAGGTCTAAGGAACATAGAGAGTTGGTGGCGCTACAGCTGGCAGCCGAGAAAGGAGCTCCGAGAGTTTCAAAAAGGCAGAAAAGAAAAAGAAGAAGCAGAAGATAATAACTGTCTAAAATATTAGCACTTCTACCATTCCAGGCGGGACATTACGAAAGGAGTTAAATTAGTTGAAAAACTGGAAAATGTCAAGACAGCCAGTTGGTTGTAAAAGTCCGCACTGCTGGTTCAACAGGACGAAGGTTCAAGCTGTTACGTCAAGAAAAAGGCTATGGAGGAGTCACGCTAGCCAGGTAATCCGGCTACACCAAAGAAATGTTGTTCGGAACGAGTCAAGGTCAGAGACTGAATCTATGAACTGTTTCCGCAGAGACTGAACCTGTGAACTGTTTCCACCGAGATTATATTTGTAAATTGTTTTATATGACATTGACTCCACCGAGATTATATCTGTAATTTGTTTTATAGGAAGTTGAAGATATGTATGTTTAACGGGGACTCTGTAAGTAATAAGCTAAAAAGGGAGGATTGTAGTGTATGTACCCGTCCATCTTTAAGGGAACTATTGAATGTAACTGTTCACCTTTAAGGGAACTACTTTAGGTGTGGCACTATTTGTTTGGCTTCTGTATACTGTAATACCGATAGTGACCACACCAGTATATAAGTGTTGTGCCAGGAGTTATTGGGCAGATTCGCCCAGACCTTCGAATAGTAAAGACCTGTTTTGTTTGTTACTTCTGAAGTCTGTGTATTTATTAACTGCACAACCCACAGACTTTACAGTGAGCCTCTCGGTGTAGAAGGCGGATGACTCACAGCATCACCCAATGGCAGATAAACTGCTGTTGGTGGTTCAGTGTGTGTTGCTGCACTTCGTAGAAGTTGATCGGTGTGTCTCTTCCAGACAATGTCTTCGGGTGTCTGTACAGTGTAGAATACTAGACCAGTCTGTGCAATGACAGTAGCAGGAACCCACTTAGCTCCACCACTGTAGTTCCGTGCCAACACATGTTCACCTGGACTGAAGACTCTGTCTTTGGAGCGTTGTTCACGTCGCTTGATCTGCTTGTCCTGCTGATACGGTACAATGTCTTTCACCTTTGGCGGTTTCAGCAGGTCGAAGTTGGTTCGTAGCTCTCTTTTGAGCAGTAGAGTGGCAGGTGATGCTTTTGTGGTCGCATGTGGTGTGTTCCTGTAACTCAACAGGAAACTATTCAGGCGCTGATGAAGCGCTCCCTGGCCTTGCGATGCCTTTAGAGAGTGTTTCATGGTCTGAACAAACCTCTCAGCTAGACCATTGGTTGCAGGGTGGTATGGTGCAGCCCTGATATGTTGCACGCCATTCACCTGCAGGAATGTAGCCATTTCTTGTGACACCCACTGTGCACCATTGTCTGAGACAAGTTGCATCGGAGATCCAAATCAACTGAACACCTCACCTAATTTCTCGATAGTCTTCTCATGAGGTGGTGGACCTCATTATAACAACCTCTGGCCACTTACTGTGTGCATCAACAGCCACCAGGAACATTCTCTCCTCGAATGGACCTGCAAAGTCTACATGAATGCGGTGCCATGCTTCCTCCGGAAAGTCCCAGGGGTGAAGAGGTGCAAGCTGTGGCACATTACGAACTCTCTGACATGAGGAACAGGTTTTAGCTTTGTCCTCATTCTGTCCATCCATACCCGGCCACCAGAAGTAGCTCCTCGCTATTTCTTTCATACGAACCATTCCGCAATGTTCAGAGTGTAGTTGCTGTAACACTGGTTTCCATAGCGATGGTGGACTAACCACTCTCCTCCGCCACAGCAAACATCCAGACTGCACCAACAGTTCATTTCTCCTTAAGAGATATGGGCCTAGAAATTGGTCTGAGGCGCCCAAGTGGCGCAAAGTTCGCTTGTGTGCTGGAATTTGCACCGCGATCGCCGCATTAGCGATCGCCGCAAATTCAGTTGAAGTGCCCCTAGAGGGAGACGGGGCGCGGCTCGAGGTGCTCCGCGTCCCTCTTAGGACGCTGAAACTGAATATCGCAGCGCAACGTGCCGCAGCGCCACACGCTGCGGCACGGCACGCTGCAGTACTGCAGGCCTTCCTCCCACTGTTAAGGGGGAGGGGCCTGCAACAGCGCGATCCCCGCTCGCGAGTGCCGGCAAACGAGCCCGGCACCAAGGAGAAGTGCCGGGCTCTCGGGAAACAGCCGGCAATGCCGCGGGGGGGTGCGGTTAGGAGGCCAGGGACGGAGGTGCTGGCAGGCGGCCGCCAAAAAAGGCGGCCGCCCCGCACCTCCACCTTAACTTGCGCTGCTGCCGGCACAGTAAGGCCCCGTGAACCGGGCGCAGGTAGCGAACGGCGCAACTGTGGCATTCGCTACCAAATATCGCGAACGGGGCGCAAATGGGGCGCTGCACACACCGATGACGTCATCGGTGGTGGCGCATCGCAAATGGCTAATGCCACCATTAGCGCCCCTGCTGAATATCGTGGGAGGCGCAGCCAGTGGCGCTACAACCACTGACTGCCTCTTTAGGCGCTAAGAGGTGGCGCTACTCACCCAATTTTTCACCCATCGTTTCAGGTTTGGGTCATCGCTGTCAAGCTTGCCCCTGACGATAATGTCCAGCACTGCAGACAACACTGGGTCATTTCTGGTGTTTCGTCAGACCTGTGTCGAAGTAACAGGCGCGTTCTCCACCTGCCTAAAATAGCAGATGTCCATGCTACGCATCATAGGCTTGGTGACAGGCTGCGGCAACATGGAAAGACCGTCGGCGTTGCTGTGCAGGTCAGACTTACGATATCTAATGTCAAATGTGTGTGCAGACAACAGCAGCGCCCACCTTTGCATTCTGCTCGCAGCAACGGATGGAATCCCTGTATGTGGCCCGAAGATGGTCGTGAGAGGGCGGTGATCTGTTAGTAGGGTGAACAGTCTCCCGTACAAGTATTGGTGAAACTTGCGAACACCCAAAACGATGCTCAGTGCTTCTCGTTCTATTTGGGCGTAGTTAGTTTCAGCTCTGTTCAAAGTCCTAGATGCGAATGCTATTGGCTTCTCTTCTCCGTTTGGCATGATATGAGAAACGACCGCCCCCACACCATATGATGATGCATCGCAAGCTAACTGTATTGGTAATGAAGGGTTAAAATGTGTCAAAGCCTCTGACTTCAGGAGCGTGTCCTTTGCTGTCATGAACGCCTCCTGGGACTTGTTAGTCCATTCCCACTTCTTGCCTTTACATAGCAGCCAATGCAGCAGCCTCAGCATTGAGGCTAGGTTCAGTATGAACCGTCCATAGTAGTTCAGTAACCCTAGAAAAGAACGCAGCTGGCTGATATTTTCAGGTGCTGGGGCATCCACGATTGCCTTGGTCTTGGATGGTGCCTTGTGAAGGCCTGTGGCATCGATCACATGACCGAGGTACTCAACTGATGCCTGAAAAAAGTCGCATTCATCCCTGGGAACTCTGAGTCTGTAATCCCTCAGTCTCTGTAGCATTGCGTCCAAGTTACGCAGATGGTCTTGGTCATCACACCCAGTAACTAAGATATCATCTAAGTAGCACTGGACTCCAGGCAAGTCCACTAAGGATCTGGTCCATAGCACGCTGGAAAAGCGCTGGAGCTGATGTAATTCCGAAAGGAAGTCAACGATACCTAAATAGGCCCTTGTGCGTCACAATAGTCAGCATTTCTCGTGACTGTTCATCCACATGCATTTGCAGGTAGGCTTGACAGAGGTCGATTGTGCTAAACCTCTGGCCCCCGGCAAGTCCCGCAAACAAATCATCAATATGGGGGAGGGATTGTGGATGCATTGGTAATAATTTTCCAAAACTCCCTGGACTCGGCAAAGGTCCCGGCAGACTGGAAAACTGCTAATGTAACACCCTTATTTAAAAAGGGCAGTAGACAGAAGGCTGGAAACTATAGACCGGTTAGCCTAACATCTGTGATAGGTAAAATTTTGGAGTCCATTATTAAGGAGACAGTAACAGGACATTTGGATAATCATAATTTAATAGGACAAAGTCAGCATGGTTTTATGAAGGGGAAGTCATGTTTGACAAATTTGCTGGAGTTCTTTGAGGAAGTAACGTATAGGGTGGATAAAGGGGAACCAGTGGACGTAGTGTATTTAGACTTCCAAAAGGCATTTGACAAGGTGCCACACAAAAGATTATTGCTTAAGGTAAAAAATCACGGGATTGAGGGTAATATTCTGGCATGGATAGAGGATTGGCTATCTAACAGAAGGCAGAGAGTTGGGACAAATGGTTCATTCTCAGACTGGCAATCATTAACTAGTGGTGTTCCGCAGGGGTCAGTGCTGGGTCCCCAACTCTTTACAATCTATATTAACGATTTGGAGGAGGGGACCGAGTGTAACATATCAAAGTTTGCAGATGATACTAAGATGGGAGGGAAAGTAGTGAATGTTGGCTTTCATTGCTAGGGGGATAGAATATAAAAATAGGGAGGTATTGCTTCAGTTGTACAAGGTATTGGTGAGACCGCACCTGGAATACTGCGTACAGTTTTGGTGTCCATACTTAAGAAAGGACATACTTGCTCTCGAGTCAGTACAAAGAAGGTTCACTCGGTTAATCCCGGGGATGAGGGGATGGACATATGAGGAGAGGTTGAGTAGATTGGGACTCTACTCATTGGAGTTCAGAAGAATGAGAGGCGATCTTATTGAAACATATAAGATTGTGAAGGGGTTGGATCGGGTGGGTGCGGGGAGGATGTTCCCGATGATGGGTGAAACTAGAACTAAGGGGCATAGTCTTAGAATAAGGGGCTGCTCTTTCAAGACTGAGATGAGGAGGAACTACTTCACTCATAGGGTGGTAGGTCCATGAAATATGCTGCCCCAAAAAGCTGTAGAAGCTACATCATTACCTAAATTTAAAACAGAAATAGACATTTTCCTAGAAGTAAAGGGAATTAAGGGTTACGGGGAGCGGGCTGGAATTTGGACATGAGTCTAGGTTCGGATCGGTCATGGCCCTGTGGGTAGCGGAGCGGGCCCAAGGGCCATGTAGCCTGATCCTGCTCCTATTTCGTGTGTCTAATTCTGTTAGATTCAGGAGATGGTTCTGTGATAGTGGATTGGCGGTTAGGATCAGATCAGCCATGATCTTATTGAATGGCAGAGCAGGCTCGAGGGGCCGATTGGCCTACTCCTGCTCCTATTTCTTATGTTCTTATGTTCTTATGGGAGCGGATATTGCTCCACTGACAATACAGTGTTAACAGTTACTTTAAAATCTCCACATATCCTAACTCCACCCCCTTTCTTGAGCACTGGTACAATGGGCGTAGCCCATTCACTCACGCTGGCTGGTTCTAGTACTCCGCTTTCAACTAGGGCTTCTAAGTCAACCTCGACTTTTGGTCTGATGGCATAAGATACGGGTCATGCCTTCATGAACTTGGGTTTGCTATCCTGCTTAATATGAAGCTTCACAGTAATATCTTTCATGCTACCCAGTTCTCCATTAAAGACTTCTGCATGTTTCTTTAAGATGGCGGGTAAGCCTGGATCATTGTGTGACATCATGTAGACTGATGAACAGTCTAATTTTATCCTCTCCATCCATGAACATCCCAGTAGGGAGGGGTAGTCTCCTTTAACTATGTAAAGCGGAAACTTCCTAGTTTGCCCATTCAACTGAACTGTGACCTCAGTGATACCTCTCACGGTTACTCTTTCACCGATATATGTCTTTAACGATATGTTAGCTGGCTGAAGTGGAAGGTGCTTTAATGTCTTTTTGTAGACTGTCTCTGACATAAGAATGTAAGAAGTCACACAACAGCAGGTTATAGTCCAACAGTTTTATTTGAAATCACAAGCTTTCGGAGCGCTGCTCCTTCGTCAGGTGAAGTGGAGAGGTGCATAAAGACACAGCTTATATAGTCAGAGAATAATGCCAAATGATTACAGGTAATCTTTCTAACTGCCATTTATCGCACCTCGGCAGAGAGATAATCACAGCGATCAAAGGTGTGAATGGTCCAAACAGGTTAGTCAGGAAAACATTACATCAAAGAACAATGAGGTGGGGTCACAAGAGGTCAAATGTTGCAGATGCTGGGGTCTGTATGAAAAACAAAAAACAGACAAAAAACATTTTTTTTCTTTTTTTTTGCTGGAAATCACAGCAAGTCCGGCCGCATCTGTGTAGAGAGAACAAGCCAACGACGACTCGAGTCTGGGTGACCCTACATCAGGTAGGGTTACATGTAGCATGACATGAACCCAAGATCGCAGTTGAGGCCGTCCTCATGAGTGCGGAACTTGGCTATCAGTTTTTGCTCAACGATTTTGCGTTGTCGTGTGTTTCGAAGGCCACCTTGGAGAATGCTTACCCGAAGATCGGAGGCTGAATGTCCTTGATTGCTGAAGTGTTCCCCGACTGGGAGGGAACACTCCTGCCTGGCGATTGTTGCGTGGTGTCCGTTCATCCATTGTTGCAGTGTCTGCATGGTCTCGCCGATGTACCATGCTCCGGGGCATCCTTTCCTGCAACGTATGAGGTAGACAACGTTGGCCGAGTCACATGAGTATGTACCATGTTCCTGGTGGGTGGTGTCCTCACGTGTGATGATGGTATCTGTGTTGATGATCTGGCATGTCTTGCAGAGGTTGCCGTGGCAGGGTTGTGTGGTGTCGTGGTCACTGTTCTCCTGAAAGCTGGGTAATTTGCTGCGAACTATGGTCTGTTTGAGGTTAGGCGGCTGTTTGAAGGCGAGTAGTGGAGGCGTGGGGATGGCCTTAGCGAGGTGTTCGTCGTCATCGATGACATGTTGAAGGCTGCGAAGAACATGGCGTAGTTTCTCCGCTCCGGGGAGTTACTGGACGATGAAGGGTACTCTGTTGGTTGTGTCCTGTGTTTGTCTTCTGAGGAGGTCTATGCGATTTTTTGCTGTGGCCCGTCGGAACTGTCGATCGACGAGTCAAGCGTCATATCCCATTCTTACGAGGGCGTCTTTCAGCGTCTGTAGGTGTCCATCGCGTTCCTCCTCGTCTGAGCAGATCCTGTGTATTCGCAGGGCTTGTCCATAGGGGATGGCTTCTTTAACATGATTAGGGTGGAAGCTGGAGAAGTGGAGCATCCTGAGGTTGTCCGTGGGCTTGCGGTAGAGTGAAGTGCTGAGGTGCCCATCTTTGATGGAGATTCGTGTGTCCAAGAATGAAACCGATTCTGAGGAGTAGTCCATGGTGAGTTTGATGGTGGGATGGAACTTGTTGATGTTATTGTGTAGTCTTTTCAGTGATTCTTCACTGTGGGTCCATAGGAAGAAAATGTCATCGATGCATCTGGTGTATAGTGTTGGTTGGAGGTCCTGTGCAGCGAAGAAGTCTTGCTCGAACTTGTGCATGAAGATGTTGGCGTATTGGGGTGCGAATTTGGTCCCCATGGCTGTTCCGTGTGTTTGGGTAAAGAACTGGTTGTCGAAGGTGAAGACATTGTGGTCAAGGATGAAGCGGATGAGTTGTAGGATGGTGTCTGCAGATTGGCTTTTGTTGGTGTTGAGTACTGAGGCTGTCGCAGCGATGCCGTCATCGTGGGGGATACTGGTTTAGAGTGCCGAGACGTCCATCATGGCAAGGAGTGTTCCTAGTTCAACTGGTCTGTGGGTGCTGAGTTTCTGTAAGAAGTCTGTAGTGTCGCGACAGAAGCTGGGGGTTCCCTGTACGATGGGTTTCAGGATGCCCTCGACGTATCCAGAGAGGTTCTCACACAGGGTTACGTTGCCTGATACGATAGGAAATCCGGGTGTGTTGGCTTTGTGTATCTGTGGGAGGCAGTAGAAGTCTCCCACGCGGGGAGTACGTGGGATGAGAGCGTGTAGGGTGCTTTGAAGGTCTGGATCGAAGGCCTTGATCAGTCTGTTGAATTGGCGGGTGTGTTCTTTGGTCGGATCTGCAGGTAACTGTCTGTAGTGTTCCTGTTTGTCCAGTTGTCGGTATGCTTCTTTGCAATTGTCCGTTCTGTTCTGTATGACGATGGTTCCTCCTTTGTCTACTGGTTTGATGACGATGTTGCGGTTGGTCTTGAGAGCGTGGATGGCGTTGCGTTGTGCTTGGGTGACATTCTGGACTGTCTTGTGAGTGCGGCTGATGAATCTGGCATTGATGCATCTCCTGACAGCTTGAGCATACATGTCAAGCTTAGGGCAGCGACCCTCCAGAGGGGTCCAATTTGACTCTATCTTCTTCAGTTGCTGCAATGCCGATCCCTCTGTCTGCTGTTCCGGATCATTGGTTGTTTCATTGGGTTCGCTGCTGACATCTTGGGATTTGTGGAAGAATTCCCGGAGCCTCATTCTCCTGATGAATTCCTCTGTGTCTGCCGTGAGACCGATGGGGTCCATTTTTGTGGTGGGGCAGAAATTGAGCCCTCAGCTGAGAACTTCAATTTCATCTGGTTGAAGGGTGTGGTCGGACAAGTTGACGATGGACATCCCTGTGGTTTCAACCATGGTACCGGGGGAGGCTTGGTTGCTGCTGGTGGTGATGCTGAGTTTCTCAAGCTTCCTGTTCTTGGTGTGCATGTAGGCAGTGTAGTTCCATTGCCTCGTCTGTTTGGCGGTGTCTCTTAGCTGGTTTGCTGTGTCCTGAGCACAGGCTGAGAATATCGACTCTATCTCGGTTTCGAGGTTGCGGCGTCTGCTGTAGAGCTGGTGTACGAGATGGTTGAGGAGTGTGCAAGAGGTACGACGGCAGAGTCTCTCAGCGTAGTCTGTGTTGTAGGTCGACTTGAGTGGGTTCGTGATCTGTAGTCCTTTTGGGATCTTGTCTGCTTTCTTGCATCTCTGTAGAAACTTGATGTCTGTGTTGATATGCGCGATCTTCTTGGAGATCCTCTCCACTTTGAGCCGGTATTTTGTGGTGTCGATAGTAGCCATGGAGTGGAGATGCCGGAGTTGGACTGGGGTGGCCAAATGTAAGAAGTCACACAACACCAGGTTATAGTCCAACAGTTTTATTTGAAATCACAAGCTTTCGGAGCGCTGCTCCTTCGTCAGGTGAAGTGGAGAGATGCATAAAGGCACAGCTTATATAGTCAGAGAATAATGCCAGATGATTACAGGTAATCTTTCTAACTGCCATTTATCACACCTCGGCAGAGAGATAATCACAGCGATCAAAGGAGTAAATGGTGTCCAAACAGGTCAGTCAGGAAAACATTACATCAAAGAACAATGAGGTGGGGTCACAAGAGGTCAAATGTTGCAGATGCTGGGGTCTGTATGAAAAACAAAAAACAGACTCCAGCATCTGCAACATTTGACCTCTTGTGACCCCACCTCATTGTTCTTTGATGTAATGTTTTCCTGACTAACCTGTTTGGACACCATTCACACCTTTGATCGCTGTGATTATCTCTCTGCCGAGGTGCGATAAATGGCAGTTAGAAAGATTACCTGTAATCATCTGGCATTATTCTCTGACTATATAAGCTGTGTCTTTATGCATCTCTCCACTTCACCTGACGAAGGAGCAGCGCTCCGAAAGCTTGTGATTTCAAATAAAGCTGTTGGACTATAACCTGGTGTTGTGTGACTTCTTACATTTGTCCACCCCAGTCCAACTCCAGCATCTCCACACTCTGACATAAGAGATACTGCTGCCCCGGTATCGATCTGCATTCGCACAGGCTGCCCCTCTAGCAAGGGTGAGACCCAGTAGCCATGCGAATCCCCAGCTATAGTCAGCACGTTCAGTGATAGTTCCTCCTCTGAAGTATCACTTGCCTTTGTTTTGTCCTGTTCTACAGAGTGGACATGCTTCTTTATCTTTTGTCTGAATGTTTTTTTTCTTCCCTCCGTCTTTGACGTTTTCTCTGTGTCCTTTTTATTTCTGCATGTGCACTGAATATGTCCCTTTTTACCACAGCTGTGGCAATCCATGTCCACACACCCGCAGACGCAAGATGCCCCGTTTTGCCACAACGGAAGCATGGCCCTTGGCTCTCTGTTCTTACTTTGTGCACTTTTTCTGTTGCACCCAACTGTTGAGCTTTCTTAGCTGCCAATTCCATGGAAATACTGATTTCAATGGCCTTTTGTAGAGTCAGATTACTCTCCGTTAATAGTCTCTTCTGTATGGCTTCAGTTCTCATACCACACACTAGCCTGTCTCTTATAGTATCATTTAGCACGTCATTAAACTCACAGTGCTCTGATAGTCTTTTTATTGCAGCTACAAACACGGTCACTGTTTCTCCTTCTTCCTGGTTATGCCTGTGGAACCTAAACCTCTCAGCTATGACTAGGGGTTTGGATGAAAAATGCCCTTTTAGTATCTCCACAATTTCGCTATATTGTTTAGTCCCTGGTTTATCTGGATGCACTAAAGTACGCAAAAGATTGAAAGGCCTAGAAATTCATTAAGGCGCCGGCAGCTTTGCGGCCAGTTACCGCCTAAAGAGGGCTTCTGCGCCAAAAAGGAGTTTGCGCTGATATTCAGCGCAGCGGTAATGGCGGCGGTAGCCAGTAGCGCTGCGCCGGCACCGATGACGTCATCGGTGTGCGCAGTGCCCCGGTTCCGCCCCGATGCCGGCCCGATCCCCATATTTAGTTGCGGCCGCCTCTTCCACAGCGGCCGCAAACAGCGACCAGAAAACTGGGCCGTACTGTAGCCTTAGTGGGGCGCTTTAAGGTGGAGGTGCGGCCGGCCGCTTTTTCGGCGGCCGCCTGCCCACACCTCCTTCCCCGACCTCCTCCACCGCCCCCCCCGCGGCATTGCCGGCTGCTTTCCGCGAACCCGGCACTTCTCCGTGGTGCCGGGCTCATTTGCCGGCACAATCCAGCGGCGATCTCCCCGTGGCAGGCACCTCCCCCTTAAGAGAAGGAGGAGGCCTGCAGTACCGCAGCCTGCTGCTCCGCAGCGGGTGGCGCAGCGGCGCCTAGAGCGCTGAAATTCAGTTTCAGCGCCCCAGGCGGGGGCGGGCACACCCTGGAATAGCGCCCGGTTCCGACTTGGGGCGCAAAAACTGAATATCTGACGGTCGCAACTGGCTCCGCGCCCAGCACTAACTTTTGGGCGCTAGCCAGCTGGCGGGGCCATAGTGAATTTCTAGGCCAAAGTCTTTGGTCCCATCACAATTAACAATGTAGGTACTACTTTGTTCCCTCCAATGTCATTTGCTTGTGTGAAGTATTCAAATCGTTCTGTGTATGAGCTCCATTGTTTGACATTCTCATCAAACGGTCCAATGTTACCGATAATTCCAGCCATTTTCCTTCTCTCAGGCTCCTAATTATCATTCACTAAGGATCCTTCCAATGTTGAACTCAACTAAAATCACTATCAGTATTTTAATGCTTCAATTCACAGATCGTTTCACAGTTGAATAAATGTCCTTCCCGATTTACTCACTTTAATTAACTGTCCACGGCACAAATAACAGTTTTAAACACGTAAAACCCGACTATCTTCCGCACAGCAGAGCCACGTAAGTTCAGATGTCCTCGTCGCCACTTTTGTTAAATCTCAAGAGTTTAATAACCTTGCTTGTATAACAATTCAAAGAGTACGCAGGAGACAGAGTTCAGTTCACAGCCATCACTTTCCAGAATCTTCTCAACTCAATGCACTCTATTCCCCATAGTGCATTGCACATCACAACTACGGTAAGCTATGTGGGACAATTCAAATATAACATTCAAAATACACAACAATTACCACTGTCACCTCTCTCCACATAGCTCCCAACACAGTTTTCTGAGGTTTCCTCCCATGGGCACCCAGTAGGCTTTCTCTCCCCTGTTGCATTTCAAGTACGACATGTCAGGACAGATGACCAAAGGCTTGGTCAAAGAGGTAGGTTTTAAGGAACATCTTAAAGGAGGAGAAAGAGGTAGAGAGGTGGAGATGTTTAGGGAGGGAATTCCAGAGCTTAGAGCCAAGGCAGTTGAAAGCATAGCCGCCAATGGTAGAGCGACTAAAATCAGGGATGCGCAAGAGGCCAGGATTGGAGGCGCGCAGAGATCTCGAAGGCTTATAGGGTTGGAGGAGGTTACAGAGATAGAGAGGGGTGAGGCCATGGAGGGATTTGAAAACAAGGATGAGGATTTTAAAATCGAAGCATTGTCAGACCGAGATCCAGTGTAGGTCAGCAAGCACAGAAGTGATGGGTGAACAAGACTTGGAGAGAGTTAAGATATGGGCAGCAGCTTTTTGGATGAGCACAAGTTTATGTAGGGTGGAAGATGGGAGGCCGGCCAGGAGAGCATTGGAATAGTCAAGTCTAGAGGTAGCCAAAGCATGGATGAGGGTTTCAGCAGCAGGTGGGCTGAGGCGGGGCAGAGTGTCTTAAAGGTCAAATTAATTGAAGTTTTGGGTTGTGCCTTCAAATCTCCTGCTCCCTTTGACTCCCTTTGCCTTTTCCTCCAACAGAAGATGTTATTTAAAACAGTTCTGAAATCTTTGGATACATTCAATATTTAGTCTTGCAGAAGGTTAACCTCTTACCAGCTGCTCCACCAGCTGTATAAACAGCATATTGTCTGACTTTTTACGAGCAATGTCACAATATTTCTGTTACTGTATAGTGTGTGTGTATATATATGTATAAATATATAGTGCATTTATCATGGCTTTTGCCCATCACACTGCATAACCATCTAAATTCTGTATTCTGTATCACACTTGCACCTGATTGGCTTAGAATCACAAAATATTACAGCACAGAAGGAGGCCATTTGGCCCATCATGCCCATGCCAGCTCTTTAAAAGAGCTTTTCAATTAGTCCCACTCCCCCACTGTTACCTCATAGCCCTGCAAATTTTTCCTTTTATGAAATCACTAGCTGAAGTGCCCGGCGGTGCCGAGGCTTTTTCGAGGGCATGTTGTTGTTGGAAGAGAGAGAGAGAGAGAGCGACTGGGGGGGGGAGGGAGGGCGGGGGGGAAGGGAGGGGGTGGAAGGGAGGGGGGAAGGGAGGGGAGGAAGGGAGGGTGGGGGGAAGGGAGGGGGGGAAGGGAGGGGGGAAGGGCGGGGGGAAGGGGGGGAGGGGGGAAGGGGGGGAGGGGGGGAAGGGGGGGAAAGGGGGGAAGGGGGGGAAGGGAGGGCGGGGGGGGCGGGGAGGGGGCGGAGGGGAGGAGGGGGCGGGGGGGAGGGGAGGGGGGGCGGGGAGGGGGGGCGGGGGGGAGGGAGGGGAGGGAGGGCGGTGGACCCCCCCGAGGGTCGCGGCCCCCCCCGAGGGTCGCGGCCCCCTGAGGGTCACGGCCCCCCCCGAGGGTCGCGGCCCCCCCGAGGGTCACACCCCCCCCGAGGGTCGCGCCCCCCCGAGGGTCGCGGCCCCCCCCGAGGTGAAGACCGCCGATTGCGGCTGTGTGAGACGGCCGGCGGGCCCGGTTGCCAGGGTAACCGTTGACGCTCAGCAAGCCCCGCCCCCCGGCCGAGCCAGAGAGAGACGCTGCGTCTCAGCTCCTGCTGCGCGCGCACCCTTTAGTAAGGTAGCGGCGCTGGGCTGAGGCCCGCCCCTGCAGCCTTCGAGTGGGGCCGGGAGGTGCCTAGCTCGGGCGTGGGTGCGGAGGAGAAGCCGAGGCTTCGAGGCCTACCTGGAAAAACGGGGAAAGGTAGGAAAATTAATGAGATTAGATAAGTTAATTCGTTTCTAAATCATTTTTTTTAAAAACAATATGTGTTTTAAAAGCAACGTTTTTTTTAAAGACGCAGAAAGCGGGAAAAGAAAGGAAAAGTTTGGAATCAAGATGGCGGCGACTCACCTCGGTTCAGAACGATAAGGCCCGGCCACACACGCACCGATTGGCCCGGTGGCACATGCCAGCAACCTGGCGTACGATTGGTCGAGCTCGAGGTCACTCTGTCGCTAATGAGCGGATAATGAGATGCTAATGAGCGGAATGTTGAAGGTTTTTGGGATACCGCGGGCGCGATTTTAGCCCGGCCGAAACGTAAATACGCTTAAAACCATCTCGGAAGCGTAAGCTTTCTTTGGAGGTAACGCGCGCGTAGGTACGCCCTGTAACTTTCGAGCGCATAGCCCGCCAGACGCACACGCGATGACAGACAGAATGACAGACAGATAGACAGAATGACAGAATGACAAAATGACAGACAGATAGACAGATAGACAGATCGACCGATTTATATATATAGATTGTGCAAAAAAATTCTCCTCATTTGCCTCTGGTTCTTTTCCGAAATGCATTAAATACGTATCCTCTGATTGGCGAAGGCCTTTAATTTGAATGAACCGGTTAGCCAGATTTTCTGTTTCTACCATTGGGCTTTCTGCCTGCACAGAGCAACGCTGCAAATAATTATTGAAGTGAAATGAGGCAGTAATTTCAGAGCAGTCAGGCCTCTGCTCCACTGATGAGTGTTGCTCCAACAATGTGACACAAAAGCCTCAGTAGAGGAATTTTGGCCCTTGTGTGTTGGCAGCGTATTTGTCCATGGAGGGCATCACGTCAAATTTGATCCTGTCCGTGAATCATACAAACCGTTTCACAAGAGAAAAAAACAACCTTTTTCACTGGGAATGGAGGCTGTCACTATGAGCCAATCAGATCAGACAGAATGCGCAACTGGCGGGCTGACAGAACCAATCAGATCAGTTGGTTGGCAGAACCAAAGTCCATTTGATCCAATGGGGGGAATTTTAATGTGGGTGAGCGTGTGGGGTTGGGTGGGGGCTGAAATCCGTGAACAATGTGAGCCGTCAGGAAGCCGGCTACAACCCGCCGACTTCCGCATTTAACTGCAGCGTGCGAGCAACCCCCTCAGGAGAGGTGGGTTGTCAATTTCAATAAGTTATTAAATCAATTACAGCGATATTAACGTGAGTTTTGGAGTTTAACTTCAGCCCCATAGGTTTCCTGGGCTTCCTTGAACTTGCCAGTGAAAGCAAGGCGAGAAGAAAGTGGCAATTGAGGAGGCGGAAAACATAACAGGGAAATATGCCAATAAGAACTGAGTACTCACAGTTATTTTCTTACCTGTTTGTGTGAAAGGGATTGTTCACAGTACTTGTGCTGAAAGGTTACTTTACACACTTCGGAGGTGTCATCTACAATTTGGAGGTTCAGAGGTCTGATCTGCACTTTGAAGCTCTGTCATATCAGCATGGGTGCCACTCACACTGTGTTACTTTGGACCTCAGATGAGGACCAAGATGACCACCAGCAGCACCAGCAGCAGCAGGAACAGCAGGACCTGCACCAGCAACAGTCTGCTGTTCACAGACCTGCAGCTCCACAGGAGAGAGGGGATCAGCAGAGGGGCCATACAGCCTTCTCATGCTCCTAATTCTTATGATCTTATGTTCTTACATTCAGAGAGGTGCAGCTCACAGGAGGCCATACCCTACAGGCAGAGGCTGAACTTCCTCGATGAACACCAGTGTCTCAGAAGGCTCAGCGTGTCATGTCAGGTGGTGGCAGACATTTGCAGCCTTCAGGAACAAGACCTGCCGCCATCTAGACCTGGTGGCCACGCTTTATCATCGGCTGTCAAAGCCATCACCGCCTTCAACTGTTTTACCTCTGGATCCATCCAGGGCTCACCTGGAGACATTTGCAGGATCTCACAGTTGGCAGCACACAAATGCATAAGGCAGGTGACAGATGGCTTGTTTGCCAGGGCCGGCAATTATGTCAACCTTGCCTGCGATGGCGGCAGTCAGAATAAGCGGGTGCTCGGGTTTGTAGCTCTGGCTGGCTTCCCACAGGTGCAGGGTGTCATTGACTGCACGCATGTAGCAATTAAGGCACCCCCAGATCATCCAGGCGTGTTTGTCAACTGCAAGGGCTTCCACTCCATCAATGCGCAGCTGATGTGCAACCACAAAAAGATTTTTATGCAGGTGTGGGCAAGATTCCCAGGCAGCTGCCACCATGCTTTTGTCCTGCGGCAGTCCACCCTCCCAAACGTCTTCGCACCTGGAAGCAGAGTTACCAACTGGCTGCACAGAAATAAGGGATACCCACTTAAAACGTGGCTGATGACACCTCTCAGATACCCGAGGAATAATGCACAGGAGCGATACAGTGAATGCCATATGACCACCAGATGTGCCATCGAACAAAACATCATCATACTGAAAATACGCTTCAGCTACCTGGACAGATCTGGAGATGCTCTTCTGTACGCAGAATGGTCGTGGTGTGCTGCGCTCAGCACAACATTGCGCAGCAGCGAGGTTTGGACCTGCAGGAGGAACAAGGCACAGAGCATAGAGCCTCTTCAAACAATTCCAAGGAGGAAGATGAAGGGGAGGAGGAGGAAGTGGAAGGTGATGTCGGCAATGTACCACTAGCGGTTCACATTGTTGCCTGGGAAGCCCTCATTATTGTGAGGTTAACTTAGGTTCCACCAGCGTACTCTTCTAACAATCACTTGCAAAAGCAACCCCCCAATGCCACTAACAGTCCTGCAAACAACCAAACCTCCCTTTCACAGCCCCCCATTGCTCAGCGTCAATTCATGTCTTCCCATTCATCATCACACAACTGAAAAGGCCAATTGCCAGCAAGAATGGGCAAGATGTGAAAGTGGTGCAAAACAATCATATTTATGTGCCTCACATATACAACAGAAATTTAACATTCTAACAATGTGTAACTCACCCATGTGCATACCTTTCTGCGCCTACAAATCTTTACTCTTCCCTTTCCTGCCACTTTTATGAGGTTCAACCCCTGCGATTTGAGCAGAGGTAGAGGCCGGCTGCTCAAATCCCTGCCCTGACAGCTGAGATACTCTTGGCCAATGTCCTCTGGGTTTTGGAGCCTGTGAGGGCCCGGTCAAAGACTGCTCGGCCTGCACCTGTGCAACAGCAGACTCGGCCTTGGGACACAAGGGTACTGCCTGGGTGGGCGGCAGCAACAGTTGAGACGGGGAAGCATTTTGAGCGCAGTCCCCACTTCCATGACCCCTTTCACCATTATCCCTCTCAGGCCCAGCCACACCCCACTTGGCTCCCGACCTCATTACAGCCTTGGTCCAAACATGGACAAAGAAGCTGACATCAAAGCAGCATTTGACCGAGTCTGGCATCAAGGAGCCCTAGTAAAACTGAAGTCAATGGGAATCGGGGGGAAAACTCTCCACTGGCTGGAGTCATACCTAGCACAAAGGAAGATGGTTGTGGTGGTTGAAGGTCAATCATCACAGCCCCAGGACATCGCTGCAGGAGTTACTCAGGGCAGTGTCCTAGGCACAACCATCTTCAGCTGCTTCATTAATGACCTTCCCTCTAACATAAGGTCAGAAATGGGGATGTTCGCTGATGACTGCACAGTGTTCAGCGCCATTCACAAATCCTCAGAAAATGAAATAGTCCATGCCCGCATGCAACAAGACCTGGGCGACATTTAGACTTGGGCTAATAAGTGGAAGGTAACATTCGCGCCGCAAAAGTGCCAGGCAATAACTCTCTCCAACAAACGAGAGTCTAACCCCCTCCCCTTGACATTCAACGGTATTACCATCGCTGAATCCCCCACCATCAACATCCTGGGGGTCACCATTGACCAGAAACTTAACTGGGCCAGCCACATAAATACTGTGACAACAAGAGCAGGCCAGAGGCTAGGTATTCTGTGCTGAGTGTCTCACCTCCTGACTCCCCAAAGCCTTTCCACCATCGACAAGGCACAAGTCAGGAGTGTGATGGAATACTCTCCACTTGCCTGGATGAGTGCAGCTCCAACAACACTCAAGAAGCTCAACACCATCCAAGACAAAGCAGCCTGCTTGATTGGCACCCCATCCACCACGTTAAACATTCACTCCCTCCACCACCGGCGTACCGTGGCTGCAGTGTGTACCATCTACAAGATGCACTGCAGCAACTCACCATGGCTTCTTCAGCAGCACCTCCCAAACCCGCGACCTCTTCCACCTAGAAGGACAAGAGTAGCAGGTGCATGGGAACACCACCACCTCCAAGTTCTCCTCCAAGTCACACACCATCCTGACTTAGAAGTATATCGCTGATCCTTCATCGTCGCTGGGTCAAAATCCTGAAACTCCCTACCTAACAGCACTGTGGAAGTACCTTCACCACACGGACTGCAGTGGTTCAAGAAGTCAGCTTAAGGACAGTGAGGGATGGGCAATAAATGCTGGCCTTGTAAGCGACGCCCACATCCCATAAGCAAATAAAAAAAACTTCACTGCTAGCAATGAGCTGGAGAGCACTTTGCTGCAGATCAGTGTGGTGCTGAAAGGTTAGGGTATCATTCATCCTATCTGAGGTGGCATTCATAGTGTGAAAGCCATTGGTTAATACCTGCATGCACTCGTGTGATTGCCACGTTTGATGCTTCATGCAGATGGCCATTCTTTCCATCGATGAAGACATCATCGCAAAGGCCTGCTACATCATGCCACTCATGCTTGGGATGGACTGCTCCAATTTGTCTGAAAGCGTGCGGCTGCAACGCACATTCTCTGCTGCTGCTCCAGAAGTATCCTGTTCATTGACAGCCCCCAAGGTACAGCATCTGTGTCCATCTGAGCAGGGCTTGGAGTGTCCTACAGCCTCCGACACGGACTCTCCACTGCTGTCCCTTTCTGCACCATCTGTTCTTGCTCGCTTGTGATATGTGAGTCACCAGGTAAAAACCCAATTATCTGTCTTACTGGTCCCATCAACGTGTAAGTATCTGAGCTAGTGCATGGTTTGCATGAGCCCTGTGACAGTGCACCCTTAGAGGTACTGACCTCCTCTAAGGAGGTGTCGGCAGCCAGCTGGGCCAGCTCCTCTAGGACACTTGAATGCCCTGTGGGAGATAAAAGACATGAATGAGTGCTGTCAAGATAAGATAGTTTGGCGTTATCATTACAAAGATGATCATATTTTACTCGCTGTCAACATCAAGACAACATGAGTGAGTGTTGTACACTATGTGGCTGTCTGATATTTAATTCTGTCACCAGGTAGCTGGAAGGCTCCCATCTCCCCATTTCCAATGGGTAAGCACGCCGCCTCCACTGATTTCCAGTGCCTCCTCCTCTACACTTATTAGCTGTGAGATCTGTGGAGGGCCACTTCTGGTTCTCTGTCTCTCCCTGGTGCTCTGTGGTCTCTTCTCCTGTAAGGAGGGAAAGAAGAGACCTATGAGTGAGAGTTATGGCATGTGTTTAATGGATAGCTGGAGAGCATTTGTTGAGGGTGACTATAAGGGAGGGGTATGACATTACATAAGGATTAGTCAGTTGTGGATAGAGAGATGGGGATGTGAGGAAGTCCATAGACAGAGTTGGCTGTACTTGCAAGGTAAATTGCTGCGAGGAGTGATGTGCTGGAGTAGGCTTGAGAAGGCAGAGGGAGGGGGCTGGAGTGATACGCACATCAGGATGTAGGGCAATGTACCATTGCTCTCACCTTTCCTGCCCTGCTTAGGTCATTGAACCGCTTCCTACATTGTATCCAGGAGCGTGGCACGCGCCTGCTGCTGACCTCCACTGCTACCTTCAACCACGCCGCCTTGGTGTCCCCAACCAACTTCTTCCTCATGTTGCTAGGGAACAGTACGTACCTCCTGGTCCTTGCAGCCCCCAGCAGCATATCCAGGGAGGCGTCACTGAACCAAGGCTCAGCCTTTGACCTTCTTGACTCCATTCTCCTGCTTCCTTCCCTTGGCTCCCAACTCCAAACTCCTTCAAGTTGCATGCTTGGAGTGTCCCTTTAAATACTGGAGTTGAAATCACGTCATTTGGATTGTCATCACGCCTGCTGATGCTAATTGGTCGAGAAACTCGGATTGATATGGTAATGCAGTGGCTGGGTTAAAAAGCCACTGACAGATGCGCTGCACTGACTTCCGGGTTTCCAGCATACTACTGGTATGGAGTACAAAAGTCGAGAAGTTATGCTGAACCTTTATAAAGCGCTGGTTAGGCCACAACTGGAGTATTGCATCCAGGTCTGGTCACCACACTTTAGGAAGGATGTGAAGGCCCTTGAGAGGGTGCAGAGGAGATTTACCAGAATGGTTCCAGGGATGGGGGAATCTTAGCTACAAGGACAGGTTGGAGAAGCTGGATTTGTTTTCATTGGAGCAAAGGAGGTTGAAGGGTGATTTGATAGAGGTGTACAAGATTATGATGGGTTTGGATAGGCTAGACGGGGAAAGGCTGTCCCCACTAGTTGATGGCATAAGGACTGGGGGACACAGATTTAAGGTTTTGGGCAAGAGATACAGGGGGATGTGAGGGAAAACTTTTTTGCACAGCGAGTGGTGATGGCCTGGAATTCGCTGCCGACGGATGTGGTGGAAGCAGAGACACTCAATGTTTTCAAGGGGAGATTGGATAGGCACTTGAGGGAAATAAACTTACAGGGTTACGGGGATAGAGCGGGGGAAAGGGACTGACTGGGTTGCTCTGCAGAGAGCTGGCACCAACTCGATGGGCCAAATGGCCTCCTTCTATGCCGTTATGACTCTATGACTATGACTCTACTGGAACCGCCCACTCCCAGCGCATCGTGAACTTAAAATCCAGTCCAATGTTTTTCCCACCTATTGGTCACACGCGAACCTCAGACAGAAAAGATGAGTTGTTGGTTTATGAGAGTCACAGTTACAGGTGTTTTTATTTACTGTTTGCCAACAAAGAAACAGTATACTTTTGAAAATCTTTCATTTTTCTCAAAGGAGCTTTTTGAGCATGTCCAGCTGTTATCCAGACGAATTGCAGCTGCCTTTTCAGATAAGAAGGATGTTGCCTGGTGTGAATGCATTAACCGGTTTTATTGAGCATTCCTGTGACTGTACTGATAGAGCTGCTAGTGGTTGGAAATAAAGACTGGGGTAGAATTGGTATGAGCTTTACCTAATTTAAACAAATTGCAGTTAAATTCCCATATTTAGGATTTTGCTGCCGTGTACTGCTGTAATGTGAGAAGAAGAATGACATTAATAATCAATGACTATAAAACCCCAGATTGCAGGCAATCAACCAGGTGTCCCCTGAGAGCTCAAAGTTCAGCTCTCCTGTTTGTGGAAATCACATTATTGTACACTTCACTTTTTTTTAATAACTGCAGCGTGTAATAATTTTTGAATTCCAATAGAGGAAAATAAGCCTTTTATGACAGGTTTAAAAGAGCAGTATAGGCTAGAAAATACCATTGGTAATAATAATGAATGTATGCTTAACAGGTTTGTGTGACAGTCCTCTATCGATTATTTTAACAGAGTAAAGATGTATTGAAGCCTGTACAACTACTTTTATTTTAATTTTTAAACAAGAAGAATAACTTTCATTTATATAATGCCATTCATATCACCCAGATATCCCAAAGTGCTTCACAGCCAATTAATTGCGTTTGAAGTGTAGTCACTGCTGTTTTATAGGCAACTATAGTTATCAATTTGCACACAAGGTTTCACAAACAACAAAGAATTAAATGTCCAGTTAATCTGTTTTTGGAGTATTGATTGAAAGACAAATGTAGGCCAAGACACTGGGAGAACTCTTCATGGGACCTTTAATGCCCACCTGAATGGCAGATGGGGCCTCAGTTTAACATCTCATCCGAAACACAGCACCTCTGAGAGTGCAGCACTCCCTGCTGTTCAAGTCCTTGGAGTGGGGCTTGATTCCAGGATCATCTGATTCAGAATCAACTGTGTTGCCATTGAGCTAAGCTGATACTGAAATATCTGGACCATTCCAGATGAAACCACATTTCTAGAGGCATATAAATAGTAAGAGGAGGGGTGGGGCCGATTAGCAGCCAAAAAGAAGACCTACGCATGGAGGCAGAGAGCATGGCTGAGGTACTAAATGAATACTTTGCATCTGTCTTTATCAAGGAAGAACATGCTGCCAAAGTCATAGTGAAAAAGGAGGCAGTGGATATACTGGATGAGATAAAAATTGATAAATAAGAGGTACTAGAAAGGCTGGTAGTTGATAAGTCACCAGGACCGGATGGGATGCACCCTCAGATGCTGAGGGAAGTAAAGGTAGAAATTGTGGAGGTACTGGCCATAATCCTCCAATCCTCCTTATATACAGGGGTGATGCCAGATGATTAGAGAATTGCAAATGTTACACCCTTGCTTAAAAAAGTGATGTGGTGTACATGGACTTCGAAAAGGCTTTTGATAAAGTGCCACATAATAGGCTTGCCAGCAAAGTTGAAGGCCATGGAATAAAAGGGACAGTGGCAGCATGGATATGGAATTGGCTAAGTGACAGGAAACAGAAAGTAGTGGTGAACGGTTGTTTTTCGGACTGGAGGAAGGTATACAGTGGTGTTTCCCAGGGGTCGGTTCTAGGACTACTGCTTTTCTTGATATATATTAATGACTTGGACTTGGGTGTACAGGGCACAATTTCAAAATTTGCAGATGACACAAAACTTGGACGTATAATGAACAGTGAGGAGGAGAGTGATAGACTTCAAGAAGACATAGACAGACTGGTGAAATGGGCGGACACGTGGCAGATGAAATTTAATGCAGAAAAGTGTGAAGTGATACATTTCGGTAGTAAGAATGAGGGGAGGACATATAAACTAAATGGTACAATCCTGAAGGTGGTGCATGAACAAAGAGACCTAGGGGTATATGTGCACAAATCTTTAAAGGTGGCAGGGCAGGCAGAGAAAGCTGTTAAATAAGCATATGGGATCCTGGGCTTTATAAATAGAGGTATAGGGCTCGATTTTGTCAGGCCTGAGGAGACGGGAATGGAGGTGTGTGGGGTGTTACAATTGCAAAAAATGGCGGGCGGGCCTGACGCCAGCTCCAACCCGCCTCCGAGCAATTTTCCCAAATGCGTGGTTTCCGATCTTGTTCCGTCCTGCCTCCAAGAGGTGGGATAGGCCCTTAAGGCCCTTAACAACCACTGAATTGCCTCTATAATCCCATTTTGAGAGGCCTTTCTGATTGTAACACTTTTCCCATGTGATGCATGCCTCCTCTGAAACACAACGGTAAAACCTGGCAGTAGCACAATTGGATTGCTGACTATCAGTTGCTGCTCCACCATTAAAGAGGAGCTTTGATCAGTCATCATTTGCAGGTGGCAGAACTTTGTTGTCTCAGGGGGAATTTTTAGCAGGCATAAGCATTGCTGTGGAAGTTTGGAGCCTGACACCCATCTCCAGTGTGACCTCCTGGGAAACCCCTCTCGCCACCTTGACTGAGCGCTTCCTCAACTGAGGCATATACCAGAAGCATGGGAACCATTTATTTTCTTTCCTCCTGGACATCAGATGAGGACGAAGACCAGCCGCGGCAGCAGCAGAACCAGGAACAACAGCAGCACCAACTGTAGGAGCAACAGCAGCAGCTCCAAGCTGCTGCTCACCCATCTGAAGCTACACAGGCCAGAGGGCGCCAGCGCATGGAAGCACATCGGCACAGGAGATACCCCCAAAACAGGGTCTACAGACAGAGGATCAGCTACCTCAATGTGACTGAGCAGCAGTGCCAAAGGCGGCTCTGACTTTCGCGAGACTTATGGGTGACTTATGCGCAATGGTGCAGCAAGACCTGGAGCCCAGAGGATCCGGTGGACACCCCTTACTAGTGGCCATCAAAGTCACCACCGCACTCAACTTTGTTGCCTCAGGCTCATTCCAGGGATCAGCAGCAGACATCAGCGGCATCTTCCAGGTGGCCGCACACACTTGCATCACGCAGGTAACCGATGCCCTCTTTGCCATCGCGCACAATCACATCCATTTCTCCAAGGATCAAGCAAGTGTCACGGCGCGTGCAGTTGGATTTGCTAATCTGGCAGGCTTTCCAAGGGTGCAGGGCATCATTGACTGCACACATGTGGCCCTTAAGGCACCTCATCGCAATCTAGGTATTTTTGTCAACCGCAAGGGCTTCCACTCCCTCAACGTGCAGAAGGAAATTTTGCATGTTTGTGCCAAGTACCCTGGCAGTTGCCATGACTCCTTCATACTGCGCTAGTCTAGTGTGCCTCCGCTCTTCAGTCTGCCAGACCAACTTTTTGGATGGCTACTTGGAGACAAGGGCTATCCCCTGAAGACGTGGCTAATGACGCCATTGAGAAGCCCATCCAACGAAGCTGAGGAGAGTTACAACTACAGCCACATTTTCAGCAGATCCATAATCGAGCAAACCATTGACTTGCTGAAGATGCGCTTCAGATGCCTGGATAGATCAGGTGGAGCCCTGCAGTACTCAGCAGCCAGGGTCTCCAGAATTGTCGTGGTTTACTGTGCACTTCACAACATGGCACAGCATCATGGCTTGCAGATTCCTGAGGACCAAGTGGCTCCTCACATATCCTCCTCAGATGAGGAGGAGGAGGAGGAGGAGGAGAGCGAAAACGAAAATCTTGCAGAGGCCCATTAACCAGCGGCAGCAGTACGCAAGAACCTTGCTGCCCGGAATGCAAGGAACGCACTCATCTTGGCCAGATTTGCTTAGCCTAGCCAATCAAGCACTTTTGCCTCGCAGCTTCTTACCAGAGCATCGACAATGGCCAAGAACCAGCGGATTCCTAGCACTCTGACCACCATACTGACAATTGCAAGTAATCCTAAGCCCTCAATGTGCAATTCTCATTAGCGAAATGACACATGCCACAACTGCAACAGTTGCCATCAGAATTTTTATTTACAATAACCAACTGATGGCTTTTCAACATTAAACATCACATTTCACCCAAGTGACTACCTTTGTGACTATTTGTGCAGTATCTTTCTCTTACGCATGCTCCTACGTGGTGGTTCCCCCTTGGCATCAGCAGATGTGGAGGCCCCTTGCTCACTTTCTTGCTGATCGTGTCTCGTCACCTTTGGCAGGTGTCCTCTGGAGTTGCGAACCTGTGAGGGCTCGGCAACAGTCTGCTGCTCCTGCAGCTGTGCAGGGGTTGAGACACCGATCTCAGTTGGGTGGGGACTCTGCTGGGGCTCTGACCGAGGACTTGGCAGTGGCATGGTCGTGTGAGCACTTGGAGAGGAGCCCCCACTTCCTTGTTCTCTGCCACCAACATCCCTCTCATGGGTCAGGTCCACCTCAGCGCTTGCAAGTGGCTTGAGAGCACCTTGCTGCACATCAGGAGGGCCATGGGGACCTGTATCTGCACTGGCAGTCCTACTCAGAAGGACTTCCATGAAGGTCTGGTTTCTCTGTTCAATAGCTGACTATCGCTCCTCCA
Organism: Somniosus microcephalus; assembly: GCF_052327205.1. NCBI lineage: Eukaryota > Metazoa > Chordata > Chondrichthyes > Squaliformes > Somniosidae > Somniosus > Somniosus microcephalus. Next base: position 165,115,224 of record NC_140988.1, read on the forward strand.
GAGATGTCAGTCTATTCTGAACACTCACCATGTTTTCTGCACTCTGGTGACTTAGCCCCTCCATGGCCATAGCCATCCTCTCCTCTACTGTAGCCATCCTTTCCACAGAGGTTGCCATCTTTTCCATGGTGATGCGTTCACGCGCCAATGCCTGCACAAAGGCTCTACTCATGTTCGCGATGGACTCCTCCATTCGCTCCACACTCACAGCGACCCTAGGGACAAAACCTGCCAGAGACTCCTGCACCTGTTCCTGGAGTTCCAGCACCACTGTTCTTCTGGATGGACCCAGAGGCAGAGGGTCGACATGCAGCTGAGCCAAGCTGGGAGAGTCCTGCGCCCTCCGACTAGGACTCTCCACTGCTGTCCCTGTCTCCACAATCTGCTGATGCTCACTTGTGAGCTGTGATACACCAGGTGACAGCCCTACTCTATCTCGCAATGGTCCCACCGAGTTGTGAGTGCCTGTGCTGGTGCTGGGTTGGCTGAATTCTGCTGACGCTGCGCCCTCAGAGGTTGCAGCTTCCTCTGAGGAGTCTGGAGGCTCAGGCTGTTCATCCTGGATAGTGGGGACGGGTGTTTGCGATGGTGCTGTGGGGGAGTAAAGGAAAGAGTCACAGATGTGAGGCCAATGTTACATGCACATTGCATATTGCAGATGATCATAAGTCCATCTGTTAGAGCTTCAGAATCATTATTAGCGACTCATGCAATGTCAATGAGAGAGATGAAAAACTATTCTGCCACCAGCTTTCTCTGATGCACTCGTCTGTCCGTCCCCCACTTGCGCATCATCCTCGACTCACACGATCTCCAGGGCCGCTTCCTCCCAAGGGGTGAGGTGAGCTACTGAGGGTGGCCCTCCTCCTGTCCTCGCTCTTTCCCTCTTATTGTGAGCTCTCTCTTCCTGCATTGAGGGAGACAAGTGGAGTTTGAGTGAGAATGAAGGAGTGAGTGTAGAGAATCCAAAGCATAGATGCTTAGAAGGAGACAAAGATGGAGTGTGTAGGGTTCTCAAAATTCCCACATTCCCCAAAAGTTATGGATAAAGGGACCCTGTCTGGACAAGTTGTTAAAAAGGGTACCCAAAATGACTTCTGCAACCTCGTGACCAAAAGCACAGGATTCTAAAAGCAAGGCCCTGCAGAAAAGGCAGGCACTTTTCAAAACCTGAAACGAAACCTAAAATGCATGAACCTGTGAAGAGGCTTTGTGGAGCCAGACAGCTAAGCAAACACAGAATATGCATTCATTCACCTTGGAACAGATCAGGTTAGAATGGGCCTAAATCGAAGCCATTAGTTTTCTGCATATTTAATCGGTAACAGCTCACAGTAGCCATCAAGCCAGGATGAGGACAATTAAGTTTCATAAATGACAAACAGCCAGGACATCGAAACCATTAAGCACAGAGACAACCACTCCAGAAGTCGTTAAAGTAAATGGCTGTAATCATTTTAAACGAGCCCGCCAAAAGGTAGACAAAGGACTGACCTGATTTGGCGCGCAGATAAGGAATGAAGAACCGGGTATAATTGTAGGCCCACTGGTAGTAATCGGTCTCTTATCTCTCAGCCCTTGCCGCTTGCCTCCTGCTCCGGGCTCCTGCCTCTCGCTCTCGTGCCTCGTGGTGGACCCTCTTCTCCCTCCCCACACCGCTTAACACTAAGGACACCCATTACACTGGGGCCAGATGCGGGAGGAGAATGAGAACCTAATTCGAAACACACAGGCCACAAACGGGCAGATGAGATGAGACAAGATGAAGAATACAGTAAACCGATAAGGGCAGAGAAGGGCAGCGGAAAGACACGTTAGGGGCCAAACGCCTAGTTATAAGCTGGCGTTTGGCAAATAAACTGGTGTTTAAAGCATGGATAGCAGCGTCCATGACAAATAAACTGGCATTCGAAGGATGGGTAGTAAAATCAGTTTAACAGAAAACCGCCAACCGAACCCCAACTGTTTTAAAACTCGTCAGCCACTAAACTGCCCGAGGAAGAAGAAGAAGACGAAGACGCAACTCGATGATGACATTAGCTGAGGAAAGGAGGGTGATTCACATAAACAACTCCACCACCGCACCCTGTGACCATGTGGCGACGAGACACCCCAAAGGACAGCAAGAACGGACCCCAAAGTCACAACTGCTAAAAGTCAACAGGTTTCGAATTGGTGAGCATGAATTCCTGGCCCCCATAGCTTAATCTAGTTAGGTATAGGGGGTGGGATAAGGATAAGGGGATTTTTAATGTATTTGTTTCCTTCGATGTGCCGTGTGTTCCCCATTCCCATATAAGTGTAATTGTTTATGCCTGTAATTATTCCAGTGATTCTCAGTATTGTGTTTTATTCAGCCTTTTAATAAAATTCACGGTTTCTTGTACCAAACCAGTTGTCTACTCGATTTTCTGTATCGCCGCCTGTACCTAAGTCCAGTGTCTAGAACCCAGGGATGTGGGAGCGATTTGAACTGCTCAGAGACAGTCAGAGGCGAAGATGACTGGGCACACGCCACCCGCTAAAGAAATGGCGACTGCGGCAGGACTCCGGCAACAGGGGTGCGATACAGTAGACAATGGTTCGGAAAAGCAAACACAATGGAGGAAAGGATTTCTGATTATGTGTTTAGCAAGGTGAATATCACAAAGAAGTGGATCACCACTCTGTTAAAGGCTGGGCATCTGGTAGATGCCGCAGCCAAGTCGACAGAAGGATAGGAGCACAAGAAGACCCTAGAGAAGGCAGTCTGGCTGATGTGCTTCAAAAAGCAGGTCCAGTTTTTGGACAGGCTCGTTGCAGCACAGGCAGCTGAGATAAAGGAGTCAGCCCTGAAGATCCAGGACAAGGCTCTCGCAGGGGATAAGTTACTGGTAGCATTGCAGGCCCTGAATCAGGGAAGGGTTCATTTAATGGGTGAACTTAAGGCCAGGTTGGAATACCTACAGTGCCAAGTCACCGAAGCCAAGGGTAACAAATTGAGGTTACGGGAAAAGAACGCCCGCCTAGCGAGACAAGTAAGGGAGCAGGAGGAGGAAGTAAAGGCAGCCTATAAGTTAGCGCGCGAACAGGGGTTTGAAGACGCAGATCATGACACCTGCAAGGAACAGATAGAAAATCTGAGCCTGGCCCTAAGGCAAAGGGCATGGTGTGCCTCATAAGCCCGAAGGCAGGCGGATTTCACAGGGAACGAGGGGAGAACGGTTCAAACACCGCAGGTAGTGCAAAGGGGCGACCCGGTTGAGGAACAGGAGGTCCCGCGACCACCACCCATAGCGCCAGGTTTTAGCGAGGTCTGGCAGTAAGGGGGGGTGCAGTCAAGGGTCGAAGCGGAGGTGGAACAACCCCCGCAGGAGAGGCTAGAACCAGGACCGATGTGCCCAGCCCGGCATCAGAGGTTCAGCCCACCCGTTAATGACGAGGAAGAGGGACCCCTCCAAAACCAGTTCGTATTACCCTATAACACCCAACAGCTTAGGGCTATGGTGAGCCATATCCCAAAGCTCACCGAGAAAGGGGACCCCTCGGTCCACTTCAGGGAAGTGGAACAGGCAGCCAGCATCAACGAATGCGATGGTGCTGAGCAGGCTAAAATGCTGCTGTTCTCTTTGGAGAGTAAGCTCCTCCAATCCCTCTCTGACGAGTGTAAGAGGGGACAGGGCGGGTATGAGGCGCTCAGGGATGAAGTTCTGGAGGCCATGGGTATGAATGAGGGAAGTCCCATGTGGAGAAGACGGTGCAGCTCGCAGGGGAAACCCCGCAAGCTTTCGCGGACAGGTTATGGCCGGTGTACCGGAGTGCCTGTCCGGGGGCACCTAACTGGGCGTTCCTGAACTGGCCCACTGGCTCCGCTGCCTGGTGGCAAACAGCTTGCCACAGGTCCGGGCCAAGGTAGAGGCCTGGTTCGACCCCAAGAATCCCCTGACCACCGAACTTACGGTGATCAGACAGTTGATCCTTGCCTATAAGAACGGTAGGGGAACCGAAGCACACCCACCTAAGGGGAAGGTGCTTGAGGTAAAACCCGGACCGGGTAGGAAGGAGTGGCATCAGGAAGGGAATAACACTCCCAACACAAAGCTCAATTGTTACGGGTGTGGGAAGGATGGCCATTGGAGGAAGGAGTGCAATAACCTTTGGAAAGACAGCAAGGGAAAGAACTCCGCAGCCCCAGCCCAAAAGGTAGAAGCAGGGATCCCTCCCGCTGCGGTCGAGTCATTTTTGGACACCATGAGGTCCTGCTTGACTGGCCAGGGGAGAGTAGCCGCCGCTATCGGTGCTCTGACCCCGTCAGCCCCATCCAACCCACAGCCCTGACTAGAGCCAGTGCAGCCTGTTTACCTGTGTTCACTGCGGTACGATGTATGGAAAAGGCCCCTCGTGGAGATGGAGGTAGAAAAGGTGAAGGGGACCTATCTGTTGGATACGGGGGTGTCATGCACCGTGGTCCATTCAGCTAACCCCAACACCTCGCCTCTCTCTAGCGGGGTCCCATACGGTCTGGCGGGATTCACAGGCAGAGAACAGGCCGGCTCGTTTTCCATCCCGCTCTCCATTCGTTTGGGCACACTCCGCTCCAAGTGGACCTGTATCTTAATGAAGTGGGAACAGGAGGGTGGAAAGGGGATCCTGGGAGCCGACTTTATTGTAGTCCACGGGGTCCTGGTGGATTTAAGAAATCATTGCCTATGGGGGGCAAGTACAGGAAAGGACAGCGAGGTAGTAGTCATCCCAGGGAAAGAAGGGAAGGGGACCCTGTGCACCATAAAGCCCAAAGAGGGTTATAACCTCGAGCGCATGGTCAGCAATACCCCAAAAGAGTTCCAGGCATTTGTGCGCGCCCACCTAGCCACATTTCCCATGCACAAACACGACTGCGGGAGGGTCAACGGGTTTGAGGTCAGCGTAGACGGGGACCCCATGGCCCGACCACAGAAACATTATAACTTCCCCAGGGAAGCGGAGCCAGACATGGAAGCAGCCATGTCCTCCTTCGTGCAGCAGGGCGTCTTGAGACCGATAGCCACCCACGTAAACTCTCCACTGTGTCCGGTTAGAAAGCCGGACAATTCCTGGAGGGTCACGGTGGACTATCGGGTGCTCAACAGTTACATCCCAGCCTGTGCACCCACAGTAGCAGCAGTTGCTGACCTGATAGGAAGTATCCCAGCATCCGCGACCACGTTCACGGTGCTGGATATTTCCAACAGGTTGTAGTCCATCCCTTTAAGGAGGGAGGATCAGTACAAGTTTGCCTTTACGTTTAAAGGGCAACAGTACACCTGGAACTGTTTGCCACAGGGCTTCCGCAACAGCCCCAGCATTTTCCACCAGTGCATGGCAAACAGTTTAAAGGGTTTCAGCCAGCCCAGGCAGCTGGTACAGTATGTGGATGACCTGCTCCTATTCACGGATTCGAGAGAGGAGCATGGCCCACTACTGGCCGAACTGCTGGAGCTGCTCAGGCAGGAGGGTTTTAAAGTAAACTCAAAGAAAGTGCAGATCAGCCAGCAGGAGGTGAAATTCTTGGGCCTGACCGTATGCACTGGGGAAAGGGCTGTAGGCAAGGCTAGGAGGGAAGTGGTACAGGAGTTACCCGTCCCCAACACAGTAATGGGTGTGAGATCGTTTCTAGGGCTAACCGGGTCCTGCAGAGACTTCATTGAAGACTATGAAGCCACAGCAGCCCCTCTGCTCCGACTCCTACACAAGGGAGTGGAGTGGGCTTGGGATGAGGGTTGCCAGGCAGCATTTGTCAGGCTCAAGGAGGATCTGCAGACCGCACCAGCTCTAGGGGCCATAGATGGGGGGAAAGAGTTCTTCCTGGAGTTAGCAGCCAGCGAGGATAGCCTGAGTGCTGTGCTGCTCCAAGAGCGGCACGGCAGGCTAAGGCCGGTGGTCTACTCCTCCAGGATACTCACGGATGTGGAGAGAAGCTACTCCAACTGTGAGCGGCATCTCTTGGCCACACATTGGGCGGTGAAAAGATTGCTGATCTTCACAGGCACCTCTCCCATCACCCTCCTCACCCATCACACACCCACCCAGATGCTCCTGGATGGGAGAATCAAGGATGGGACGGTGAGCAGTGCCCGCATTGCTCGCTGGACCTTGCTCCTCTCACAGGTGGACCTTAAGGTGAAGGGTCTCTGCAAACCAAAGCTCGCAGCCAACCTGGTATATCCTGGAACAGCCCACCGGTGTTCCATAGATGGGGTTTGGGAAGTGAACATAGGTTTACGGGCCGGGATACATCCCACAGGCCGCGAGATTTATGTGGACGTCTCCAGCACGGTATCTGCTGGAGAGCGACTCATGGGGTGTGGAGTTAATGACCCAGCGGCAAACATTGCCCTGGCGATTAAGCTCCCCAGCACCGTGAGAGCCCAGCAGGCTGAACTGTCCGCGGTAGTGTACGTCATTACACACCCCAAAATCTTCCCCACCCCATACACGATTTGCTCGGACAGCATGTTTACGTGCAATTCGTGTACGGAGTACCTGGCCATCTGGTCCCGCCGTGGATACACCTCTGCTGACGGGAGACCCCTCACAGTAAAGCCCCTGCTGGAGAAAATCCTAGCAGCAGTGGGGGAGGAAGGACATGTTTTCATTCACAAGGTGAAGGCCCATTCCTCCACAGAACCCCGTAGTCAGGGTAACCAGCAGGCTGACATGCTGGGTAAGGAGGGTGCCCGCACAGGCACTTTCTGGGACCCATATGGGTCCAGTCCTATAGCAGCAGTCAGGGGGAGGGATGGGACACAAGGGAGTGCAGGGTAGCTTTAGTCCCGGACCTCAAGACGGTCGAAAGCCAAGACCCCGTCCTTAAGGCCGCCCTCAGCGCAGTGACTGAGGGAAAAAGGGTAGAGGGCCCTTACAGCACAGCAGCCCTCTCCATAAAAGAAGGCATGCTGTTCAGGGGGGAACAGTGGGTTGTGCCGCAACAGCACCGGAGGGAATTCCTTCAACTGGCCCATGAGGGTTCAGGAGCAGGGCATCCCGGGCCTGAGACCACCTGGCAGCGGGTGGAACAGGTGGGATGGTGGCCAGGACTCAGGGAAGATGTCCGCGAGTTCTGTGCCGGCTGTCTGGTGTGCACTGCTAACAACCCTGACCCCCACAAAAGGAAGGTACCTATGGGACACATCAGGAGGGTAGAGGGACCATGGCAGTTGATACAGGTCGACTACATCGGGCCCCTACCCACCGCCCAGGGAGGCTATAAGTACTGCCTAGTCTGGTAGATGTGTTCACGAAATGGGTAGAAGCCTTCCCCTGCAGAACAGCCACAGCTCTGGGTACGGCCAGAATCCTGGTCCGGGAAGTGTTCTCGCGATGGGGGCTACCGCAGTTTGTGGAGTCCGACCAAGGGAGTCACTTTACCGGGCAGGTGATGCAGAATACCCTTATGCTGCTAGGCATCGAGGGGAAGTGGCACATTGCCCACAGCCCACAGTCATCAGGGATTGTGGAAAGAATGAATAGGACCTTAAAGGAGAGGTTAAGGAAGGAGACGGTGGACTCGTCTCGAAAATGGGCAGAGGTCCGACCGTTGGTCCTAATGGGGATCCGGGCCAGCCAGTCGAAAAGCATGGGGTACTCCCCGCACAAGCTGATGACTGGCAGGGTTATGCGGACCCCCACCCATGTATTAGCCCCGGTGCTCACCGAACGTCAACTCAGGGAGGTAAACCGGGACAGGTTCGCCCGAAACCTCTTCGAGCACCTTAAGCAGGTCCACGGTCAGGCGGCTGGGAACATGGGAAAGCAACGTCGTAGCAACCGATTGCTGCTAGAACCCCGAAAACACCACGAGTGGAAAGTAGGAGATCAGGTCATGGTGAGGAACTATGCTCGGGTGGGGAGTTTAGAACCGCTATACATGGGGCCCTACAGCATTGTAGACAAGGCCAGCCCCATGGTATACGCCATTAAGATGCCTCGGCGCACCAAATGATTCCATATTAATCAGTGTAAACTGTTTAAACCCAAGAAGAGAGAGCAGTCAGTTGGGGTAAGGTCTGAGGACAGAAATCCTGAGCCTGCAGCGGGAACAAGTTCACAGACTGCACAGGCAGGCTCTGTGGCTGGTTTAAGGGGAGGGGCCATCCCGCCCACCGATTGGGACAGTCCCCCGCTCGTCTGCGATCCAGATGAGGAGGGACACGAGGGCGAAGACCCCGCCCCGACCCAGGTTTAGAGGAGGAGGGACCCGAGGGCAAAGACCCCGCCCCTGACCCAGGTTTAGAGGAGGAGGGACCCGAGGGCAAAGACCCCGCCCCTGACCCAGGTTTAGAGGAGGAGGGACCCGAGGGCGAAGACCCCGCCCCTGACCCAGGTTTGGGACCTGGGGGCGGAGACTCTCAGCCTGCAGCAACAATCTGCAAAGAGTTACCTGCCCCGAGCCCATGTTCAGGAGAGGTAAAGCCTGAGGAAGAAGATCCCCAGCCAGCAGCAGTGGTAAGTCCACCAACCGCACCGGAGGGGGCAGTGGCTCAGGTTAAGGGCCAACCAGTCAGAAAACCCCCACCCGCCAAGGTCCCCACGGACGCCCCAGCCAAGGAAACCGTGGTCACTGGCTCCCCCGTTAAAAAGGGCCGCCCCTCGAGTGAGGGATCGGTCCGAAGGCAGAGGTCCCCAGCCAGCAGCCATAGGCTGTGAGGGACCGAAAGTACAGGACAGGGCAGACACGCCGAAGGGAGCGGTGTGCCGCAGCCCGAACAGGGATTAGGCTGGCCGCCCGGAGACAGGCGGTGGATATATATAGTTTAAGTAATCTATAGTTTAGGTATTATTAAGTGTGGGTGTTTAGTTTAAGTTAAACAAGGCGATGGGTAGTTTTAAATAAGTAGTAATCTGTTAAGACTGTTTATATTGAGTCGAGGTCGCAAGACTCGACTATGCTTCACCCAAGCCAGAGAATCTCCTCGGGACCTGGCTATATGCTCTTGTATCCTTTGCAGAAAGATTTTCAGGATGAAGGGGGGCGTAATCCTACTCGCCCTGATATTAATGAGCATTGGAAAGCGAGGTGAGGTGGAGGAATCCCACATCTATGGGTGCTCAGGAGAAAGAGCACCTATAGTAACCGATGGAAGTGGCGAACGGGACGTAGAGGAGATCGCCGTCTACGTCCACGAGGGAAAGTGGCCAGGGTGGCTGGGGTCCAATTCGTCTCAGTACTCCAGCCAGACCGGGTTCACTTACGGGGAGGCCTCTCTCCTGTGCCCCAGGGTACAGGTCGTTACCACAAGGGTCAGCGTCACCGTAGGGAAACGTGTATGTTTAACATGCAAGGGACACATTCCTTTGGATAGGTGGTGGTGGCTCAGAAAGCTGAGCAAGGATATGAGGAATCTTGCAGTCGAGTGGGAACGGTTGGGGAACAGTACCCACCGGACGATTACAGGGACTCACGGGGGAGTAAGTGTGTGCTGGGACAAGTGGTGGGAACTGGATCAAGGGATTTATGTCTGTATGTGGGGGTCAGAGAGGGTCTGCCCCACAGGCATATCCATCATTTTCCACCGGCAGTGGCAAGCCGCCGGGGAGGGGATGAAGTGGGATACCAGCCTGAAGGCGTGCAAAGTCCAATTCTCCCCGATCCCAGTCAATGCCACTGAGCTTGTGACCCGCCCCCGAAAGCCCCTGCCCATGACCCAGGCAGCAAGGACACACAGGGAGGGGTGCCCCGCCACCACCAAGGGGCCAGGGAATGGGCAGGTACTAGTGCCTACGGATTAGGTGCTGTACCACACGGTACACTACGCGGTAGCCTTCGTGATTTTAAACCTCACCGAGGTACACTTACCGGAGTGGTGCCCCAAAGAAACAGAGCAGCTACACCAGGCCCTATTAAAGGAGATGTTTAGGAAATTTTACGAGTTCGATTTTGCCAATGTCGACAAAACCGAACTGTACACCACACACCATGAGTTTTTGGGTAATACGGGGAGCATGGAATGATGTTTTTATTGCGTTTAACACAGGGTCCTCTGTCATCAACAGTTTAGGTGATATAGAATTGCAGACCCAGATAAACGGTTTAAAAACACAGTTAAAGAAAATCTTGATGGATGAAAACAAAGTAGTGGGCTCGGAGCTACATGAGGACCAAGCTATGTCTGTCCATTTAAAAGAAGTTATAGCCGAGCTGGAGAAGCACGCAAAGACCGTGAATGCCCTCATAAGGGAGGACAGAAATGCTTCGGATCAAGCTGCGCAGTACGAGGTGTGTGTACTGTATGGTGCATGGTTGCTGGGCGAGGGCCGCAGTAATCTGGAGGATTGAAAACAGGGTTTAGTCCCCTCCTGGATCAGCAACAAGCACCTCGCAGCCCTCCATCCATTTGAGAATGCATTAAGCCCATGTCAACTCCGACTAGCTTCTGAGGCCTACCCAGTCCCAGTAGATTGTGGACGGTCAAACCACACGATCATGGGTATAGTAGTTAGGATGCCGGTCATGGGTAGGACAGCCCGACCCACACTGGTATACAGGGTAGAGAACATTGGAGTCATTCAAGGGGGTGCACACATTTGTTTCACAGCGGTCCCAACTTACGTCATAAAGTGGGAGCACTCTCAGGGTGCCGGAGCCGGGGAGCACACATAATACTGTGTCCCCAGCACTTGAATGCCTATTCAAAACCACAGTGCGGGTTCAGAGCTGCTGGCGCAAAACCTATAAATTGTACCATGGAGGCAATGGCACAAGGATTGTTCCCCCACAGGTAGCATATATAGGAGGTGGGACATATTGTGTCACCACAGGAGCGCCCTACTACCAACATGGACAGCATAGCTGGTGTCCGGTAAGTGACAGCAGTTTCTGCTTAAAACCTGAGGCAGAAGTTCAAGTGGCCCAGGAATGAATTGTTCCCATTCCTGAACCCTCCACTGTTCACCTCACTGTAAAGGAAAATTTCACCAGTCTACAAAAGTATGTAGCGCATTTCGGTTATGAAATTCTCCCTCTCCCAGAACATCTTACCAAAATACTCAAAGCAGTTATAATTTCACAGAAAAATGTTTACACTCTGGAGCAGAAAACAGTAGAGATAGAGGCCAAGATATTGGACATTGTAGTTCCACCCTGGTGGGACATTTTTGAGAATATAGAGGTCCCTTCGTGGATTGGACTGGCTTCCCACATTCTCATGGTTTGCCAGTTAGGGATAGTATTGTACCTAGTATGCACTCGGTGCAAGGGAAAAGGCCAAATACTAGAATTCCGAAACCAAAGGACGTGGAAAGAATATTATGTTAAGGTGGAGGGAGATACTCCTGTTTGAATTTTTTTGTTTGTGTTATTGAATAAAGATTGTTGTTTTTTTTCGTGTTTTTTTGTTATTTTTAATAAAGACTTTTCCGATTTGTTATTGTTAATAAAATGTATGTGTACCAAGTGGTGCAGGGGTGTTGGACCCCCTCCATGCTTGGATGTGTGTAAACGCCTGTAGTCTGTCCATGTGTGCTTATGTACACTACATTTTACAGAATGGGAAGTGCATGTGTCGAGGGTATCTTAGATAGGTAATTACAGGGGATGATTGACTATGGAGGGTCGGAAATTTTGCTCACCTTGTCAGGATGATACTTAAAGCGAGTTTATTATCAACAGGGGGGAGTGTAGGGTTCTCAAAATTCCCACATTTCCCAAAAGTTATTATAGTAATCTGGGATGTTATGATTAAGGTTATTCACCAGGTGGTGCTGTAGCCAATGCTGCTGCTAAGGTCAGGGGTTGCTTCCTTTTAAGGTCAGGGGTTGTTTCCTGTCAAGTTCAGCAAAGGTGGAATGCCAGGATGCAAGATTTTATGGTTGCTACTCAGTTGTTAATAAAGTACCTGGACTAATTCTAATATCTGGCCTCTTCGAGTTCTTGTCTCACTACATGGATTTATCACATTTGGCGACGAGGTAAAAAGGACCCTGCACGAAAAAGTGAAGTCTGCCAGGACTTTTAAAGAACAAACTCATGAGCTAAAGTTAGCTGCAAATTGGACGGAAGCATGGCTGCCACGGTAGGAACGGTCTCCGCTTTTGATATTCAAGCACAAACTTGGGAGGAATACTGTGAAGTGTTGGGTTATTTTTTCGAAGCAAATGAAATAAATGATGCCAGAAAAAGGAAAGCCATTCTACTTAGTTCAGTGGGAAGCCAGACATACAGTTTGATGAGGAATCTGCTCAGTCCTGAAAAGACTGGAGACAAATCATTTGTTGAATTAGCGGCCTTGCTCAAAGAACATTTCAACCCTAAGCCTAGTGAGATTGTACAGCGGTTCAAGTTTAATTCAAGGAACAGAAAAGAAGAAGGGAGTGTAATGGACTATGTCGCGGTGTTGCGTAAATTGGCACAAGATTGCAATTATGGGAACAACCTGAAGGAAATGCTGAGAGATAGGCTAGTTTGCGGAATAATGGATGACTGAATGCAGCGTAGATAATTATCCGAGACTGGGCTTACTTATGAAAAAGCATTGGAACTTGCTCAAGCCATAGAGACAGCGAACCGAGATGTAAAAGAAATACAGGGTTCAGACAGGGCTAATGCTACGCAAGTTGCAGGTCAGGTTGTTGTGCACAAGTTGAACATGCGTCAGAAACCACAACGTGAGCATGTGAAGGCATGTTATAGATGCAAGGGCGATCACCTGGCGAGTGAATGCCGGTTTCTGGAGGAAAAGTGCTACAAGTGTGGGAAACAAGGACACATAAAACGAGCTTGCAGGGCGAAATCACCTGTGGAGGAATCCAAACCAAAAGGGGATGGACAGCAAAACCAAGGGAGAGAAGTGAAAAAACATGGGCCTAGAAATTCAGTTCTGCCAGTTTTGGGGCGCTAACGTTAGCGCCCGCCCGACTTTAGCGCCCGCCCCAAAGTTGCGCCCCCTTCGCCGAAATTCAGTTGCTTCGCCCTAAGAGGTTGCTGGAGCGCTAAAAGAGGCGTTACACGACTATCTTTAGGCGCTAAGCCGGCGGTGCAGAGGGATAGCGCCGAGGCGGGGCGCAGCGCGGGTGCGGTCTTTTTTTGATTGACAGCAGACCCCGTGGCGCCGGCCAGCTCTTAAAGGGGGAAGGGACGATTTGGTCTGCTGCCACGCCCTACACACTGCAGCTTTCAAACTAGGCCTCAACACTGCTGCTGAGCCCAAGGAGCCATGGCAACGCATGAGAAGGCCCGTGAGCATGCCCTGCGCTTCTCAGAGCGTGATCTGGATATCATGCTGACAGCATTGGAGAAGAGGCACAGGATCTTGTTCCCAGACACTGGCAGGAATCCCACCCACCGCGTCTACATCAAAGCCTGGAGGGAGATCGCCACCAGGGTGTCGTCCTACGGCGATGCCCCCAGGGACAAGGTGCAATGTCAGAAGAAATACAATGACCTGACCAGGATTGTCAGGGTGAGTACCCTTTCCACTCTCCTCCTCATTCTTGCATGTACACCTGACATGATGGGCAAAGGGACCTGAAAGGCCTAATGGGCAGCCCTCAGCCAGCAGCTTTGGGACAGTCATGAGCATCAATTGCACATTCTGCACTTTACACACTGGCCAAGCTATTCCACCATGAGAGGCAGTGCACACTAGATCAGGACTACACTCTGGCCAAGCTATTCCACCATGGGAGGCAGTGCACACTACGTCACGGCTAGACACCGTACTTAGAGCCCGTCCTTTCTCTTGCAGGCTAAACTTGCGAATAATCGCAAGCGCCGCGACATCACCGGGGGAGGCCGCGCCAAGTTCCAGAAGCTCACTCCCCTGGAGGAGCGCGTGAGTGGCCTCATGGGAGGCCGCGTGATTGTGCCCAGAGCGTGCAGAGAAGCCGACCCTCCGCTGCCCGGCAATGGTAAGGACCTCACCTTTTGGCCCTCTCTCGTCGCACTTGCGCATCCGAGCTACCTCCTTTTCCACTGTGCCACCAATGCGCTGAAAACACCAGTCATGACTCCCTCACTGATGCCCTCTCCTCACTCTGAAGCTACTCTTGTGCCTTCCTGCTTTTAGCTGGTGACGAAGAGCTCCCTGAAGCTGCCAGTGACAGCCCCTCCGAACAGGAGGAGGAGGAGGAGGAGGAGGAGGAGGAGGAGGAGGAGGAAGAGCAACCCGGACCATCAGGGGAGGACTCAGGTCCCGCAGCAGAGGGCAAAGTGTTGGACACGTCTTCCCTGGACGAGAGCCTGGAGCAACTTTCGGAGGGGAGTGCAGCTGCTGGGACCAGTGGCGTCCAGCCACCCAGGAGGGCTGCGGGTGGGCTGCGGCCTTCCCCCCAGAGGGGGGAAGGATCGGAGGGGATTGCAGTTGCTGCGGACATTCGGCGCCAGCAACGTGCCAAGGGTCGCCTAGCTCGGACCCCTGCTCCCCAGCGGGAGAGTCCCGCCTCCAGTCCAGCCACCTTCACCTCAGAGGAGGTGCGCCAGCTGGACCAAATGGCCGAGGATTCGGACCGGCGCCACACAGAGCTCATGCAGGTGGTGGGACGGATGCCTGAGGCCATCGAGTCACTGGCGACCAGTGTGCGGGAGTTTGGGGCATCAAATGCCGAGAGTGGCAGGATGATGATGGAGGTAGTGGAACGGATGCCTCCGGCGATGGAGTCGCTGGCTGATGCCGTCAAGTCAGTGGCGGATGTGATGCGGGCGCAGACCAGGGCACCAGGGGCACTCACTGCTGCCACACGCGCTGCCTCAGCCAGGCATCACCAGGACACCCGCCGCGCTGCAGCAGCGCAGCGATCCGCCCTTCGGCTGATTGGTGCAGATCGTGCAGTGCGTGCCCGGGCGAGTGCCAGCGTGCGACATCACCAGCCAGCGCCTCCAATACGCCAGCTTGCCCACATTGCGCCATCCGTCGCCGCCACTCCCTCAGTGGAGCGTCAACGGCAAGCGGCTGGAGCTGATGGTGGGCATGCACATGTGCGCCAATCAACAGCCGGCCCCTCGAGGCCCAAAGCCCGTGTAGGCCGCCCCCCAAGGCCATCTGGCGGAAGGACATCTGACCCTCAGGCGCCTTCCCCCAGCCTCGCAGCAGCCACTGGGCAGAGCTTGCGGAGGAGCAGCAGGCCGGGCAGGGGCGCCAAAAGGCTGGACAAGGTCTCGCCCTCGCGGGCCACTAAGTAGAGGGTGTGGCCAGCTTTCATTTTATATGGCGGTGGACATCTTTATTTTGCCCATGGTTGTTTTGTTTATGGGTATGTTTTTTGCGTTAAGGCCGAGGTTGAGGCCTGGTTTGTTCAAATGTGGAGTTACTCCTCCCCAGGTTGTGGGAGTGAGTCGTTTGTTGCACTTTTTGTGGGGGCCGTTGATTGTTTTTGGGATTCATGTGGGAAGGGGTTTCATTTTTGTCAAATATAAATTTATCTTTATTCAGACAGTGTCCATGGTTATTCTTGTTAGTCTTTGTTGCCTTCGCCGGCTGAGGGCTTGCGGAGCGGCTGCATTCATCTTGCTTCATGGCCACAAGGCATTCCCTGACAGGGGGCTTAGAAGTTACGTTCAATAAGCTGGCGACGGACGGCCCTTGGACCTTGTCGCTCCCTCCTGGGAACGTACTCCTCCTCCTCCTCCTCCTCCTGCTCCTCCTGCTCCTCCTCCTGAGGTGGTGGTCCAACGTCAGGTGGCAGTGCCTGAATCCTGCGGAGAGCCAGGTTGTGTAGCATGCAGCAAACTATGACAAATTGGGAGACCCGGTGCGGCGAATACTGCAGAGATCCGCCGGAAAGATCAAGGCAGCGGAACCGCTGCTTGAGGACCCCAATAGTTTGCTCGATGATGTTTCTGCTCCTTTGATGGCTCTCGTTGTATGCCTCTTCAGCAGCGGTCCTGGGCGCGCAGAGTGGGGTCATGAGCCAGGTACACAAAGGATAGCCTTTGTCCCCGAGTAGCCATCCTCTTGGGGGAGGCTGTGCCTCGAACATGTCATGCACAGTACTCTGCCGCAGGATAAAGGCATCGTGGCAGCTGCCTGGAAAGCAGGCATTGACAGCCAGGATGCGCTGCTTGTGGTCACACACCAGCTGCACATTGAGAGAATGGTAGCCCTTCCGGTTGCGATACTGCTCGCCATGCTCCAGAGGTGCCCGCAAAGCCACATGCGTACAGTCAATGGCGCCCTGCACCAAGGGGAAGGCTGCGAGTCTAGCAAATCCCACTGCACGCTGATGCTGGCTCTCCAGGGCCATGGGGAAGGAGATGAATTGGCGTCTCCTTCTGAAAAGGGCATCGGTCACCTGGCGGATGCAGCGATGCACGCCGAACTGGGATATGTTAGCTATGTCCCCAACAACGGATTGGAAGGAGCCGGTGGCATAGAAGTTCAATGCCACCGTCACCTTCACTTCCACCGACAGAGACGTCCTGCACCTGATCTTTGGACGCAGATCTCTGCGAAGCAGGTGGCAGATCTCTGCAACCACCTCCTTTCGGATTCTCAGCCTTCTTACACATCGCACGCCACTCATGGTGAGGTAGGAGCGCTGCTGGCGGTATACCCTGACTGGGTAAGGCCTATGTTGCTGACGCCTGTTGCCCCCTCTGCCTCTAGCCAGGGCTGCCCCCTGACCCCGCGTCTGCGAGCCCTACGCACATGGCGCTGAAACTCCGCGTTGGCACCCCATGCAACCCCCATCAAATGCTGGCAAACAGTCAAATTTCCAACAGGGCACTTGCAGCGCTTTGGCCTGAGTCCAAAAATACCTGAGCTATTGCTGCACGAAACCAGTTAGCTCTCCTCCTTGTTGTGTGTCCAGAAATCCGTTGCACAAGAGTGTTTGCTGCAAAATGGCTGCCCTTTATACTGCAGGGTACGTGCCCTTTAATTTGCGCTCCCCGGGGCCCGTGTCGGCTGTGTTGCGTTCCATTTTACAAACGCTCTGGCCGCCAGCCGCACAATGGGGCGGTCCGACTGAAGTTTGGAATCGGGGCGCGCAAAGGGCGTTGCACGAGGATGTGACGTCATTTTCTGCGCGCGCAGCCGGGCGGGCGCTAAACTTTGCACCGGCGCTAAGGGTCAACTTAATTTAGGGCGAGGCGCAAACTGCGCTGTGCCCGGGCGCTACACGCATAGCGCCCGAAATTCACTTCTCTTAAGGCGCTAACTGCTGGTGCAACCAACTGAATTTCTAGGCCATGGAGCACACCACATCAGCGGGGAAGCTGAGGAAGAAGAGGACATGTTCATAATGTATAGCATGTTAGAGAACATCCCAAAAGTGGCTCCTATCACATTGCAACTGACAGTAAATGACTCTAAGGTGAACTTTGAAGTGGATACAGGGTGCGGCGTGACCATAATGAACAAGGCAGAGTACTCAAAATTGTGGAACCATGCAAAAGTTCCAGAGTTAAAGCCTTGCTCCCTGCATCTTAAAACATATACAGGTGAACGAGTAGTGACATTAGGTACAGCTAAGGTAACTGTGCAACACAGGGACACAGTGGAACAGCTACCTGTAGTTATAATAGCTGGTACCGGACCAAACCTGTTAGGTCGGGGCTGGATAATAGAACTTAAATTAGACTGGGGAGCAATAAATCAAATAGATGCGGGCAACCAGTTGACTTTGCAAGAAGTGTTGAATGAACATGAGAATGTGTTCAAGGAGGAACTTGGCACATTTAATGGCCCCCCAGCTAAGATTTATGTAGAAAAGGAGGCACCGCCAAGGTTTTTTAAACAACGTACTGTGCCTTATGCCATGAAGCCAAAGGTAGAGGCTGAGCTTGACCGTCTATTGAGAGAGAACATACTGGAGAAAGTGAAATGTTCAGAATGGGCAGCTCCCATAGAACCTGCGTTAAAACCGAACAATTCGGTAAGACTCTGTGGAGACTAAGAATTTTTTTAAAACATTTTTTTATTCATTGATGGGATGTGGGCGTCGCTGGCTAGGCCTGCATTTAGTGCCCATCCCTAATTGCCCTTGAGAAGATGGTGGTGAGCCGCCTTCTTGAACCGCTGCAGTCCATATGGTGTAGGTACACCCACAATGCAGTTAGGAAGGGAGTTCCAGGATTTTGGCCCAGCGACAGTGAAGGAACGGCGATACAGGCCCAAGTCAGGATGGTGTGTGGCTCGGAGGGGAACTTGTAGGTGGTGATGTTCCCATGCGTCTGCTGCCCTTGTCCTTCTAAGTGGTAGAGGTCGCGGGTTTGGAAGGTGCTGTTGAAGGAGCTTTGGCGATTTGCTGCAGTGCATCTTGTAGATGATACACACTGCAGCCACAGTGCGCCGGTGGTAGAGGGAGTGAATGTTGAAGGTGGTGGATGGAGTGCCAATCAAGCGGGCTGCTTTATCCTGAATGGTGTCGAGCATCTTGTGTGTTGTTGGAGCTGCACTCATCCAGGCAAGTGGAGAGTCACACTCCTGACTTGTGCCTTGTAGATGGTGGAAAGGCTTTGGGGAGTCAGGAGGTGAGACACTTGCTGCAGAATTCCCAGCCTCTGGCCTGCTCTTGTAGCCACAGTATTTATATGGCTGGTCCAGTTCAGTTTCTGATCAATGGTAACCCCCAGGATGTTGATAGTGGGGGATTCAGCGATGGTAATGCCATTGAATGTCAAGGGGAGATGGTTAGAGTCTCGCTTGTCGGAGATGGTCATTGCCTGGCACTTGTGTGGTGCGAATGTTATTTGCCACTTGTCAGCCCAAGTCTGAATGTTGCCTAGGTCTTGCTGCATATGGACACGGACTGCGTCAGTATCTGACGAGTCTCGAATGGTGCTGAACAGTGTGTAATCATCAGCGAACATCCCCACTTCTGACCTTATGATGGAGGGAAGGTCATTGATGAAACAGCTGAAGATGGTTGGGCCTAGGACACTGCCCTGAGGAACTCCTGCAGTGATGTCATGTGATTGAGATGAATGACCTCCAACAACCACAGCCAACTTCCTTTGTGTTAGGTATGATTCCAACCAATGGAGAGTTTTCCCCTTGATTCCCATTGACTTCAGTTTTGCTAGGGCTCCTGGATGCCACACTCGATCAAATGCTGCCTTGATGTCAAGGGCAGTCACTCTCACCTCACCGCTTGAGTTCAGCTCCTTTGTCCATGTTTGGACCAAGGCTGTAATGAGGTCAGGAGCTGAGTGGCCCTGGCGGAACCCAAACTGGGCGTCAGTTAGCAGGTTATCGCTGAGTAAGTGCCGCTTGATAGCACTGTCGATGACACCTTCCATCACTTAGCTGATGATTGAGAGTAGACTGATGGGACGGTAGTTGGCCGGGTCAGATTTGTCCTGCTTTTTGTAGACAGGACATACTTGGGCAATTTTCCACATTGCCGGGTAGATGCCAGTGTTGTAGCTGTACTGGAACAGCTTGGCTAGGGGCGCAGCTAGTTCTGGAGCACAAATCTTCAGTACTATTGCCAGAATGTTGTCAGGGCCCATAGCCTTTGCAGTATCCAGTGTCTTCAGCCGTTTCTTGACATCACGTGGAGTGAATTGAATGGGCTGAAGATTGGCATCTGTGATGCTGGGGACCTCAGGAAGAGGCCGAGATGGATCATCCACTCGGCACTTCTGGCTGAAGATAGTTGCAAATGCTTCAGCCTTGTCTTTTGCACTCACGTGCTGGGCTCCACCATCATTGAGGATGGGGATATTTTTGGAGCCTCCTCCTCCTGTTATCTGTTTAATTGTCCACCACCACTCACGACTGGATGTGGCAGGACTGCAGAGCTTTGATTTGATCCAAGGGTTGTGAGATCGCTTAGCTCTGTCTATCGCATGTTGCTTCCGTTGTTTGGCATGCAAGTAGTCCTGTGTTGTAGCCTCACCAGGTTGACACTTCATTTTTCGGTATGCCTGGTGCTGTTCCTGGCATGCTCTCCTGCTCTCTTCATTAAACCAGGGTTGATCTCCCGGCTTGATGGTAATGGTAGAGTGAGGGATATGCCGGGCCATGAGGTTACATATTGTGGTTGAATACAATTCTGCTGCTGCTGATGGCCCACAGTGCCTCATGGATGCCCAGTTTTGAGTTGCCAGATTTGTTCGAAATCTGTCCCATTTAGCATGGTGGTAGTGCCACACAACATGGTGGAGGGTATCCTCAACATGAAGACGGGACTTCGTCTCCACAAGGACTGTGCGGTGGTCACTTCCACCAATGCTGTCATGGACAGATGCATCTGCAACAGGTAGATTGGTGAGGACAAGATCAAGTTGGTCAATAGACAGTCAATCGGGTGTCCAAACTAGAGCAGTATCCGATTCCCAAAACAGAGGATCTCTCTGCAAACCTGGCTGGAGGAAAGAAATTCATAAAGTTGGATATGAGTCATGCCTACTTGCAGATTACACTGGATGACAAATCAAAGAAGTATGTCACCATAAATACACACAAGGGCTTGTTTACATATAACCGCTTACCGTTTGGTGTCTCATCTAGTCCAGCTGTCTTCCGGAGGACAATCGAAGGTGTACTGCAAGGGATTCCACATGTTTCCATCTATCTGGATGACATTCTGGTGACGGGAAGAACTGAACAGGAGCATCTGAGCACTCTGAGAGAGGTACTACAGAGATTGGAGAGGGCAGGGTTCCGGCTCAAGAGGGGTAAGTGCACTTTCCTGGGGAATGAGGCAGTGTTCCTGGGACACAGAGTGGACGCTACCAGGCTCCATCCACTCAAGGAGAAGGTACAAGCACTGCAGGACACCCCTGCTCCTACAAATGTGGCTGAGTTAAAAGCTTACCTGTGACTGCTGAACTATTATAACAGATTTTTACCAAACTTGTCAACTGTGTTAGCACCTCTTCACAAACTATTGCGCAAGGAGACACAGTGGCAGTGGAGAGAGGAGCAGGGGGTTTCATTTGAACAGTCCAAGAAACTGATGCTGTCGTCGGATGTGCTGGTTCACTACAATGCAGAGAAAGACATCATTCTCTCTTGTGATGCTTCACCTTATGGGGTGGGGGCAGTTCTTTCACACTGCATGGAAGATGGAACTGAAAGACCAATAGGGTTCATGTCCCGAACTCTAACACCAGCGGAAAAAAACTATTCCCAGTTAGACAAAGAGGGGTTAGCAATAATGTTTGGGTTACAGAGGTTCCACAAGTACATATATGGCAGGAAGTTCAACATATGCACCGATCAGAAACCTCTTCTCTCTCTTTTCAATGAAATGAAAGCAGTTCCACAGATGGTGTCACCCCGGATCCAGAGGTGGGCAGTAACATTGAGGGCATATGAGTATATCATCGTCTACAAGGCGGGCAAGTACCATGGGAACGCAGATGCCTTGAGCTGTCTTCAACTGCCAGGCACATCTATCCATGCAGCTCCAGAGGACAGAGTTTTGATGTTGGAGGACACTGACACGGCACTTGTGACTGCAGAGCAAGTAAGAACATGGACAGGTAAAGATCCAGTACTGTCTAGAGTTCGAGAATATGTGGTATGGGGATGGCCACAGCATCCAGAAGGGGCTGACTTCACACCCTACAGTGTCAGGAAAACAGAGCTGAGTGTGCAGGATGGTTGCGTGTTGTGGGGAGCACGAGTGATTGTTCCACAGCCAGCACGACAGTCTATCCTAGAGCAACTACATCAGTGTCATCCTGGGGTCTCGCGTATGAAAGCCTTGGCTAGGAGTTACTTGTGGTGGCCAAAGCTAGATGAGGAGATAGAAAATCTAGTCAAGACATGCAGCCCTTGTCAGGAACACAGGAAAGCACCAGCAGCGGCTCCTCTCCACCCCTGTGAGTGGCCGGATAAACCATGGAGAAGATTGCACTTAGATTATGTGGGTCCATTCGTGGGGAAGATGTTCCTCATAATCATTGATGCACATTCCAAATGGATGGATATTTATCCTGTAAATTCTGCTTCCGCCACTACTACTATAGACTGCCTGCGTTGGAGCTTCAGTAATCAAGGGCTACCGGAGATCGTGGTGAGTGACAATGCCACTTGTTTTGTGAGTACAGAGGCAAAAGTGTTCTTGAGAAAAAATGGCATAGTGCAGGTGACCTCGGCTCCATATCATCCGTCCTCGAATGGACTTGCGGAGACTGCCGTACAAACATTTAAGGAGATGATGAACAAAAGTGCAGAAGGGAGTTTAGCAGCCAAAGTGTCATGGGTTCTGTTCAGCTACAGAATAACACCTCAATCCACCACAGGACTCTCTCCTGCTGAGATGTTATTAGGTTGTAGACTACGCTCCACTCTTGACCTTGTCCACCCAGACCTAAAAAGGAAAATGGAAAACAGACAAAACAAACAAAAAGAGAACCATGACAAAAGAACAAAGAGCCGAAGTTTTGGAGAAGGAGATGCGGTCCTTACCAGGAATTTCAGTTATGGACCAAAGTGGATTCCTGGCTTCATAGACTCAATGACCGGTCCCGTATCATACAAGGTCATGTTGGGTGATGGTAGGGTAGTATGCAGACATGTAGATCAGATACTTACCAGACAAGGGGAAATTGAAATGAAGGTTCCAGATGCAATGGCTGTGGACAGGGTTGCCCCCAGTTATCCAAGTGCATCTGTGGTGCCACCACCAGGGACAGAGACAATTCCACAGGAACACATTCGTCAAGAGGAAACCATCGTTGCAGAGTCAGATACTCTGAGCACTGCTCAGGAGCAGCTGATGGCTTCACCACAAACAAGCAGGGACGTTACTGTTAGACGTTCACAAAGGACTCGCAAGCCACCAGAGAGATTGATACTGACCTGTTAGATTCGTCAAGTATGGAACTTGGTGAATGGAGACTTCTTATGTGACCCTTAGGAATGGTTGTTTGTTAAGAAATTCATACTGAAATCTTAAGGGGGGAGGCATATAGTAATCTGGGATGTTATGATTAAGGTTATCCACCAGGTGGTGCTGTAGCCAATGCTGTTGCTAAGGTCAGGGGTTGCTTCCTGTTAAGGTCAGGGGTTGCTTCCTGTCAAGTTCAGCAAATGTGGAATGCCAGGATGCAGGATTGTATGGTTGCTACTCAGTTGTTAATAAAGTACCTGGACTAATTCTAATACAGGAAACTTTGTGCTATCCGAAGGTGAGCTATCCAGCAATCTGGAGCCACCGGCAAAAATCAGCAGCCATTTTTTATTCTTTTTGTTTGTTTTTTTGCTTTGTTTGAACAGTCAAGCTGTGCAAGGTCTGTAGCTATAGCAACAGATTCAGCTACAGAGCTTTAGGGCCACACCCGAGTGTTTAGAAGCTGTTGCTAAGCAACAGTGTTTGTTGTCAAATACAGAGATAAGAATCTCCGTATCTCTCAACATTAACTCTGGAGAGTACAGCAGTTTTGAGGCAACGGCAGCAGCTCGGTCCCGTGGGTGCCGGATAGCACAAAGTTTCCTGTATCTGGCCTCTTCGAGTTCTTGTCTCACTACATGGATTTATCACAGTTATGGATAAAGGGACCCTGTATGGACAAGTTGTTAAAAAGGGTACCCAAAATGGCTTCTGCAACCTCGTGACCAAAAGCACAGGTTTTTAAAAGCAAGGCCCTGCAGAAAAGGCAGGCACTTTTCAAAACCTGAAACGAAACCTAAAATGCATGAACCTGTGAAGAGACTTTGTGGAGCCAGACAGCTAAGCAAACACAGAATATGCATTCATTCACCTTGGAACAGATCAGGTTAGAATGGGCCTAAATCGAAGCCATTAGTTTTCTGCATATTTAATCGGTAACAGCTCACAGTAGCCATCAAGCCAGGATGAGGACAATTAAGTTTCATAAATGATGAACAGCCAGGACATCGAAACCATTAATCACGGAGACAACCACTCCAGAAGTCGTTAAAGTAAATGGCTGTAATCATTTTAAACGAGCCCGCCAAAAGGTAGACAAAGGACTGACCTGATTTGGCGCGCAGATAAGGAATGAAGAACCGGGTATAATTGTAGGCCCACCGGTAGTAATCGGTCTCTTATCTCTCAGCCCTTGCCGCTTGCCTCCTGCTCCGGGCTCCTGCCTCTCACTCTCGTGCCTCGTGGTGGGCCCTCTTCTCCCTCCCCACACCACTTAACACCAAGGACGCCCATTACACTGGGGCCAGATGCGGGAGGAGAACGAGAACCTAATTTGAAACACACAGGCCACAAACGGGCAGATGAGATGAGACGAGACAAAGAATACAGTAAACCGATAAGGGCAGAGAAGGGCAGCGGAAAGACGCATTGGGGGCCAAACGCCAAATGCCAAACGCTGGCGTTTGACGAATCAACTGACATTTAAAGCATGGATAACAGCGTCCATGATGAATAAACTGGCGTTCAAAGGATGGGTAGTAAAATCAGTTTAACAGAAAACCGCCAACCGAGCCCCAACCGTTTTAAAACTCGTCAGTGACTAAACCGCCCGAGGAAGAAGAAGAAGACACAACTCGACGATGACATTAGCTGAAGAAAGGAGGGTGATTCGCATAAACAACTCCACCGCCACGCCCTGTGACCACGTGGTGACAAGACACCCCAAAGGACAGCAAGAACGGACCCCAAAGTCACAACTGCTAAAAGTCAACAGGTTTCGAATTGGTGAGCATGAATTCCTGGCCCCTCATAGCTTAATCTAGTTAGGTATAGGGGGTGGGATAAGGATAAGGGGATTTTTAATGTATTTGTTTCCCTCGATGTGCCGTGTGTTCCCCATTCCCATATAAGTGTAATTGTTTATGCCTGTAATTATTCCAGTGATTCTCAGTATTGTGTTTTATTCAACCTTTTAATAAAATTCACTTTTTCTTGCACCAAACCACTTGTCTACTCAATTTTCTGCATCGCCGCCTGTACCTAAGTCCAGTGTCTAGAACCCAGGGGTGTTGGAGCGATTCGAACTGCTCAGAGACAGTCAGAGGCGAAGCTGCCTGGGCACACACCACCCCCTACAGTGAGGTGGTAAGACCAAGGGCCCTCCCTGTGTGTTGTAAGTTGTTTTCATAGCATCACAGTGATAGGGATTGTGAGGGCTGCATAGTCGAATAGTTAGGTGAATGTGACCATAGAGAGAGAGGGAATGGGTAAGGGTGCAGGGATGTCAGTGTCAAGTGGGATGTGGAGGAAGAGGTTGCTAAAGCTGAGTGCTGGTGAGGAGAGGAAATGGGGATCAGTTTTAGGGTGATGGGAAAGTCATATTCACTTTTCCAGTGCTCAGAAGGTCATAA
This sequence comes from Somniosus microcephalus, assembly GCF_052327205.1. NCBI lineage: Eukaryota > Metazoa > Chordata > Chondrichthyes > Squaliformes > Somniosidae > Somniosus > Somniosus microcephalus. Next base: position 165,140,375 of record NC_140988.1, read on the forward strand.
AACCTCTTCCTGCACTGAAGCCAGGTTCTGCGGATCAGGGACAACGAGTTGACCTCCTGGGCGACCTGGGTCCATACAGCCTTTGTGTGCTGGGGTGGCTTCTTCCTCCCTGAAGAAGGGAAGAGCACCTCCTTATTAGCTCTTGCTCCCTCCACCAAAGCTTGCAGGGCGATGTCATCAATTCTGGGAGCAGACTTAGGTCTCCCGCTGCTCATTCTGCCTCCAGGTCCCTCTCACAGCAAAGGCCAAAAGGTTGGCAGTCTGCAGAAGAAGCAAGGCTTCTTGCAGACCTTAAATGCAGCAGCAATGATGACATCATCGGAGGCGAGTTTCAGACTGAAAAAACTAATTGGGCCATGGGTTCCCACACGCTGGAACTCAATTGCCCAATTAGGTGAAAATCGCATCCTTCTCCCACATCGATTTGGAATCGGGTGGGTAACATGAAAAGCAGATGACGCGACTGTAGGGGGTGGTGATGTGTGGTTGGCGCGTGCGCCCAGTCAGCTATGCCCCTGACTGTTTGGTGAGCGGTTCGAATCGCTCCCATGCCCCTTGGGTTCTAGACACCGGACTTAGGTACAGGCGGCAATACAGAAAAGACTCGAGTATTTAGGTGGTTTGGATGTAAGAAAACCAAGATTTTATTAAAATAGAAATTAACACAGTCTTATGAGAAGTTACCAGTATAAAATTACAGGCAAATACAAAATAACTAAATTAGACAGGGAATGGGGAACACACGGCACATCGAGGGAAAACAAACTATATTAACAATCCCCTTATACTTATCCCACCCCCTATACCTAACTAGATTAAGCTATGAGGGGCCAGAATTCATGCTCACCAATCCAAAATCTGCTGAATTCAAACAGCGGTGGGGCTTAGGGTTCGCTCTTTGTGCTCTCTGGGGCCTGCCGTCATCACGTGGCCTCGGGGCGCTGCAAGGGCATCGTCCAGGTACAAGTACCCCAAAGTTAATGTCTTTGCTTGGGTACTTTACCTCGCAGGGATGATGGTTCCTCTTCCTCGGGCGGCAGTTGGAGTTTGCAAGAAGATAGTCGCAGGTCAGCTGAATTGAAGGCCCGATCATTTGAAGCATTCTTCAATCCTCTCCCGATTCGTCTCGTCTCACCACCTCGCCTCGTCTCGTCCCGCCTCGCCTGGCCTGGTTTGCCCATGTCCGCCTGGTGCAATGCCGGGTGTTCCTGATGGGATGAGGAAAGGCATGGGCAGTGGCCAGGTAGCAAGCGCGGGAGGGGGAAAGAGCAGCAGCCACGAGGGCGGGGAGTAGGAGGCAAGAGCAAGAGAGCAAGAGGCAAGAGAGAGATTGCTGCCCGGGGCCTTCAGTTATACTCCTCACGAAAACCCTTATCTGCGTGCCAAATCAGGTTAGTTCATTGTTCCAATCTTGGCGGGCTAGTTTAAATAATTGTAGCAATCTAAACTAACTGTTTTTAGATGGCCGGTGATCGCACCTACTGGCCTGATGTCTGAGCTGTATTGTTATTAATGCATCTTAATCGGCCTGTCCAGCCTCGATGGCTTCCTTAAGCTGTTTCCGATTATTTATGCAAACAACTTGATGGCCTCAAGAATAGGCCTAAACTGGTTTTGGTCTGTCTATGATTTGGCTTAACGCATACTCAGAGTTCTGTCTGCTTTTCAAAATACAAAAGTCCTTCTTCACAGAAACTGCATTTTAGGTTTCGATTTCCCCAAAAGCTGCTTGTGCCACAGAGTCCAAGCTTTTAAATCTTGCAGGCTTTCGGCCACGAGGTGCAGACGCCATCTTTGGGTCCCTTTTATTAACAGTAACCTTTGCGAATCTTACATGACCCCAGCCCGCCCCAATGACAAAATCGAGCCCACAGAGTACAAAAGCAAGGAAGTTAGGATGAACCTTTATAAAACACTGGTTCGGCCTGAACAGGAGTATTGTGTTCAATTCTGGGCACCACACTTTAGGAAGGATGGGAAGGCCTTAGAGAGGGTGCAGAAAAGATTTACAAGAATGGTTCCAGGAATGAGGGACTTCAGTTACATAGATAGACTGGAGGTATTGGGGTTGTTCTCCTTGGAGCAGAGAAGATTGAGAGGAGATTTGGTAGAGGTGTTCAAAATCATGAGGAGTCTAGACAGAGTAGATAGAGAGAAACTGTTCCCATTGGTGGAAGGGTCGAAAACCAGAGGACACAGATTTAAGGTGATTGGCAGAAGAACCAAAGATGACTTGAGGAAAAACTTTTTTATGCAGCGAGCGGTTATGATCTGGAGTGCACCGCCTGAAAGGGTGGTGGAAACAGAAGCAATTGTGGCTTTCAAGAGGGAATTGGATAAGTACCTGAAAGAAAAAAATTGCAGGGCTATGGGAAGCGGGCGGAGGGAGTGGGACTAGCTGAAGTGCTCTTGCAAAGAGCCGACATGGGCTCAACGGGCTGGATGGCCTCATTCTGGGCTGTAACTATTCTATGATTCTATGATTTGGCTTGAAAGGCAGAATTACAGTAGTTTCTAAAGTGCTGGAAAATAGAGTATTCCAAGTCAAAATCTTCCAGGGGACATGACCACAGATCCCCCTAGAAACTACATTTCACACCTCCAGCACTTACATAAACCTTTGGTCATGTCTAAATTCTCACCACTGCTGCAAACTGCTTTTTATTTATGATATGCCCATGTCTTACTGTATTTTAGCATAATCCCTCATCTGTGTGTGCCACGAGGCCGAGATACAAAGCTATTTTTAAGCTGGCAACTTTTCTGGGGTTGTGTCAGCTTTTGTAAAGATGTTGCTCAGCTATTTCCAGTTTTCTAGGTTGGCATGTATACTCAATAGTGATCAGGAATGTGAATTCTGGCTCATTTCCCCCCCCCTTCACCCCCCGCCACATATGGCCCAGAAGCACTGAGACCAACTCTAGTGCCCTTACTGCTGTCCCATGTGAGATCTGTTAAGTGATCAGGGGCCCAACCTGGGAGCTCTGTGTTATGTACAGCTCAGTAGCACAGTGCCACAAGTTGGACGTATCTAGCCTGGAGTTTGTAGGATCTGGAGTCCTTGATAGGGGCTCATGTGATAAAGTTGCTTCTTGCTCCTTCCTTGTGACAACTCCCTTATCCCGAGCTTGTATAAAGCACAGGATGAAAAAGAAGAGGAGGAGGTGGAAAAGGTGGCTTTGGCTGCTTCACAGTCAGGGAGACAGATGTGGCAAGGACTGACTGGCAATGGTGCCGGCTAGCCTTCTGACCCTGACCCTGGGCCCTCAAAGAAAGAGAAAAAAAAATTTGCTTGCAGAACAGCTCCCTCACGTGGCTGTACTTTGGCAGAGGAACCTGGGCAACCACTTACCCTTGATGGGCAGATGCCAGAGCTGCATGGGGCAGGCGGGCATCAGAAATGCACCTGCAATAGTGTGGGTGCCCTTCCACTGACCCACATACTCTGATGACATAAGCTCTGGTAGTATTTTGGTCCCGTTGTTTTTGAGTTCTGACTACATATAAATTAAAAAAGGAGCTGCTAGTACCATTTATAATATGTTACAATACATAAAATCCTGCTCCAATTCATTCCCCACTCACTAGGGTTCTCCTCAGCTGTACTTATATTTGCCCCTCTTACCATACTTACGGACTGTATCTGTGGGAGGTTAGCAAATATATATGCCCTCAAAACCCATGGGCCATGATCCTGATGATCTCGCCTAGATAGCATCCACCTGTGCCCTCAAGTGCTGACCGCACCAGAGTTTCCAGGGTGAGTAAGAGGGCACTTTATTTACATGGGGTTGTTGGCTGCAAATGCCACTATGGGTACATATCCGGCACGGGCCTACCTCATTCAGCCAAAAAATCTGGCATCTGAACACTTCTGAGGGGGTTGTCCAAGCCTCCCCACTCCCGTCTGATTATCCAGCCATTTCTCCTTTATCTCTTCTTTGGCCCCCCATGAAGGGGCTATTTCAAGGAGCATTAAAACAAATTATCATTTCTTTAGAGGTCCAGGCTGTTTCCACTTGTTGGATCTCCACCCAAGGTGGGGCCCACTTCAGCCCATTTGGAAGCCAGTAGGACTCAACTCACTCAGTGTACCAGTCTCCAGTCCTAGGCTGGGTCCTGACTGAGCCAGAGAAATGGGAACTCCCAGCACAGGGAGGCCCCACCCTCTGGACATTACCCCTGATGTCATTGGCTTTGTAAGGGCTGGGCGGAGGTTCAATCCCTTACAAGACTGACAGAAGAATCTATAACCAGGACACTGCCATTGAAGTTACAGAAGGAATCTGGCGGCACCCCCATGGAAATTCAAGGCCATGAGTTCAAAACTCCTGCTTCAAGCAACACCATCAAAAACACTTTAACTGGCCATTCATCATCCCTTGTATGTGGAAATCTTGCTATGTGGACATTGGCTGCTACATTTGCCTTCAAAACAACAGTGACTGCATATCATTAGTGATTAACTGGATGTGAAATGCTTAGAGATGTCTTGAGGACTTGATAAGGTGCTGCACAAATGCAAGTTCTTTAGAAACATAGGAAAGCACAGGATGAGAAAAGATTGCAGTCCATCTGGCTGGCCATTTTTCTGAAGTTCTCAGTTTATTAGAAAAGCCAAGATGGTGAACAAAAGTGTAATGCATATACCTTTAAGGAGGGAACTATTTTTTACAGCTCATGTATACTGCAGTACCAGCAGTGACCACACCTGTATATAAAACTGAGTAGTAATCTGTACAGATCAGTTGCAGTTTGAGCCACGTTGAGTAAACACCTGTTGTACCATTCTCCGCAGTCTGTATCTTATTATACACGGACGTAACATTGGTGACGAGGCAGGTTCGAACCTACCTGCAACTCTGCATCACCTCCCAGGGATTCGTTCCTGGAGATCAGTGGATTGGAGGTCAAGGCCAGAGACTCGGGCGTCGACCACGGGCAACCGCCCAGTCATCCAGCAGAGACTCGAGAATTGCGGGGGAGGCTGTCGAGGGCCAGGCTTGGCTTTCCAGTCAAGGTGGTCCAGCGAAACGGGCTGGCAACAGGTAGTGCGCAGACCCTTCCCGGACAGTGGCAGGCTAGAGCCCGACCGAGCGGCACAGCAAAGGGCCGAGCAGCATTGACGGGGGAGAGAGAGAGAGAGGGCAGAGCACACAGGATGCAGCCGGTGTTCAGGGGCCGAGCAGCGTCGGAGAGAGGGAGAGAGAGACGCGCAGAAACCCACAGGGCGCCGCCATTGCCACGAGAACCGCCGTGAGCAGGGGAGGAAGGAAAGCGCGGGAGACGCCGTTTTAAGCCATTGGGAGACGCCATTTTAAACCACACCCAAAATGCCGAAGAGTGGCAGTATCACCGCATTTGACAATGAAGTCGAAGATTGGACTACATATGTCGAACGAATAGAGGTGTACTGCAAGGCAAATGAGGTGTCAGATGACAAGAAAGCGTCGGTATTGTTAAATTTAATGGGTGCAAAGACGTATGGTTTATTACGAAATCTAGTAACCCCAATGAAGCCAATGGAAAAGAGTTTTGAAGACATAGTAACGATACTAAAGGAACATTTAAACCCCACACCGCTGCTGATAGCAGAAAGATTCAAGTTTCACAAACGGAACCAGCATAAGGGTGAAAGCAATGCTGATTATTTAACAGAACTGCGCAAACTATCGAAACACTGCCAGTTTGGAGTGGGACTGGCAGATACCTTAAGGGACAAGTTTGTGTGTGGGCTTCAAAGTGAAGGAACCCAGAAACGGCTTTTATCTGAAAAGGACCTTACGCTGGAAAAGGCTTTCAGCACTGCGGTATCATATGAAGCAGCAGCACGGGGCGCTGCAGAGATACAACAGAGACCGCAAGAATATGGCACAAACGAAATGTCATATGGAACAGAGAAGTGCTATCGCTGCGGCAGAACATCACACGACCAGAATGATTGCTGGTTCAAAGACAAAGTGTGCAGACAGTGTGGAAAAGTAGGACACATAGCACGAGTCTGCAGGTCGGGAAAGAAAACCAGCAATAAGAAACCTACCAAAGGAAAGTACAAGAAGGTACATAAGATGACGGAGAATAGTTCAGATGAACAAAAGAGTGATAACGACTCCGAAAGCAGGGAACTGAGTTGTTTGAAACTACATAATGTGATCACAACGGAGGATCACCGAACCATTTGGGTCACTCTCAAGTTAACAGGAGTCCAGGTAAAGATGGAATTGGACACAGGATCAGCCCTAACAGTCATAAACTGACGGGACTACGAGCGGCTATTCTCACACATACCCTTGAGAGACACAAAAATTATTTTGAAGACGTACACGGGGCAAAAAGTCTACCCCAAAGGAAAAATAAAGGTGACCGTTATATATAGCGGTAAGGAAACACCAAAACTAGACCTGTATGTATTGCAAGATGGAGGACAACCATTACTGCGATGTGAATGGATCCGGAAAATACAACTGGATTGGCATTCCATACAGGCACGGGCTGTGGCTGACAAAAAGGATGACGACATCACACCTGGGCGACTGTCAAAGATCCTAACTGACGCGAAAGAAGTGTTCCAGCAAGGACTCGGAACACTAAAAGGCATGACAGCGACGATTAAAATTGAAGAAAACGCAAGCCCAAAATTTTTTAAGCCCAAAATTTTATGCGATCCGCCCAGCCGTCGAAGCAGAGCTGGAGAGTCTGGAACGTTCAGGTGTACTGTCCAAGGTAGACTGGAGCGAGTGGGCTACACCCATCGTCCCTGCGATGAAAAAGTCATTGAGCAGCATGCCTGGGGAACCAAGGAAGGTTCGCATCTGTGGGGACTTTAAGGTAACAGTGAACCCGGTCCTTCACACCGTACAATATCCACTTCCACGGATTGAAGATATTTTCGCCTCGCTATCTGAAGGGAAACGCTTCACTAAGATTGATCTGGCCCAGGCGTATCTGCAAATGGAGGTAGAAGAAGCATCAAAAAAATACCTCAAAATCAACACCCATAAAGGTCTCTAACAATACAACCGGCTGGTATTCGGGGTAGCATCAGCTCCGGCTATTTGGCAGAGGGCAATGGAACAAGTCCTGCAAGGGATCCCAGGGACCCAGTGTTATTTGGACGACATCCTGGTCACGGGCGAAAATGACAGTGATCACCTTGCCAACCTGGAGCAGGTGCTCACTAGATTGCAGGAATATGGGCTCCGAGCTAACCGCCCCAAATGCGAGTTTTTTAGAAAATAGATCTCGTGTTGTGGCCACGTTATCGATAAAGAGGGGTTACATAAGTCCCCGGAGAAGATTGAGGCAGTAGTCAAGGCTCCAGCACCGGAAAATGTGTCACAACTGAGGTCGTTCCTTGGGCTGGTAAACTACTACCATAAGTTCTTGCCAAATTTGTCTACAATACTACACCCACTGAACACCCTACTGCAACTGGGGTGTCATGGAAGTGGAGTGACGAATGTAGACGAGCTTTCCAGAAGAGCAAAACACTAATCACATCGAAAGAGGTATTGGCCCATTACAACCCGGCATTACCAATTCGGTTGGCATGTGATGCGTCACCCTACGGCATTGGAGTGGTGCTGTCGCACAAATTCTCGGACGGATCAGAGAGGCCAATAGCCTTTGCGTCACGATCACTAACCTCAGCCGAGCGTAACTATGCCCAAATTGACAGGGAGGCCCTCAGCCTAGTGTGGGGAGTGAAAAAGTTCAATCACTATCTGCACGGGCAGAAATTCACCTTGCTGACTGATCACCAGCCTCTTGTCTCCATAATTAATCCGAAGAAGGGCTTTCCGGTGATGACTGCGCAACGACTACAAAGATGGTCACTTTTTCTAGGGGCGCACCACTATGAGATTGAATATAAGGGCACGAAACAGCAGGGAAATGCTGATGGGTTATCACGCCTGCCAGTGCCTACTGTGGAGGAAGCACCAGCAGTGGATCCTGTCGAAATATTCCATTCGACTATAGTTGAATACCTACCAGTAACTAACGCTTGTATCGAAAAGGAAACCCGAAATGACCCGACACTGTCTCGGGTATATGATTTGACGGTGAAGGGATGGCCAGCACATGGCGACTTACTGTTGCCAGCATTCTCGACAAGGAGAGAACAGCTGTCAGTGTGCTGGGGGACCTTGATGTGTGGATCCCGAGTGGTAATTCCACCCAAGTTAAGGGATAGAGTGCTCAATGAGCTTCATGAGGGTCATCTGGGAGGGGTAAAAATGAAAAGCCTAGCCAGGGCTTATGTGTGGTGGCCGGGAATCGATAAACAAATCGAGGACCTGACCAAGAGCTGCTCAGGATGCCAGAAAGTCCAAAATGCACCACCACAGGCCCCTCTACACCCATGGGAGTGGCCCTCATCTCCATGGCAACGGGTGCATATTGATTTTGCTGGTCCATTCATGGACTCAATGTTTTTAATAGCCATGGATGCGCACTCAAAATGGCCTGAGGTCATCAAAATGTCCTCCACCACCACAGAGAAAACTATTGCAGTCCTACGGACCATTTTTGCCAGGAATGGCTTGCCAGAACAGATTTGCTCCGACAACGGACCACAGTTTGTGTCCGAAGAGTTCCGGAGGTTCTTGAAAAAGAATGGGGTAAGGCATTACACATCCGCCCCGTATCAACCAGCCACAAATGGATTGGCTGAGAGGTTCGTACAAACCTTTAAGAAGGCAATAAAGGCTATGTACAATGACAACATTCTGCTGCAGCACAAGGTGGACAATTTCCTGTTCGCCTACCGGAATGCGACACATGCAGTCACCAACCAGGCCCCAGTCATGATGTTCTTTAACCGAAGGTTAAGATCTCGCCTGGATTTGCTCAGACCAAACGTATGAAGAGATGTTGAGAGTAAGCAATTCCAGCACATCCATGAGAAGCCAACAAGGAGCTTCAATGTAGGGCAACCAGTCTTGGCCCGCGACTACCGAACAGAAAAATGGCAGCCAGGAACGATATGCACATGGCAGGGCCCACTAATGTACACAGTGGACGTTGGGGAGAGCATCGTGAGACGCCATGCTGACCAGATCCTAGAGTCACAGGAACAAGTCAACCCCATGCCTCGCCCATACGTACCTGGTGATGAACCCGACATACAGGTCGCATCTACCCCAGAAACAGTAGCATCGGAAGCTGATGAACCAACCGACGACAGGGGGCCAGAATCGCCTCCGCACCAAGAGCAAGACACTCAGGAAAGGCGCTATCCAGAAAGGATCAGGAAGCCTCCCCAAAGACTGAATATATAAATAGACTATTTTCAGCTAATGTTGCATGTTAAAAGTGTTAATTGTAATTAGTTTGATATTTAATTGTTAAATGAGTGTTATGATACTGTTAATCTAAAAGGGGAGGAATTGTAATGTATATACCTTTAAGGAGGGAACTATTTTTTACAGCTCATGTATACTGCAGTACCGGCAGTGACCACACCTGTATATAACACTGAGTAGTAATCTGTACAGATCAGTTGCAGTTTGAGCCACGTTGAGTAAACACCTGTTGTACCGTTCTCCGCAGTCTGTATCTTATTATACATGGACGTAACAAAAAGGATTGTTGAAATATTTTTGGAGTTATTTCATTGCTTCCTCTTTTCTTTTTATTGGTAGCTGTTGCTGACTTTGCATTTTTTGAACTTTGTGATTGGCAGTTTTCATTTGTGCTCACTACCTGCTGATCAATGTGTTCCCTTAGCAGAGATTTGTTGCTTTTTTATGAATAATTAAAAAAATGAAATTTAAGCAAGGAAGTTATGCTAAGTCTTTATAAATCACTGGTTAGGCCTAAGCTGGAACCTCCTATGGTGATCTGGGGTGTCCTGATTGTGGGGGGGTCCGATGGTGTTCGGGGGGAGCAGACAGATCGCAGTGGGGTGGGGGTGGTTTACTGAGTAGCTTGTTGGGCCTGGAGGAAGCACTCATGCTCCTCCTGGCCCACAAGCAGTGCTGTAAAGTCACTTACCTCGTGGATTCATTGTTTCTCACCTGCTTTCAGCTGCCGAGTTTCCCGAGACCCAGGAAACCCGGCCGCCTCTGATTAAAAATGGAATCACTGTTAAAATGAAGGCAGACAGCCTCATTATAATATTTAAATGACCAAACCGCTTCCCACAAACAGATTGGTTGCCACACCCTCGTACTGCCTCCATTGAAATCGGAAGTGGGTGGGTTCAAGGCGAGTTCGGTTCCTATTCCAGATTTTTTGCATTTTAACCTCTGACACAACCCCAACTCACCTCTTTTTGGGAGTTAAGAGTCAGCCCAAACTGTTTGCATTGTCAAGAGGGTCGATAAGCAGAAGAACAGATTTATGATGATTGATAAAATAAATAGAGGGGAGATGAGGAGAATTTATTTTACGCAGTGCATTATGATCTGGAATGCATTGCCTGAAAGGGTAGTTGAAGTGGATTCAATAGTAACTTTCAAAAGAGAATTGGATATACACTTGAAATGGAAAAATTTGCTGGGCTATGGGAGAAGAGCAGGGGAGTGGGACTAATTGAATCGCTCTTTCAAAGAGCAGGCACAGGCAATATGGGCTGAATGGCCTCCTTCTGTTCAGTAAGATTCTATGATCATGCTTCAAAATCAATTTCAGCTATTTGTCATCCTTGGCTGTGGAGAGGAAAATTGGCAGGCATAAAGGAAGTGAATGGAAACTCAAACTGGAGGCAAAAAACAGATTCTGCAGGCAGGTGACGGAATAGTACAGCATCCAACTCCCTGTCCGATGAATGACTGAATGGATATGCAGCTGCACGGGTTGGGTGTCAGAACCATCCTCCCAGAAGACACCAGTGCACCAATCCTGGCAACAAATGGTAAACAGTCTCTGTGCTATGCAGACTACCTGCAGGATCTGAGAACAGATGCAAAGGAAGATGGAAAACTTAGAAGAATCTGGCAAGGAATCACTACCCAACAGTGCTCCATGTCTCATAGATGACTTTCTGCAAAACATTGGCTGTTTCACATATACTCAGCATCCATGCCAGGTTCTAACACAAACTTATAGCTCATTACTTTCCTCTCAAGTATACATACTTCAGTAAGGCACATTTTCAAATTGCAATATACAGTTGAAAAGCTTCTCACACTCACATCTTCCAAGGCCATCATTGTGAAACAAGCTAGCTGCATGATGCGCTGTCATTTACTGACACCCAGGCTAACTTGCAGATTGTGCAGATCTATCAATGTGTATGTGCTCCTTCAATGTCCAACCTCTCAAAATTACTGGTGGCACCTTTAGAGCACAATCCCAACCTGGAGAAAGAGATCCCTCGTGAAGTCCAAGGAACTCTGGTGGGGTCGTGGATCAGCCTACCAGATAATGATTTGTCTGTGCCAACTGCCTCAAGTACAAATAGCAAAATATTGCAGATGTTGGAAATCCAAAATAACAACAGAAAATGCTGGAAAAACTCAGCAGGCCAGGCAACATCCGTGGAGAGAAATTAGAGTCAACGTTTCGGGTCAAAACTTTTTATCAAGGGTTTTGCCTCAAGTACATCCTGACCACCCTCTGATCAATCTTCTGGATAACCCCATTGTCCTCCAGCCCCCAGTGGGCAAAAAGAATTCCAAAAGTATTGCCCATCCTACCAGTGGGGTTATTGCAAATCACATTGAAACTTCTCTGTTTGGTAAGTGTTAAAAGGAGGAAAAGTAAAAAGGCCTAAAATTCCAAGAGTCCTGCTCCACCAGTCAAAGCATGAATTTCCAGCTGCTCATGGACCCTCCCATTGAACACATCCTGAATTGTGGTGATGGCGTTATCAACAAACTCGGAGAAAGCCACCAATACCTGTAAGGATGCACCATTGGAATCCAACCCGATGGAAAACTAGAAAGTTGGAGTAGCACAACACAGGAGGCCAAGGAAGGGCTTTCACAGATACGTAGGTTGCGGTTTCCCCTACCTCGGCGGGTCCGGTGCGGCCAGGGTTGGTGGTGGGTCCCGACCTCGCTGCTCGCTCCAGCCCGCTCTGTGAAATGATTTTACGATGATTGGGCTTGCTAAGCCCACCCAGCATGTTTGCTGGCCAATAGAAGGAAGCGGGTCTGATGACGTCATTCGATGATGCGCCATCAGCCAGTTTCCGTAAAGGGACCATGCGCAAATTTAGTTTGACAGATGTGCTGTCAGTGTTCTACAGCATTGAGGTGCTGCAAACATGACCAGTACTGCACAGAGGTGCACGCCTGCGCCCAGGCTCACCCATGACTCCCTCCATATGCTTATGGAGGGAGTCACAGCACACAGGGAGGTCCTCTTCCCTTCCCATGGGTGGAAGAGACCTCCCCAGGAGACCAACACAGCCAGGTTGCACATTGCACAGGAGGGCACAAGCAGAGCTGTCGTTAGGATGACCAGGCTGCAGTGGTGTAAACCTTTCAATGATCTCAGTAGATCACGAAACATTACTGCAAAGCCACACTCAACCTCATCCTGCTGTGCCACTCATCATATCCCCATCACTCTGCCTTTCCTACCCTACTCCTGCACATCCTTACTCGCACCAACTTACCTTACACCTCCACTCATCCCTCTCTATCTATGTTATCACTTCCACATCTCACTAGCCATCCTTCACACTCACCTTCATCCTAGACCAATCATGCCAAGTAATAACACACAAGGGTAGCCACTTGAGTGTTTTAGCCAATGTTCATGTGAAGCTTCTGTTAATGTGCTGTCAAACATTGAAATCTTTATTTTCAACACTTTGCATTCTTGGACAGACTTGTGTGCACCTTTGGAAGTGGCTTAGTGAGTTGCAGTGAATGGTGAGACATAACAGCACCTACGCAATGCGGGTGTGAAAGGAATGGCTTGGGCATTGTAGGGATGCTTTATGGTGTTGGTGTGGGGTGGTGCCACCCTGGTTCATCATGTGGCAGGGTGTACAGCATCAAGTGAAGTAAATCTGGCCATGATGAAGCCATCCCTGGTCTCCCGGGCAGCAATGTGGTCAGGTGCTGATGCCCTGTGTCCTGTGCAGCATCAGTTGATTGCGGAGAAGGTTGGTGTTGTTGGTGCTGTTGGTGTGTCTAGTGCTGCTGGTGTTGGGGCTGATTGTGGTGGGATTCTGAGGACCAAGGTGAAATACTGCTGATGGAATAGATGGCAGGTGAAGTTGAGATAACAGAAGCGATCTGTCAATGGTGAGCGAGGTTGTTCCAATGAAGTGACACTGGAATCAGAGTTTACTACAAACACTTGCAAGCTGCATAAAGCTCAATCTGTCTTCCAAATGCAGTAAGCAACAGCCTCTGAGCTTGGAAAGTGAACAGCCATGAGATGGGAGCTTTTATATTGCGGCGGTTTGACAGCGGGTTCTGGACCTGCTGTCAAAAAAAAACATTTACCCACCCGATCCATCACCAAACGCGCCCGCCAACCACCCAAGAAAATTTCCCCCAGAGTGTCCCAAGTTTACAGCTCCTAAAAGTGCTGTTGAGTCATCTCTGGAAGGTAATCGATTCCCTCCTGGGTTGATTACTTGCTCTCTCCTGCATTTTAGGGCCTTTATAGGCCCATAGCAGAACCTAGACCTGTTTTCAGTAGTTTATGTTTCATTGGACCTTCCAGGAAAGAAAAGAAAGACTTGCATTTATATAGCGCCTTTCATGACCAGCGGACATCCCGAAGCACTTTACAGCCTATGAAGTGCTTTTGAAATGTAGTCAGTGTTGTAATTTAGGAAAAGCAGCGGCCAATTTGCACACAGCAAGCTCCCACAAACAGCAATGTGATAATGACCAGATAACCTGTTTTTAGTGCTGTTGATTGAGGGATAAATATTGGCCAGGGCACTGGGGATAACTCGTCTGCTCTTCTTCAAAATAGGGCCTTGGTCTAATGTCTCATCCAAAAGACAGCACCTCTGACATTGCAACACTCCCTCAGTACTGCACTGCAGTGCTCAAGTGTCTGGAGTGGGACTTGAACCCACAATCATTTAAGTGAGGGTACTACCCACTGAGATGGCTCACATCAGGCGATAGACTGGGAGAAACTTCCTGGGGAAGCCCAGGGGCTCCCCAGCCACAGCCCCCTTGAAGTTGGGAGGCAGGGGGTAGAATATCCCCCCACCCCAGCAGAATTCCACCCCATTTTCCAGCTCCTCAATATCATCTAAGCTAAAGATGTACTAGGGACTGGATTGGAATTTTGGGCCGTAAAATAAATTGAAATGCAAAAAAAATGCGCCTAAATAAATGTACCTAGCGATGACTTTGTGCTGGTGGTCAAAACCACTGGAAATGCAGGGCAGGGAGTCCCAACATAATTCCAATCATTCTTAACTGTTTAATGAGGCTCGTGCATTGGAACAATGTCAACCTCCTGCTCCCTCAGCACTGCGTTGGTGGAGAACCCCAGGCAGCGCATCCACAGAGTCTATGGGTGCAAGCCCTCTACCCCTGATTTCCTCTCTCCCCATGCCTGGCTCACATGGGAACAAAATTTTAACCTTGTACTGTCATAGCTCACACAATAATAGACACTTGGGCGAGGTACCAGAAAGTGTCAATATTTGTGAAATCCAATCCCCAACAGGAATCAGGGTTTAGAGAGTATGTGATGGGGGACTGGAGAAAAGGGACAGATCCACTAAAAGCAGAAATTGTTTTCATTGTGTTACTTTTTATTTCTATATTTTTAATCCATTTTGTGATAACGTGCAGCAGATTGTTTTGCTTTTTTAATCTGGTGACAGTTTTCACAGGAGATTTATCTATTACCATCCAAATTGGAACAAGTTAACATTTAAAAGAGAAAGTTGCAGCACACCCACTCTAAAGATCGAGTGACATGCACTGTGATATTTTCAAATTCATATTTTAGGAAGCTTAACCATTTCCAAACAATTAGTAATACAAGTAAATGATTAATTTACATTTGAATACAGAAAGATCCTAAGGCATTTATCAAATTGCAATGTACAGTAGCATAACATGGTCCTTTTGAAATATTATGATTCTTAAATATGGAGTAAGTTTGCTTAAATGCCATTCACAAGAGGTTAACTCATGTCACGTATGTACTTGTCTGAAACTGTTAACCTCCAGGTGGCAGTGTAAGCCAACTTGTTGACATGGACTTTAATTGAGCTTTCCTCAATTTGTTCAAAAATGGTTGTACTTTTTGTTGTCCAGTAATTTTTTATTTTTGTACTCCTGCCCGCGACATACTAGACTCCAAATAAAAGTCAAGTTATTGTGAAAATCTTTGTGAATCAATGTCACTTAATGATCAGCCAGTAGGGAAAGTCCACACAATTTCAGGGGGAAATTTAACCCCTTCGGTTCGGCGGTAACCGGGCGGAACATAAGTTAAAATCCTAGCAGTACACTTACCACTCATTTCCGCCCTGCGGCTATTTTAACACCGCTGATTTTTTAGGTGGTTGAGATGCTTGCCTGACTCAAGCGGGAGCTTCATCATAAATATATACAAATTGGGTCCAATTACTTCAATAGGACCCTGACGCTATTTCAGCATGGAAGTGAGCTGATCAGAGGCCCATATATAAGCATAAAACTTTCCTTTGTGGGGCAAAGAGTGATATGGAAAGTGTAGGCCACCCCTGCTCTGATTCCGCCCCCACGTCTCACAAACCACCCCGGAACCCACATTTCCTCCTGTTCCCACACTAAGGCTGTGAATTTAATTGAGGAGGCGGCTTGGGGTCGGGTTGCCTGGTGGGCGGGTTCCGGACCCGCTGCCGGCTGCAGCCGCTCCTGAGTTGAAATTTTAATTTAATTGGCCTCTTAAGTGCTGTGGTGCGCACTGGCCGGTCCAATGACTGGGATCGGGTCTGTTAGTCGCCTCTGATGACGTCATTGGTGCAGATATTTTTAAGGGTCCCATGCAGCCTCAGCCTTTCATTTCTTGTTTCTGCTGGTCTCTGAATGTGCCAAGGCCACAATGAGTGGTGCTAAACCGAAGGCTGCTCCACGTTTCAATGAGGACTCCCTCCAAGCTCTTGTGGAGGGAGTAAGAGGGCGCAGAGAGATTCTATTCCCTCCTGATGGCTGGAGGAAGCCTCCTCAGCAAACAAAGGCAGCCTGACTGCACATTGTTGAGGAGGTCAGCGCACGGTCCATATGTTCACGCCCTGGGTCCAGTGCCGGAAAGGATTTAATGATCTCCTGTGATCAGCAAAAGTGAGTATCACATCACACTTACCTTCAATCTGCTTCCCTTCTCTTCTCATCACCAGCACTCTGCTTTGTAAGCCTGCTCCTCCACATCCCACCTTACCCTTACTTCCCTTCCACCCTTACCTATCCATCTCTCTCTCTGTACTGAATCACTTCACCATCCTACTATGCACCCCTCACACTCGCTCTCACTGTTATGGAATGACAACAACTAACAACGCACAGGGAGCTAGCTTCCTCTTGGCACCTCACTCCATCTTCGTCTCCCTCTAACCTTCTATGTTATGGATTCTTCACAGTTACTCCATCACTCTTGCTGAAACTCCACTTCTGTCCCTCCTTGCAGGAAAAGATAGCCCACAATAAGAGGGAGAGAGCAAAGGCAGGAGGAGTGGCTCCATCCTTCGCAAAATTAACAAGTGCTGAGGAGGCTGCACACTAGATCGTTGGAGGTGGTGAGGAGCTGGAAGTGGGGGACGGAGAGACGGCCGCACTAGACGAAGCTGGTGACAGAATAGAGTTTCATCCCTCTCATTTAGATTTCATGATTGACTGCAAAGGTATATGATGTTCAAATGTATCATCTGCACAAAAGGATGTGTATGCTACCTAAAAATCAGATGTCTAACTCATGTTTTTACTCTCCCACAGGACCATCGAGAGCCCCCCTCCCCACTGTCCAGGAGGAAGAGCTGGATGACTCCTCAGAAGAACCTGCAGCCTCTGAGGGGGCAGCATCACCAGGACTCAGCGCACCCAGCACCAACGCAGAAACGCACACCTCGATGAGTCATTCTCAAGATAGAGTAGTGTTGTCACCTGGTGTATCACAGCTCACAAGTGAGCATCAGCAGATGGTGGAGACAGCGACAGCAGTGGAGAGTCCTAGTCTTGGTTGCAGGACACTCCTAGCTCTGCCCAGCTGCATGTAGATGCTGTGCCTCTGGGGTCATCCAGAAAGAGAGGTGCTGGAACTTCAGCAACAAGTGCAGGAGTCTCTGACAGGTTTTGCAGCCACGGTAACTGTGAGTGTGCAGAGAATGGAGGAGTCCATCTCAAACATAAGCAATGCCATGGTGGAGACAATGACGCATGAACGTGCCGCCATTGAGAGGGTGGCAACCTCCTTGGAGGACATAAGTCGCCAGACTCAACAGAGTTTGGTGATTCTTCTCAATAGATGGTCTGCTATGGAGCATAGATGGGCATCTATTGGGGAGATACACCAGAGATACATGGACGTCCCCGTTATGAGGATTGTCAGTACTGAGACGGGTCCTCATGGCTCCACTGATGTGCAGCAAGGTGCTCTCCAGCCACTTGCTAGCACAGAAGTGCAGATGACCCATGAGAGGGATGTTGGTGGCAAACCACCAGGAAGTGTGGGCTCCTCTCCAAGCGCTCACATGACCATGCCACTACAGAGCCCTTGGCCAGAGCCCAATAGTCCTCACCCAACTAAGATGGCCATCTCAGCCCCTGCACAGCCGCAGGAAGAGCAGACTGTTGCAGAGCCCTCCCAGGCTCCCAAACCCAGAGGACGCCCGCCAAAGGCATCTAAGCAGGAGCAGCATCAAAGTTAGCAAGGTGCCTCTACATCTGCTGAAGCCACAGGGGAAGCACACGTAGAAGCACGCATAAGAGGAAGATAAAGCACAAATAGTCACAAGGGTAGTCACTTTGGTATTTTGTTCTGTTGTCTTTTGTTCTGTTTTATATTTGCCATTGTCATCCTTTTGTGACTGTATTAAACAAAAGTGATGGCAAACAGTTGAAGTTCTGGCATATGTGTTCTACGAAATGGAAGTTGCACATTGAGGGCTCAGGAGGACTTGCATTTGTAATAATGGTGGTGAAAGTGATAGGAAAGCTCCGTTTATTGGAGAGATGATGTATGGCATTTTAGGAAGGTCGTCTACACATTCATAGCCATATGCTAGCCACCTGTGGTTGAAGAGTAAGCTTATGCGAATCTGGCTCGGATGAATGCATCCCTTGTGTGACAGTCAGCAATGAGCTCGATGGCTACTGCATTGATCACATCTGGACCCGCAAGGCGTGCCTCCTCCTCGTCCTCCTCATCCTCATCCTCCTCCTCATCCTCCTCCTCTTCTTCCGAGGATGCTCTGCGCTGAGTCACTTGTTCCTCAGGAAGCACTAAGCCACACTGCTGTGCAATGTTGTGGAGGGCAGAGCAGACGACAATCATTCTGGACACCATAGCTGGTGCATACTGCAGGGCTCCATTAGATCTGTTGAGGCATCCAAATCACATTTTGAGCAAGCTGATGGTTTGCTCTATGATGCTTCTGGTGGAAATGTGGCTCACATTGTACCACTCCTCAGCCTCGTTTGATGGCCTCCTCATCGGTGTCATGAGCCACTTTTCCAGGGGATAGCCCTTGTTGCCAAGCAGCCATCTGGAAAGTTGGGTTGGTGGATTGAAGAGCTGAGGCATAGTAGACTGCCGCAGGAAGAAGGAGTCATGGCAACTGTCAGGGTACTTGGCGCAAACATGCATAATGATGTTAATGTGGTTGCACACCAGCTGGACGTTCAGGGAGTGGAAGCCCTTGCAGTTGACAAAAACAGCTGGGCTGTGATGGGGTGCCCTAAAGGCCACATGTGTGCAGTCTACGACGGCCCGCACCCTTGGGAAGCCTGCCACATCTGCAAAGCCAACCGCGCGCGCGATTACACTTGCTTCATTCGTGGAGAAGTGGATGTAATTGTGCGCCTTTGCAAAGAGGACATCGGTAGCCTGCGTCATGCAGGCATGTGCGGCCGACAGAGATGCCGCTGATGTCTGCAGATGATCCCTGGAAGGAGCCCGAAGCAAAGAAGTTGAGTGCAGTGGTGACTTTGACAGCCACTGGTAAGGAGTGTCCAAACGCTCCTCTGGGCTCCAGGTGTTGGTGCAGCATTGCGCAGACGTCAGTGACTATGTCTCGCAGAAGTGTCAGCCTCCTTTGGCACTGCTGCTCACTCATGTTGAGGAAGCTCATCCTCTGCCTATAAACCGGGTGTTGGGAATATCTCCTATGGCGAGGTGCAGGCCTGAGCTGACGCCCTCTGCCCTGTGCAGCGTCAGGTGGCTGAGGAGAAGGTTGGTGCTCCTGCTGTTGCTACTGCTGCTGTGCCTGGTTGCGCTGCTGCCGACCAGGATGAGAGGATATAAATGGTTCCCATACCGCTGGTATATATCTCAGTCGAGGAATGGAGGTTGTGTGCACTCAGACAAAGTGGCCAGAGGGTCTTCCAAGGAGGTCACACAGCAGATGGATTTCAGACTCAACACGCACAAGGTTAGTTGAGCTGCAAAATGTCTCCCAAACATCAAACCACTAAGTTGTGGCATGTGAAAGAATGAGAGATTGCAGGACCACTTTTAAGCTGCTCGAGCAGCTGGCAACAATTCAGATCCTCGCTCAACCAGGCTCGATTCACCTGGTATGTTTTTATGAAGGTGGGCAGCATGTTGAAAAACCTCCAAAATCAGATCAGCCCTTTAAAATAGGATTATCCAAGCAGTTAACGACCTGTTAAACAATGCCGCAGGAAAATTAACGCTGCAGCACTCAAAGACCCCGCTAAGAAAGCCCTATTCAGCCTGCGCCTCACAAACAACCTGGCGACTCCCAGTGATGCAGAGACACAGAGTGCCCACAGCGCCTGGTCTGCACTCAAGGCCTCCATAATCAGCACCTGTGAAGAGACGCTCGGTCACTCAACCAGGAAACACCAAGACTGGTTCGACGAGAATGACCAGGAGATCCAGGAGCTAATAAGCCGCAAGCGCAAGGCATTCCTGATCTGGAAACAGCAACAGAACTCGAGAGCAAGAACGCAGCTCTACAGAAGCCTGAAGACTGAGGTCCAACAAAAAACTCGCGAGTGTCCTCAACTCCATCCCACAGCATGCTACCTGCCACCATCTCAGCACAACCCCAGCCCGGCATGAGGTTGAAAAGGCGATCCGACAACTGAAGAACAACAAGACCTCAGGAACAGATGGAATTCCCGCCGAGGCACTAAAGCATGGCGGCAAAGCACTACTAGTGCGAATTCATGAACTAATTTCTCTTATCTGGAAGGAGGAGAGCATGCCAGGGGATTTCAGAGATGCCGTAATTGTGAGCATCTTCAAGAAAGGTGACAAGTCTGATTGTGGTAATTACAGAGGAGTTTCCCTGCTCTCTGCCACAGGGAAAGTCATCATAAGAATCCTCCTCAATCGCCTTCTCCCAGTGGCCGAAGAGCTCCTCCCAGCATCGCAATGCGGATTCCGCCCATTAAGGGGCACAATGGACATGATCTTCACTGCACATCAATTGCAAGAGAAATGCAGGGACCTGCGCCAACCACTGTACATGGCCTTCTTTGATCTCACAAAAACCTTCGACACTGTCAACCATGAGGGATTATGGAGTGTCCTCCTCAAATTCGGCTGCCCTCAAAAGTTTGTCACCATCCTCCGCCTGCTTCACGACGACATGCAAGCCATGATCCTGACCAATGGTTCCACCACAGACCCAATTCACATATGAACCGGGGTCAAACAAGGCTGTGTCATCGCACCAACGCTCTTCTCGATCTTCCTTGCTGCAATGCTCCATCTCACCCTCAGTAAGCTCCCCACTGGAGTGGAGCTAATTTACAGAACAAACAGGAAACTGTTCAACCTCCGTCGCCTCCAGTCCAGATCCAAGGTCGTCCCATCCTCTGTCATCGAATTACACTATGCAGATGACGTTTGCGTCTGCACTCACTCGGAGATCGAACTCCAAACCATCGTCAACACCTTCACCGAAGCGTACGAGAGCATTGGCCTTACGCTAAACATCTGTAAGACAAAGGTCCTCTACCAACCTGCCCCCGCCACACAGTACTACCCCATGATTATCAAAATCCATGACAAGGCCTTGGACAACGTGGACCACTTTCCATACCTTGGGAGCCTACTGTCAACAAGGGCAAGATGTCGGCGGCGAAGTCCAACACCGCCTTCAGTTTTCCAGTGCAGCCTTCGGTCGCCTGAGGAAGAGAGTGTTTCAAGACCAGGCCCTCAAACCCGGCACTAAGCTCACGGTCTACAGAGCAGCAGTGATACCCGCCCTGCTGTATTCCTCAGAGACATGGACCATGTACAGCAGGCACCTCAAAGCACTGGAGAGGTACCACCAATGCTGCATCCGCAAGATCCTGCAAATCCATTGGCAGGATAGGTGCACCAATGTCAGTGTTCTTGCTCAGGCCAACATCCCCAGCATCAAAGCTTTGACCATGCTCAATCAGCTCCGATGGACGGGTTACATTGTCCGCATGCCCGATACGAGGCTCCCAAAACAAGCGCTCTACTCGGAGCTCTGGCATGGCAAGAGAGCCCCAGGTGGGCAAAGGAAATGCTTCAAGGATACCCTCAAAGCCTCCTTGAAAAAGTGTAACATCCCCACTGACACCTGGGAATCTCTGGCCCAAGACCACACAAAGTGGAGGAGAAGCATCTGGGAAGACACCGAACACCTCAAGTCTTTTCGTCGGGAGCAAGCGGAAGCAACCACAGGCAGCGCAAGGAGTGCACGTCAATCCAAGCACCCCACCCACCTGCCCCTTCAACCACCGTCTGCCCCACCTGTGATAGAGTCTGTAGGTCCCGTATTGGACTCATCAGTCATCTGCGAACTCATTTTTAATGTGGAAGCAAGTCATCCTCAGTTCCGAGGGACTGCCTAAGAAGAAGAAGAACTGCCTTAACTGCCTCCCCTGCCGTTTGGTGTCGGTTCAGTTCGGGAGCGGCTAACCCGACTCTTCCCAAAGTCACGTGGAGGCAGGATGGAGATGTGTTCACAGCCAGCCCCCAATTTCTACGATTTTCGCAACAGACCTGCCTCTAAACCCGCCCCCTCAGTGCTATTAAATTCGTGGCCTAACTTTGGGTCTGGTGGATGGCCTCCGGGCCAACTGAGTTTCCATTGCTTCCTGCTGATTTCCCAGCCGATTTGGTCAGGAGGTCGGCCAGTGGCATGTTAATGGGGCCCAGCTGTTAAAATCGGCTGGGTCTCCGGCTGCCACTCAGTAGGCCGCATCCCTGCCCGAGGAGTTATAATTCCCACCATGAATTTTAATCAGGTAAAAATTCTGTTAAGAATTACCGACATGTGGAAAATCCTGTTTCTCACCCAGATCCAATTCTATTTACTGTACTTTATTAAAACACTAATTAACACCCAACAGGAAGTTAATGTGCAAATATAAAGCATTGCTTAATATTCAAGAAAACCACATAAATGTACCGAAATCGATATATTAAAAAAATGCCCTTGTGGGCCTGAAATTCCTGGGTTGGGAGGGCAGCAGGAGATCGCTGCCGGGAACCTGAGCATAATGTAAGTATTCAGGATGGGGGGTCCTGGGACGCTTGTGGTTAGGGGAAGGGGTGGGAAGCCTAGGACTGAGGAGGCCCAAGGTTTCCTTGTTGGGACGGGATTAACATTCCTGCTTCTCCCGACCCACGTGGAAATCTTAAAATAATTTAAAAATAAAACATACTCTTCTGGGCCTCTTCTGGCCATGGATGCCACGAGATCTCACTGGTGACCCAGGCACTGGGTGTCGCTGCCGTGATCGGCAATAAGATCACATCAGGGTCCAAATGATATCATTGAATGGCAACATTGAAATATTGATGAGCTGCCCGCCAGCTGCCTGCAGCGGATATCCCCGATGCTGCCAGAAACCTGCCAGTTAAAACATAGCAGGTGCGAGCACATTGGTAGCACATTAGAAATCAAAAATATAATAATGAATAGTCAGCATGGATTTCAAAAGGGAAAGTCTTGCTTGACCAACCTCATTGAATTTTTTGAAGAGGCAACAGAGAGAGTAGACAAGGGTAATGTAGTAGATGTAATTTATCTAGATTTTCAAAAGGCCTTCGATAAGGTACCTCATAATAGACTAATGAAAAAGGTAAAAGCATGTGGAGTCTGTAATGATATCAGCAAATAGAGATGGTGTTTGCCTGTTCGATTATGATGCCTTAATAGCATGTTTGCATGTATTGATTGCTTGTGCCTGACCAGCAGAGGGCATGTGGCCGAGTGAAGCAAGGCAGTTAGTTTAGTTTCAGTTTCATTCTAGATGCATCACAAGCATCGTGTCTCCTGTAAAAGCTGTATAAAAGAGTTGAACAAGCTTTAGATTAAAAGTCATTCTCTTTCATAAATGTCTCGTCATTGAACCCACAAAGAAATCAATACATGGTGTCAGAAGTGGCTGAAAGAGATGAAGAGGAAAAATCTGAAGTTAAATCAGCTCTCCACAAATTAGCAAGCCAAAAGAGAACATCGTTGCTTACCATTAGAGAATAGCTAACGAAGTGAAAAATGGAAGGTTTACACCCACCGGCAACGCTTCAGTTGACAGGTAATGTGGCTGAAAAATGGAGAAGGTTCAAACAACGTGTGGGGTTGTATCTATCAGCAATCGGAGCTGACGAGAAAAGTAATAAAAGGAAATCGTCACTGTTCTTACATGTCGTGGGTGATGAAGCGCTGGAGGTGTATAATAACTTCACATTCGCTGCTAATGGAGACAAAATGAAGCTAGATAAAATAATGGAACAGTTTTAGGCCTACTGCATACCTAAACGTAACGTGACGTTTGAGAGGCACAGATTTTTCACATGTGTACAGAAAACGGGTGAGACTATTGGTCAGTATGTGATTGAACTGAGAAACAGAAGCAAATCGTGTGAATTTGGGGGACTGACAGACTTGCTGATAAAAGACAGACTGGTGTGTGGTATTCCAGATAATGGTCTAAGGGAAAGACTGCTAAGAGAGCAAGATCTAGACCTGGGAAAAGCCATAGCACTGTGTAGGACTACAGAGACTGTGAAGTTGCAGGCAAAGGAGCTGTTCAGTGACAGTAGCTGCAACGTGGATGCAGTGAGTAAGAACGGACACAAACCGTTTAACAAAAAGGGCGCCAATGTGAAAAAAGAGGCGTGGCCAGCGAACGAAAATGAAAGGGACAATCGAAAGTCATGTAGTCGATGCAGTACACAGCATCCGCCAAGAATCACAGAATCACAGAAACCCCACAGTGCAGATAGAGGCCATTTCGGCCCATCGAGCCTGCACCGACACATATCCCACCCGATCCCCGTAACCCCACGTATTTAATCCCCCTAACACTAAGGGTCAATTTATCATAGCCAATCAACCTAACCTGCACATCTTTGGACTGTGGGAGGAAACCGGAGCACCCGGAGTAAACCCACGCAAACATGGGGAGAATGTGCAAACTCCACACAGACAGTCGCCCGAGGCCGGATTCGAACCTGGGTCCCTGGCGCTGTGAGGCAACAGTGCTAACCACTATGCCACAGTGTCCAGCATATGGTAAAACATGCAATAGTTGCAACAAGAACAACCATTATGCCCATTGCTGCAAGAACCAAGTGCAACAAAGTAAGGTCCATGCAGTAGATGAAAGCGAGATAGAGGAGTTCAATGTAGATGTTGTGTCTGAAAACAAAAAAGAAGAAAGAGACTGGATGTTGACACTAAAAGTGAATGACATACACATTCCATTTAAATTGGATACTGGAGCACAAGTTAATGTGATATCAGAGACTGATTTTAAGAAAATTAGACCCAGACCAAAGATACATGGAATAAAAGTGAAAGTGACAGAATACACAGGTATTGATATACCAGTGAAATGAAGATGCATTGTCAAAGTAACACACAAGGACAGAGAGCACACGCTAGCATTAATCGTGGTGCCAAAGGATGTGCAAGCCATACTAGGTTTAAAAGCCTGTGAGAGACTGAACCTGGTAAAGAGTGTCCTCGTTGTGGAAAGCGAAGGAGAGACAGTCTATGATGAACTGAATGTTGCGTACACACCGGGTAAGCTGATGTATACAGCAGACACGTTGTCCAGAGCTGTTGACCCAGGAGAGCCCGCAAACACAGTGAAAAGTCTGATGTACAAGGCAAAAGACAGTGGAACTGACTTCTACCAGAGCATGCTTGTATACCGCACAACGCCGCTCGAGTGTGGTAAGTCACCAGCCCAACTCCTGATGGGACGTCGGCTAAGGTCAAACCTACCCATCCCGGAGAACCTCCTGAAAACAAAAGAGGGGGAGAAAGTGAGGAAGTTCAACCAAGATCATACACCATTCAGACAGATGAGGGTGCTGTTCTGAGAAGAAATCGTCGAGATCTTCTCATGGGACCAGCCACAGCAGGTCAAGAGACTGATACTGTCGAACAACCTGATCACACAGCTGAGAAATCATCATCTGAGGCAACAACTCAGATTCAAGGACAATCAATCAGAAAATCCTCAAGACACGTGAAGCCTCCTGAGAGACTCATTGAGCAAATTTAAGGACTATTGTTATAGAAGGAAGTAATGTTATCTTATTCTTTCTTCAAGTTCTAGTGTATTGACATATTTCATGTGAACACACAAAGCAAGGTTAAAAAACCTTGATCATGGTAATGATAATGTAAGTTCATTAAGTGTTACAGTTAAAATGCAGGTTAATACAAAGAAAACATGTTGTTAGTTAAAAGTAAAATGCTTTTGTTTTAAGAAAAGGAGATGTAATGATATCAGCAAATAGAGATGGTATTTGCCTGTTCGATTATGATGCCTTAATAGCATGTTTGCATGTATTGATTGCTTGTGCCTGACCAGCAGAGGGCATGTGACCGAGAGAAGCAGGGCAGTTAGTTTAGTTTCAGTTTCATTCTAGATGCATCACAAGCATCGTGTCTCCTGTAAAAGCTGTATAAAAGAGTTGAACAAGCTTTAGATTAAAAGTCAATGGGCTAGATTTTCAGTAGCTTGCGCCAGCAGTTAGCGCCTTAAGAGAAGTGATTTCCGGGCGCTATGCGTGTAGCGCCCGGGCGCAGCGCAGTTTGCGCTCCGCCCCAAATTAAGTTGCCCGTTAGCGCCGGCGCAAAGTTTAGCGCCCGCCCGGATGCGCGCGCAGAAAATGACGTCACATCCTCGTGCAACGCCCTTTGGCCGCCCCGATTGCAAACTTCAGTCGGACCGCCCCATTGTGCGGCGGGCGGCCGGAGCGTTTGGAAAAAGGAACGCAACACAACCAGCGCGGGCCCCGGGGGGCGCTAATTAAAGGGAACGTCCTCTCCAGTATAAAGGCCATCCTTTTTTCAGAAAACAGTCTTGTGCAACGCATTTCTGGAGACACAACAAGGAGGATAGCTAACTGGTTTCAAGCAGCAAGAGGCAGGTATTTTTGGACTCAGGCAATAGCGCTGCAAGTGGCCATTTGGAAAGTAGACTGTTTGCCAGGATTTGATGGGGGCTGCATGGGGTGCCAACGCGCAGCTGCAGCGCCATATCCGTAGGGCTCGCAGACACATTGTGAGAGGGGCAGCCCTGGCTAGAGGCAGAGGGGGCTACAGGCGTCGGCCACGTAGGCCTTACCCAGTCAGGCTATACCGCCAGCAGCGCTCCTACCTAAACATGAGTGCCGCGCGATGTGTTAGAAGGCTCCGATTCCGAAAGGAGGTGATTGCAGAGATCTGCCACCTGCTTCGCCGAGATCTGCGGCCAAAGCTCAGGTGCAGGACGTCTCTGTCGGTGGAAGTGAAGGTGACGGTGGCATTGAACTTCTATGCCACCGGCTCCTTCCAATACGCTGCTGGGGACATAGCAAACATCTCCCAGTATGGCGCGCATCGCTGCATCCGCCACGTGACCGAAGCACTGTTCAGAAGGAGAAGCCAATTCATCTCCTTCCCCATGGCCCTCGAGAGCCAGCATCAGCGCGCATTGGGATTTGCCAGACTCGGGGAATTCCCCTTGGTGCAGGGCGCCATTGACTGTACGCATGTGGCTTTGCGGGCCCCTCTGGAGCATGGCGAGCAGTATCGCAACAGGAAGGGCTACCATTCTCTGAATGTGCAGCTGGTCTGTGACCACAAGCAGCGCATCATGGCAGTCAATGCCAGCTTCCCAGGCAGCAGCCACGATGCCTTTATCCTGCGGCAGAGTACTGTGCATGACATGTTCCAGGCACAGCCTTCCCCAAGAGGATGGCTCATCGGGGACAAAGGCTATCCTTTGTGCACCTGGCTCATGACCCCGCTCCGCGCGCCCAGGACCGCTGCTGAAGAGGCCTACAATGAGAGCCATCAAACCACCCGCAACATCATCGAGCTAACTATTGGGGTCCTCAAGCAGCGGTTCCGCTGCCTTGATCGCTCCGGAGGAGCTCTCCAGTATTCGCCGGACCGGGTCTCCCAATTTGTGGTGGTTTGCTGCATGCTACACAACCTGGCTATCCGCAGGACTCAGGCACTGCCACCTGACGTTGGACCAGCACCTCAGGAGGAGGAGCAGGAGGAGCATGAGGAGGAGGAGGAGGAGCAGGAGTACGTTCCCAGGAGGGAGCGACCAGGGCCAAGGGCCGCACGACGCCACCTTATTACACGGTACTTCTAAGCCCCCTGTCAGGGAATGGCCAGGGGCCATGAGGGAAGATGAATGCAGCCGCTCCGCAAGCCCTCAGCCGGTGAAGCCAACAAACACTAAGAAGAACAACCATGGAGACTGCATGAATAAAGATAATTTTTTATTGCACAAAAATGAAAAGCCCTTCCCACATGAATCCCCAAAAACAATAAACGGGCCCCACAAAAAGCCCAACAAACGACTCACTCGCACAAACTGGGGAGGAGCCACTCCACCTTTATTGAAACCGGGCCTCAACGTCGGCCTAACGCAAAAAATAAGCCCTCCAAAAGCACAACCATGGGCAAAATAAAGATGGCTACCGCCATATTAAAGGAAAGCTGCCCACACCCTCTACTGAGTGGCCCGCGAGGGCGAGACCTTGGCCAGCATTTTGCCTCCCCTGCCCTGCCTGCTGCTCCTTCGCAAGCTCTGCCCAGTGGCTGCTGCGAGGCTGGGGGAAGGCGCCTGAGGCTCAGATGCCCTTCCGCCAGATGCCGCTGGGGGGTGGCCTACACGGCGTTTGGGCCTCGAGGGGCCGTCTGCTGAGTGGCGCACCTGAGCCTGGCCACCATCAGCTGCAGCCGCTTGCCGTTGACGCCCCAGAGGGGGAATGGCAGCGACGGATGGCGCAATGTGGGCCAGCTGGCATCTGGGATGCGCTGGCTGGTGCTGTGGCGCGGTGGCACTCGGCCGGGCCCGCACTGCAGGATCCGCAGCAATCAGCCGACGGGCGGCTTGCTGGGATGGTCCAGCGCGGCGCCTGCCCTGGCGATGCCTGCCTGAGACAGCGCGTGTGGCAGCAGTGAGTGGCCCTGTGGTCCTGGTGTGCGCGCGCATCACATCCGCCAGGGTCTTGACGGCATCAGTCAGCATGCGGCCAGTCGCGGCAGTTGCTGCCCCGAACTCGCGCACACTGGTCGCCAGCGACTCGATGGCCTCAGGCATGCGCCCCACCACGCTCATGAGCTCCGTGTGGCGCCGGTCCGAGTCGTCGGCCATCTTATCCAGCTTCCGCACCTCCTCCGAAGTGAAGGTGTCCGGACTGGAGTCGCGACTCTCCCGCTGGGGAGGAGGGGGCCGAACTAGGGGACCCTTGCCGCGTTGGTGACGGCGAGTGTGCCGAGCAGCAGCACTCCCCTCTGATCCTTCCCCACTTTGGGGGGAAGGCCGCGGGCCACGCGCACGGCTGCTGGGTGGCTGGACGCCACTGGTCCCAGAAGCTGCATTGCCCTGCGACAGTTCCTCCAGGCACTCGTCCAGTGAGGAGGTGTCAAGCATTTCCTCCTCTCCTGCGGGACGTGACTGTTCCCCCGAAGGTCCGGCTTGCTCCTCCTCCTCCTCCTGGTCGGAGGTGCTGTCACTGGCAGCCTCAGGGTCCTGGTCATCACCAGCTGAAAGCAGGAATGCACAAGAGTAGCTTCAGAGTGAGGAGACGGCGTCAGCGAGGGAGTTAGGACTGGTGGGATTCAGCGCATTGGTGGGACAGTGGCAAAGGAGGTAGCTCGGATGGGCCAGTGCGACGCGAGAGGGCCAAAAGGCGAGGTCCTTACCATTGCCGGGCAGTGGAGGGTCGGATACACCGCACGCTGTGGGGACAATCACACGGGCTCCCATGAGCACACACACGCGCTCCTCCAGCCGAGTGAGCTTCTGCAGCTTGGCGCGGCCACCCCTGGCACGGGCCTGGCGATTAAACGCTACTTTAGCCTGCAAGAGAAAGGACGGGCTGTAAGTGCGCAGTGAAGCCCTGATGTAGTGTGCACTGCCTCCCATGGTGGAATAGCTTGGCCAAAGTGTAGCCCTGATGTAGTGTGCACTGCCTCCCATGGTGGAATAGCTTGGACAGAGTGAAGCCCTGATGTACTGTGCACTGCCTCCCATGGTGGAATAGCTTGGCCAAAGTGTAGAGTGCCGAATGGCCATTTGATGCTCATGACTGTCCCAATGCTGCTGGCTGAGGGCTGGCCAATAGGACTTTCAGGTCCCTTTGCCCATCATGTCAGGTGTACATGCAAGAATGAGGAGGAGACTGGAAAGGCTACTCACCTTCACAATCCTGGTCAGATCGTTGTATTTCTTACGGCATTGTTTGTGGGTCCTGGGGGCCTCGCCGGTGAACGTCACCCTCTGGGCGATCTGCTTCCAGGCTTTGGTGTAGTCATGGTGGGTTGGATTCCTCCCACTCTCTGGAAACAAGATCTTGCACCTCACCTCCAGAGCTGTGACCATTATGTCCAGATCACCCTCTGAGAAGCGCAGGGCACGCTGACGGGCCTTCTCTGGCGTTGCCATGACTCCCTGGGGCTGAGCAGCAGTGTTGAGGCCTCTTTGCAAGGCTGCAGTGTGCAGGGCGTGGCAGCAGACCAATTCGTCCCTTCCCCCTTTAAGAGCTGGTCGGCACCACGGGGTCTGCTGTCAGTGCAAAAATGACCGCACCTGTGCTGCGCCCCGCCTGGGCGCTATCCCTCTGGACCGCCGGCTTAGCGCCTAAAGGTAGGAGTGCAACGCCTCTTTTAGCGCTCCACCACTCTCTTAGGGCGAAGCCACTGAATTTCCGGCAACGGGGCGCTACTTTGGGGCGGGCGCTAACTTCGGGCGGGCGCTAAGGTTAGCGCCCCAAAACTGTCTATACTGAAAATCTAGCCCATTCTCTTTCATAAATGTCTCGTCATTGAACCCACAAAGAAATCAATACAGAGTCAGGGGACAAGTAGCAGAATGGATAACTAGCTGGCTTCAAGATAGAAAGCAGAGAATAGAAGTAAAGGGTGGCTATTCAGAGTGCCAGAAGGTGGGAAGTGGTGTTCCACAAGGATCAGTGCTGGGACCACTGTTGTTCACAATATATATGAATGATTTAGACTTTGGAATTAGAAACGCAGGCCTAGAAATTCGGTAGGCTTCGCGCCGCATTTGAGGCGCTAGAGGGCCTAGCGCCGGAGTTATGGCCAGTTGAGAAATTCCCTGGGGCCCTAAATCGGCGTTGCACCGGTAGCGCTGCGCCGGCACTGATGACGTCATCGGTGTGCGCAGCGTCCCGGCTGCCATGGTAACCCGGCCCCAAGCCGAAATTCAGTTGCGCCCGCCTCGCCCGTGGCAGGCGCAACTAAGACTCTGGCAACAGAGTCTTCCCCCAGTGTGCGCCGGCGTATAAAGGTGGAGCGGCGGCCGGCCGCGTTCCCGGCGGCCGCCTGCCCGCACCTCCCTTCCCGGACTCCTGCATTCCCCCCCCGCGGCCCTGATCAATGTCTCATGCGAGCCCGGCACTTCCCCGAGGTGCCGGGCTCAGATGTCGGGTCAATCCGCCGGACAGTTGTCGGCTGCAGGCAGCTCCTCCTTAACAGGAGGAGGAGGCCTGCAGTTCCCCCGCCTGCCGCACCACATCGGGTGCCGCAGCGGGGGATTAGCGCCGGGAAACCCAAGTTCACGCCCGTTTTGAGGCGCTAAAGGAGGGTTTTAGCGCCCGCCGCCGTCTGGGCCCGGCGCACCCGAATTTTCGTCGGGCGCTGCCGCATTACCGCTGGCGCAAACTTTCTGGCACTACAGCCCTGGCAAGACCAGAACCCAATTTCTAGGCCGCAATTTCTAAATTTGCAGATGACACCAAATTGGGGGGGCGGGGTTAGTCAATACTGAGGCGGACTGCAACAAATTACAAGAAGACATGAATAAACTTGCAGAATGGGCATATCATTGGCAAATGAAATTTAACACAGATAAATGTGAGGTATTACATTTCGGTAAGAAAAATAGGGAGGTCATATATTACTTGGAAAATATGAATCTAAATAGGGTAGAAGAGCAGAAACACACAAATCACTGAAAGTAGCAACACAGGTTAACAAGGCCATAAAAAAGCAAACCAAGCACTAGGGTTTATTTCTAGAGGGATTGAATTGAGAAGTAGTGAAGTTATGCTAAACTTGTATCGAAACTTTGTTAAACCGCACTTGGAGTACTGCGTACAATTCTGGTCACCATATTATAAAAAGGATTTAGAGGCACTGGAGAGGGTGCAGAGAAGATTTACAAGGATGATACCTGACATGTGAGGGTATATCTGTCAGGAAAGGATGAACAGGCTGGGTCTCTCTTCTCTTGAAAAGAGAAGGCTGAGGTCTTTAAAATTATGAAAGGTTTTGATAGAGTAGATACAGAGAGAGTGTTTCCGTTTGTGGGGAAGAGCCAAACTAGAGGCCATCAATATAAGATAATCACCAAGAAATCAAATAGGGAATTCAGAAGAAACTTCTTTACCCAGAGAATGGTGAGAATATGGAACTCGCTAGCACAGGAAGTGGTTGAAGCAAATAGTATAGATGCATTTAAGGGGAGGCTAGATAAGCACATGAGGGAGAAGGGAATAGAGGGTTATGCTGATAGAGTTATATGAGGAAAGATGAGAGGAGGCTCGAGTGGAGCATAAACGCCGGCATGGACTTGTTGGGCCGAATGGCCTGTTTCTGTGCTGTATATCCTATGTAATCCTATGTAATCCTATGTAATCCTATGCACCCTTATCCACCTGACCGGTATTTTAACCACCCGCCTGCCTGATTACTGCCAGATGGGCAGGGTTAAAATCGGGCTGGGAGTTCCAGAGATTAGAGCTGAGATGGCTGAAGACTCTGCTATCAACGGTGGGGCAAATGTAGAGTGGGATGGTCAAAGCACTAATTAATAGAGGCTAAATTTCCTTTAAAACATTAGCTGGTTCTTACCATCTGTCAGCTGTGGCTCAGTGGGTAGCACTCTTGCCTCTGAGTCAGAAGGTTGTGGGTTCAAGTACCACTCCAAGGACTTGAGCGCATAAAGCTAGGCTGACACTCCAGTGCAGTGTTGAGGGAGTTCTGCACTGTCGGAGGTGCCGTCATTCAGATGAGGCATTAAACCGAGGCCCTGTCTGATCTCTCAGGTGGACGTAAAAGATCCCATGGCACTCTTTTGAAGAAGAGCAGGAAAGTTATCCCTCAACCAACATAACAAAAAGAGATTATCTGGTCATTATCACATTGCTGTTTGTGGGACCTTGCTTTGCGCAAATTGGTTGCCGCGTTTCCCACATTACAACAGTGACTCCACTTCAAAAAGTACTTAATTGGCTGTAAAGTGCTTTGAGACGTCCGGTGGTCGCTATAAGTCTTTCGAGCCTTTTCATGGCACATGGGGCTTTCCCTTAACAAACTAATCTAAAGCAACATAAGATAGCTTGGGGGTCAATTTTAGCTTGGAGAATACATTGGGCAGGCAGTGGGCAGAGCATCCACCACTTCAATTGGAAGGGCAGGAAATCAGATCGACCGCCACTTAAAGGCAGACTGTAGCCCTTAAAGGAGAAGTGCACTTTTGAAAGTTGGTTAGTGGAAAATGAGTTATTGAAGCAGCAGTCAGCATAATATTGTCCAGCTGTGAGGTGCTCACGGAGCAAGTGAGGAACAGGAAAATGGTCCTTTTTCCCTCCGACCATGAGCATCTCAAGAGCCCTCGACTGAGTCTACGATGCTGAAGCCACCTTGTAAGAGCTTTTGAGTAGGTATAAGAGCATTTAAAACAGGCGCCATGGACTCACACGCGGGTGATAACCAGTGTGCTGAACCTGTGTAAGTAAGTAACATGATAAAGTTTTTGAGATTTTGTCGGAACGGGCGAGCTTCTAGGAGCAAGTTGGCAGTTCACTTTTTCTGTGATTTTGGGGCACTAGTGTCTGCGTTTTTAGAAGTAAACAGATCAAAAGAAAATCTGCCCCATGTGAATACCTCACCAGACTACATTTACAACCTTAAAAGTTTACCAAACAGAAGTTGGCCATTCAACCGATTGGCGTAGAATTTCCACCGTAGTTCTTCTAATCTCCCACCATAACTTCAGCAGTTTACGTCATTTATCTGGGGTTTCCATCAGTCTTCCATCGAGTTTTGGTGGGAGATCCGGCGAAGCGATCCAGTGAAGCCCCGTGCGTTTTTACCTTATTGCGTCTTTGCCAGGCCTTTGCTAGAGCAATCCAAAACATTCCACTGCCTTGCTTGTTCCCCAGAGCATTCGTTCTTCCTCTGCTTCAAATGTTTATCCAGTTTTCCCTTAAAAGATACAATGGTCTCTGTCTCAATTATTCCCTGTGGTAAAGCATTCTATGCTCCAACAATTCTGTGTAAACAAATTTCTCCTAACCTTTCTCCTCACTCTCTTAGTGACAATTTTAAATTGATGACCACTCATCACTCACTCCCCAACCAGTGGAAATAGACTTTTCCCATTCACTCCATCAAAACCACGCAAATAGTTCTAGGATCTCAAGTCTCTCCTCACAAGTACAGTGTCTCATCCCTGCTATCCTCTCTTAGTATTTTTCACTTTACTTAAGGTGGCTAAACAAACATTCCCACTAGAAAAGTGAAAATTGAGCATCTAAAATAGACCTGAAATGTAAATAACCCAAAGTGCCCAATTTGAGTTACAAAATACTTCGGCCGGAATTTTTTGGGGGGTCAGTCTTCCGCCGATTTTTGGTGGGAGATCCGATGGCGGGTCGGCTAGGAAAATGTTTTTTTTTTACAGCAGGTAGGGAGCCCACTGTCAAGCCGCCTTCATGCTAGTCTCCCAGATGTTGGGTCTGTCATCGCAGAACAGACCCAACACCAAGCAGCGGGGAAGGCAATTTAGATCATTAGCTGGATTGTTAAGAGGCAATTAAGTAGTATTTTAAGCTCACCTTTAGATTTTTAGACGTCGCCAAAGGTTTCCCCGCTGTACAGGGATCACGTCCGGAGGACAGGTGTTGTGTCAGCATGGGATGATTTTTAAACTTGACAGCTGCTATAAAAGCTTGCATTTCATACGTCTTCACTTTGCAAGGTTAGAAGCTGTTGCTTACTGCATTTGGAAGACAGATTGAGCTTTTTGCAGGTTGCCAGTGTTTGGAGCAATCTCACTATCCAGTGTCACCTCATTGGAAAAACCTTTGTCACCATTGACAGATCGCTTCTGTCATCTCAACCTCACTGTTCCATCTGTTCGATCAGCATTGGTGCCCTTGAAAATATCTCAACTTGGTCCTCAGAATCCTACCACGATCAGCCCCAACACCAACAGCACCAGGCACACCAGCAGCACCAGGCACACCAGCAGCACCAGGCACGCTAGCAGCACCAGGCACACCAGCAGCTCCAATAACAACACCAACCTTCTCCGCAATCAACTGATGCTGCACAGGACAGAGGGCATCAACATCCGACCACATTGCTGCCCAGGAGGCTAGGGATGGCCTCACCATAGCCCAATTTGTTTCAATTGGCTGCGACATGATGTGACAGCTTGGCACCACCCAACACCAACACTATAAAGCATCCCTACAATGCCCAAGCCATTCCTTTCACACTCATCACCATTGTGGGGGTGGGGGGTGGGGTACCATTATGTCTCACCATTCACTGCAACTCACTAAGCCACTTCCAAAGGTGCACACAAATCTGTCCAAGACCGCAAAGTGTTGAAAATAAAGATTTCAATGTTTGACAGCACATTAACAGAAACTTCACATAAACATTGGCTAAAACATCCAAGTGCCTACCCTTGTGTGTTGTTACTTGTTATGATTGGACTAGGATGAAGGTGAGTGTGAGAGCCTGGGTACAGCCGTGCACCTCTGTGCAGAACTGTCAAACTAAATTTGGGCATGCTCCCCTTAAAGAAACCGGCTGATGACCCCTCATCAAGTGACATCATCAGACCCACTTCCTTCATTTAGCTGGAAATGATCTGGGCGGGTTTAACAAGCCCAATCAGCATAAAATTATTTTCAAAGAGCTGGATGGAGCCAGTAGTGGGGTTGCACCCCGCCACCGACCCGGCCGCTCCTGACCCGCCTTGGTAGGCAAAATCGCGGCCTGTGATTTGCAATTTTCCTCCCTTGCTCTGGTTCAGCACTTTGGCCTAGATCTGGAGTAGGATAAAATGTGGGAAAATCAGGGAAAAAAGTTCTACTGCTACATTCCCACCCCAAATTCTATTTTCTTCCACCTACCTCAGCCAGGTAGGCGATTGGCTATTCCTTCCTTACCCACCACTGTATGTAAATGACAGTGGGGAGGTTAGGCTCAGCAAGCTGCCAGGTTTCCCTGTTTGTCACCATTGACACTACTTGTAATAGAGCCAGCTGGTGGACTACTGATGTATATAATAACTAGCAGGGGAGCCCCGCGTTGCGAGGGCTATTTTTGGGGCTGGTCGATGTGTGGGCCGGGAGCCTGGGACTGGATTTGGGTTGTCAGCAGTTTCCAGGGCTTTTTTGGGCCTGGTGGATGTGTGGGCCGGAAGCCTGGGACTGGATTTGGGCTGTCGGCAGTTGGAGAAGCCTAGGCCCGTTTTGCACTGTTTTTTAAGCTAAACATTTCTAGCTTTTAATACCTTCAAAGATGAAAGTTAAAGTACTTATAAAACATTTTTGGTAAATCTTATTTTTTTTAAAAAAGAAACTGACCTGGATTAGCAAAGTTTTGAGCTGCCCTGGCTGCTGTATAATGGCTGACAGATCCCTGAGATGAAAACAATTAGTCCCGCCCACACACACACCGATTGGTCAACCATCAGATGACTGAACTGCAGGATTGGTCAATCATGACGGCACAGGATTGGTCGACCTTGACGTCAGTCAATGCTAATGAGTGGATAATGAGTGGAATTTTGAAGGTTTTTTGTATAATGTGCGAACAATTTTTATCCGACCAAAAAGTAAATACGCTTATGACCATTCCGGAATCGTAAGCTTTCTTTCGACGTAACACACGTGTAGGTACGCTCTATAACTTTCGATTGTATAGCCGGACAGACAGACGGAAGGACAGACAGACAGACAGACAGACAGATCGATCCTTTTATATATATAATATATATAGATAGATAGATAGATAGATAGATAGATAGATAGATAGATAGATAGATAGACAGATAAGGCCATGTGCAATACAGTTCTTACCCGGAAGCCATGTTGTGCTGTTGTATATATATGCTGTGTCTCAAGATACTACAGAATTGGCGATGAGGATGCGATTGCGGATTCCCTAGCTGAAATTTTTGTTGGCAGATAATCCTGCCAACTGACAGAGGGACTGTTAGAGGTTCTTCATTTTGCAGAAAAATTTAAAAATCCGAGGTAAATTCGAGCACATGTAGCTGAACAGTCGACGTTGCCAGAGTCCAGATGGCCGCACCAAGGTAACAGTGCATTGAAGTTGTGCTATCGGTGCCTGGGACAACACATCACTCAAAGCTGTGCATCTGCGAGGCTGAGAAATACTTGGAAAGCACATTTCTAGAAGTGGTCACCCCGCAGCCTCAGAATGTGCAGGCAGAGAGGGAATGGGTGACCACCAGACAGAGAAGGAGGACCAGGCAGGTAGGGTAGGAGTCCCCAGAATGCATCTCGCTCGCTAATCAGTTCACAGTTCTGGAAACTGGTGGGGGTGATGGCTCCTCTGGGGAGAACAGTCAGAGCCAAGGCCACGGCACCAAGGGTGGCTCAGCTGCACTAGGGGGGAGGAAGAAGAGTGGAAGAGCAATAGTGATAGGGGATTCATTGGTTAAGGGAACAGATAGGTGTTTCTGTGGACACAGACATGACTCCAGGATGGTATGTTGCCTCCCTGGTGCCAGGGTCAAGGATGTCACTGAGCAGCTGCAGGACACTCTGAGGGGGGAGGGTGAACAGCCAGAGGTTGTTTTCCATATCGGTACCAACAACATAGGCAGAAGGAGTGTAGGATTTGGCCAGTGCCAACATCAGTGGGTGCATGTGCCTGAAGGATTTTTGGACTTCTAAAATGGATATGTACCCTTTTAAAATGGAGACACACGTGGGCTGTGTTTCAAAATGGGATTTTGGACTTTAAAAAGGACTGACTGTTGGTTTCTGTGAAGATAGCAGGAACTGTCTGTCTTTTGGGTTGCCATGGGACCAGTCTCAACGCTGACGTCATGAAAGGCAGGGGCCTTTTCATTTCGAACTTGTGTGATTTGTGGAAAAATACCTTTTGTCCATGGAACCGGGATGTCTGGATGGACAATGAGGTTTGCAGGCGAAAAGTAACATCTCTGGACTCTTTCAATGAAGGAGCAGTCAAGAACTCAACACACAGTTAGCACTTGGAGAATTGCTCATCTACAGTAATAGCCTACCATTGTTTTCATCAAGATGACCAATCCAGGACAAAGACGTCACCAGGAAGACCAACTAGTATCTCTGCAACCATGGTAACCAGGAATCGCCCAGACATTTTTGTGTATTATACGGGGTATAAATCTGCTGAACTTTGGGGATTCAGGGCTTGCTTTTCTCTACCATCTGGAACGGGGTTCTCTGCGTACCTACGCATTCGTCAACTCTCCAGGAACGCCTGAAGTGAGTGCCTTGCCATTCCACCTGAATGCACTCTCTAGGCCTCATCGCATGCCTGTTAGGCACGGTTTTGCCTCTGGAGTCGAACGGACCCGGGACCACGTGAATCAATGACAAGGGCTGGTAATTATATCCAGCATACACCTCTAGAAATCCCCAGGACCACCCACATATTTGGCTGCTGAGGAACTGCAAGTGCCCAAGACGCAGGCTAACATGTGTGTGTGTGTGAGGAGTCTTATGTTCATTAATAAATAGATATTCTTATTATGAACACAGCTAGCTTTTGCTAGTTACCTTATTGAGCACATGTGGACTAGGTACAGTATCTGTAGAGGCTTCCATCTTGACTGCTGCCTTGTGGGTAGCCTAGTGCCTCATGGGTAATGTAGTTTTAATGTACATACAGCTGGGTAGTGTAGTCTTATACATACAGCTATATACACCTCTACACAGCTCTACGGCTCCACCTAGTGTCCACTATAGAATGACATGTTATTGATCATTACATCCCTCTTTCTTTGAGGTTGAACAAAATCAATATCAATCAACTTTCAAGAAAACAATAAAGATAATATCAGTAACACTTTTGTTAGTGCTCTACAAACATAAACATTTTCAAAACAGTCAACACATTTTCAAAGCTTTACATTGTACTCAAAGATTAAGTCTATCAGGCTTTTTTACTTCACGTGTGGATCTTCTCAACACGGGTAAGTCTGATGTGTCTTCATGAGATTGTTCTGGCGGTGACTGACAAGATGCAGTTGCGGCATTGTCATCAATCTGCTCTTGTATAGATCGAGGTCTCCTTGCGATCTTTGCTTGGAGAGGGTTTCAGTGTTTCCTTCACTCTTCATGCCATAACTCTCAATGTAGTCAATGCACTCTCGAAAAACTGCTGGTAGCTGGATCCCATCATACAGCATAGTCCTCTCAGCAGCCTCGGCTAATGGAACACCAAAGATTGGCCTGAGGGAAGAAGGAGTATCCACCGGAACAGCCTCCTGCTCTGGTGCAGGCTTCTTCTTTTTCTTTTTCTCTTTCTACTGCTTAACAACACCTGCTGCGGTTATATCTTTGGACTTTTTCTCCTTGTGTTTTTCCTCTTTGTGCTTTTCTTCCTTTGGCTTCTCTTTGACCTTAAAGTCTTTTTCTTTCTTCTTGGAGAAACTAGGCTTTTTGAAGACATGGATACCCTTTGGCCTTTTCATCCTTGATGGGCTCTCTGCTTCATCACCTGAGTCATCTGGTCTGCTTATGGCACAGTTTATACGGTAGACTCTCTTGACCAGTTCTAAGTCTTCACAAGCTTTGTCACCTAGTATCGAATCAAGTCTTTCAGCCACAACAGAAAACATGAGATGATGCACTTTGTCTTTGACTGTCACTTTAAGTCTGCATACACCTAAGCTATCTATTTTCTGTCCATTGTAGTCCTTCAGTACTACTGACTTTTTCTGTATTTTGGGCTTTTCTTTCATATTGTTAATGTCACTCATACTGATTAAGTTTGCTTTTGCCCCAGTGTCTAGTTTCAAGGTGACTAATGCTCCATTTACCTGCAGTGGGACCATCCATTTGTCCTCTTTTACTGCATTACCTTTATGTTCAGCATTGTCCATTTCTGAGGGCTGCACATTTTCTGTATCCTTTTTGATATTGTCACATGACACCATTCCTACAAAAAATGTCTCACTTAAATCAGTGTCCTCAATTACATTAACTCGTTGCCCTTTCTTAGTTTATAATTTTGAAAAGCATTGTTTGGCAAAGTGATTCTTTCCATTACACTTTGTGCACATTTTTCCAAACGCTGGGCATTGTCTTAACTGGTGTTTGTAACCATAGCGTTTACAATTAAAAATTTCATCCTCTGATTGCTTTTCATTTCTGTTCTGCCCACGTTTCTTCCCCTTGTAGGACACAGCACCGACAGCAGCATTATCACTGATTACAATCGCATCATTATTGATTTCACTGAAAGTCTTCGCGTGCTTTCGAGCTAGCTCGCTGGCTTGGCATATTTTCACTGCATTTTCCAAATTTAGTTCGGTTTCTCTCAACAGACGTTCCCTGACTTTTTTATCATGAATACCAAACACAATCTGGTCACGAATCATGGATGATTTCAGCTCAGAGAAATTACATGTCTGTGCTTTCAGTTTCAGATCAGTTATAAAGCTATCAAAAGTCTCATTTTGCTACTGTGTCCTTGAACAGAACATGTATCTTTCATAGGTCTCATTCTTTTTGCGAGAGCAATGTGCATCAATTTTTTTTAGCACATCTTCTAATTTTTCTCTGTTCTCCTCTGGATTAAATACAAATGTATTAAATACCTCTATCGCCTGTGGGCCTGCAACCGTAAGCAGCAACGCTATCTTCCTTGCGTCTGGCTTCGTACCAAATCTGATGGCTGCAATGTAGAGTTTGAATTGTTGTTTAAGAGTCTGCCAATTGTAGTCGATGTTTCCTGTGAGTTTCAAATGCTCTGGTGGCTTCAAATTCTCCATGTCGCTTTTCACAATTTTCAACAGATCTTCACCATCCTGGTACTATCTTATGTTCATTAATAAATAGACATTCTTATTATGAACACAGCTAGCTTTTGCTTGTTACTTTATTGAGCACATGTGGACTAGGTACAGTATCTGTAGAGGCTTCCATCTTGACTGCTGCCTTGTGGGTAGCCTAGTGCCTCATGGGTAATGTAGTCTTAATATACATACAGCTGGGTAGTGTAGTCTTATACATACAGCTATATACAGCTCTACACAGCTCTACGGCTCCACCTAGTGTCCACTATAGAATGACATGTTATTGATCATTACATGGAGGCTTCCAAGTGTGGGTTCTGACCAATCCGGGAGAGGGTTTAGTTAGAAGGGTTTTTCCATTATCTAGGCTTAGATTCTGGGAAGGGGTTGGTTCGGCATAACCAACAGGGTGGGTATTTAAGTCTAAGGTTATAAGCTAGTGTCCATGGTCACCTACTCACGAGGAGTAGAGGTTGTCATTTTGTGAGTGTATAAAGGAATCGATCTTTGACAAACCTGAACCGTTTCATTTCATCTGAGTCAATTATAATCTATCCATAGTAACTCCTTGGGTCCGAACTTAGGGGTTGTGGGGCTTGTAGTTTGCGGTATAATTCAGAAGACCAACTGGGTGGCATCCAGTCATGGCCGGGTTACACTGCAATCCCACTGGGGATGCTGCACATCGGGCATAGAAGAAGACCTATTTGGCCTTAGTCTCTCTGTGTGGGATTACCCGCTAATCGACGGGCTAGGCAGGGACTATTGGCAAAAGCTCCTGCCGTCCAAGGGAAACAACCCAAACTAGGGAGTTTTTAATGCACAGGTCAACTCAAGGGAGAGTCATAGAGACACTGGACATGCAAAAACACCCTACAGAAATGGCGACCACGGCAGGACCTGAGGGTGTCTGTAGTCCCAATGCCTCTAAGGTTGAAATGGTTCGGTCAGGTTTGGAAGATGGGATCGTGTCCTACTTGTTCACCAAAATTAACGTGTCCCAGCAGTGGATGCGGGACATGTTAGACTCAGACAGTCCTCAGGATAGGGCAGCTGAGTGGACAGTCGGAAAGGAGCATAAAAAGTCCAAAGAAAAGGCAAATTGGCTCATATGCTTGCAAAAACAGGTTCAGCTATTAAGGAAGCAGGTAAACAGGCTTCAAGGGCAGCTGGAGGAGTGTGAAAGGGAATCAGACATACGGGATATAGTGGGTCGGCAGTTGGTGGGGGAATTAACTCTAGAAAAGCAGGAAAGGGGGGCTGTAGAAGAGTCTTCCCGGATGGCCGGGGAGTATCTACAGTGCCAAGAAACAGATGACAAGCTCAACAAGCAAATTCTCCGGGAGGAAAACTCCCATTTAGCAGCGAAAGCTGAAGGGCTTGAGAGCCAGTATAATGATATCAAAACCACCTACAGGGTAGCAAGAAGTAGGGGTTTTGAGGATTGTAGTTACGATCAGTGCGAGGAAAAGATCAGGAAGCTACAAAGTGCTTTGGCTGGGGCTAGAGTGTGCTTAATGGTGCCAGGTGGATCCCAGTTAGACTGGGAAGAGGGTAGGCCCCCAGCAGAAGTGCTGGTAGCAGTACAGGAGGAAATAGCTCCTCCAGTGAGCAGGGAGCAACTGGGACACATGTGTCCATTGCGGCAGCAGAGATATGGCCCGCCGGCACCCAACGGTGACAAGGGCCCACTACAAAATGACTACGTGGTCCCGTTCACGACTCCTCAGCTCCAAACAATGGTGGAGGGGCTGAAAAAACTTTGCATCAAAGGGGACCCCCATAGTCCATTTCATTAAGGTAGAACAGATAGGCGGCTTAAATGAGTGTGACGATGTGGAAATGCACAAGTTACTTTTATTCTCCCCAGAAGGGATACTATACCAAAGCCTGTCTACTGCCTCTAAGGCGGGTTGAGGCACTATAGTGGGGCTCAAGGAGGAAATCCTACGAGCCATGGGCCATACACAGAGGAGTCCATTTTCCCAAGTTGACAATACCCTGCAGATGCCCGGAGATGCGCCAATTGCGTTTGCCAACAGGCTCTGGCCCGTCTACCCTAAGGCTCCAATGGGCACGCCGGACCGAGCGTAACTGCTAGGGGAGGTCCGTAATCACTGGCTAAGGACCCTGGTTGCGAAAAGCCTCCCAGGTATTCGAGACAAGGCCGACGCCTGGTTCGATGCCGAGGACTTCGCTAACACTGAGGCCAGGGTGTTTAGAAAGTTCACCATGGCTTTCACATCCCTGGGTGGGGAGGAGGCGAAGCAGTGGGGTAGGGTCAGTGAGATGAAGGCCGGTAAGGGGGAAAGGAAGGAATGGCGTCAGGAAGGGCCCCACACTAGCAAGTCAAAAGCTTGTTTTCAGTGTGGACAGATGGGGCATTGGAGGCGGGAGTGTCCAACCCAGAAAGGGGTACCTGGCCGAGGAGGGCCTCCCGGGAAGAAGTCCCCAAACACCGACACGAGGGAGACCAGCCAGCAGTCAGGATACGAGGTCCTAGTGGCTGCCCTCCATACGGTGATGGGCAAGGACACCGGTAGACTTGATGCTGCAGTCAGCGAGGTCATACCGAGCACTCCAGTGGGTCCCCCATCACCCTGACCAGAGCGCGCTCAGCCTCCATTCCAAGGACCCGGCCAATTCACCCTGGTCCAGTAAAGTCCCCTTCAGTTTGATGGGGTTCACCGGGGATGAGCAGGCGGGAGCAGGGTCTACTCCCCTTACCATTAAGCTAGGTTCCCTCACCACTAAATGGGAGTGCATTCTCATGAAATGGGATCAGCCCAGGTGGGGAGTCCTTGGGTCCGACTTCATGTTGGCCCACAGGATCATTGTAGATTTTAGGAACCATTGCTTGTGGGGAGCGGTGGGTTCCGAGAAGGTGGATGAGGTAGTGGTAATACCCAGAGACAAGGGGGGATGAGGGAGCGTCTGCAGCATGAAGCCCCGGGGTAGTTACGACCAAGAGGTTTTGGTCAGTAACACCCCACTCCAGTACCAGGCAGAGGTGCGGAGCAATATACAGGAAACTCTTTTTTATCCGGCAGCGACGGGGCCGGCGTGTTACCAGTTTATCAAAATTTCTGGATGACGGAGAGGGTTATCTAACGAGGCTATTTTGAACAAAGAAAATAAAAAAATCAAGAAATGTGCAGTATACAGTAATTGAGTATTCACCTACAGAATGTTGTGTTAAATGGATGGTGGAAGATGCTTGATTAAGAACAGTACTGCCAGTTGAGGGTAATCCATAACTCTTTAATTACTTAACAGTAAAACAAAACTTATAAACAACTGTACAGTACAGTATAAAGTACTGTGGCTGACTGTACACTTATTCCAAGTCAACTGGTTCATCAGGAATATCCATGTCAGCTGGATCATCAGGATTATGCACTTCAACAGGTTCTTCAGGCACTTCCACTACTTCAACTCTTTTGGAAGCTTTCCTAAACATGTCCTGGATGTCTGCTTGCTTAGTGAACTCTTGCCTTTTTTGTAGAAAGGTGGAATGCAGAATATGGAGGCGCATAACTTCTTGGGCAGAGTAGCAAGGATGCCTTTCAGCAAATTTGAGGAATAAAGCAAATCCTTCTGCAGCTTTAGCCCAAGAAATCTTCTTCTCTTCAGAAATCTCATCCTCATCACTTTCCATCTCACTTTCCTTTTCTTTCTTTGGATTCAAAACATTCTCCATTATTTCATCATCACTTAGCATATGCACAACAGCAACTTCTCTACCTGCATCAACCCACTGCTCAATATCACTTTCACTGAGGTGACGTAGGGGGTTTGCTGGGCCTACATTTTTCACCATGCCAGCCATTTCCATTACTGTACTCCTCTTGGGACGAACATTGAACCCATGAAATTCCTCCTCTGAAGAAGAACCTTCAGCAAACATTACAGAAGGCCACAATTTGCGCCAGGCTTGTCTCAAAGTGTGACCTT
The DNA here is from genome assembly GCF_052327205.1 of Somniosus microcephalus. Classification (NCBI taxonomy): domain Eukaryota; kingdom Metazoa; phylum Chordata; class Chondrichthyes; order Squaliformes; family Somniosidae; genus Somniosus; species Somniosus microcephalus. The sequence goes on from NC_140988.1 coordinate 165,184,975, forward strand.
TCACCAAGTTCCAGGAACATGCAGCATTAAAGATGGCATCTTTAAGATTGTATTCCTTCTGAAATGCGTGAATATTGTCATCTTGGCTTATCAGTTTACGTAGGAAGTCTTTCTTGTAATGACATTTGAGATTTTGGATAACGCCCTGGTCCATGGGTTGTATGAGAGAAGTTACATTTGGTGGCAAATAAATGGTGAAAATATTTCCCGAAACCAACTCGGATTCATGCAGATGGGCTCTACAATTATCAAGCAATAAAATGCATATGCTATCTTCAGGTTTCCCTATTCTACGGAAATGTTCCCTCACAGATGGAACAAAAATATGATGGAACCAATTCGAAAAGATTTCCTTATCCATCCAAGCATTTCTTTGAGCTTTGTACTCAACAGGTAAGTGCCTCACATTTTTAAATGCACGGGGATTTTTATACTTCCCAATGACAAGAAGTTTAACCCGGTGTGATCCAGCAGCGTTCGCACATGTTAGCACGGTTACACGGTCTTTATTTTTCTTGTAACCTGAAGCATTAGCCTCACTAACCCCAGCAAGCGTTGATTCTGGCAAAAACCTCCAAAATAAGCCAGTTTCATCGGCATTGTATAGCTGTGCTGGCGGCAAATCATGTTGCTGCACAATCCGATTGAAATAATCGCAGTATTCTTCTGCGGCGTCGTGATCAGCTGATTTCTTCTCCCCGGAAATATCGAGTCGTCGGACCCCGTGCCTTACCTTGAAGCACGTTAGCCATCCCTCGGAGAAAGCACACTTGTCAGTGAGCTCTATCTTTGCGTAGAAATCCTTCGCTTTTTCGATTAGCATGGGTCCGGAAATCGGAACACCCTCTGAACGCTTAAGAGAAAACCACTCATAAAGCACGGTATCTAGCTCTTCAAGCTTAGGCTTACAAAGCATACGCCATTTCTCTACATCCTTAGATGTCTCCGAGCTTGAATAAAACTTGAGCAGCTTATCCTTCTGCAATTTGATGTCATAGATTGTTGACGAACCGATTTTGAGTTCATTCATAATGTTGATACGCTTCTCTCCCCTTTCTAGTCGTTGGCATATGTCGATTTTCTGTTTTAAAGTTAACACCATTCTCTTCCTTTTGCTTGGACCAACTTTTGGGATTTCCAGCAGCGTGGGAGACACACAGTACCCCTGTAAAATGGCGGATCAGAAGAGACTACCGACAGCGCGGGAAAGTCAGACTCCTGTTACAGGTGTATTGAGGTGTTCCGACTTCCGACAGTGCCAAGAAGCCGAGTAGTGGCAGTTTGGAGAACTACCCCCACTGACTAACTCGGCCACCGCGGGAGACTCGGACTCGGCAACATTGCCGCTTATTGAGGTGTTGTTTTCAGAGCGAGAATTTTGCCGGTTAATAGAGATTCTGGATATTTAGGTGCCGTTTAAACGAGAGTTTCCTGTAAATGGTTCCCATGCTTCTGGTATATACCTCAGTTGAGGAAGCGCTCAGATAATGTGGGGAGAGGGGTTTCCCAGGAGGTCACACTGGAGATGGGTGTCAGGCACCAAACTTCCACAACAAGGAGTAGGCCTGCTAAAAGTTCCCCCAGACCTGAGACAACAAAGTTCTGCCACCTGAAAATGATCATCGGTGAAAACTCCTTTTCAGTGGTGGAGCTACAGCTGTTAGTAAGCCATCCACTTGTGAGGCCAGCAGGATTAACTGGCATGTTGCAGAGGAGACATGCAGCACAGGGGAAATGTCTTAAATTCAGAAAGGCCTCTCAAAATGGGATTATAGAGGCAATTAACTGGTAGTTAAGGGCCTGATCTGGTAGTTAAGGGCAAAAAAAAGGGCGAAAGAGTCTGCAAAGAGATATAGATATACAGGAAACTCTCTTTTTACCGGAACCTAAATAACCGGAAATCTCTTTACCGGCAAAATACAGGAGTAGGTTCAGGTAAGTTTTACTTCATATTAGTGGCCGTGTAACCGGGGTTCCTGGATCTGTGGCCATATAACTGGGGTTCCTGCACCTGTTGCCATGCAACAGGGATGCCTGGATCTGTGGCCGTGTAACCGGGATTCCTGCACCTGTTGCCATGCAACAGGGACGCCTGGATCTGTGGCCGTGTAACCGGGATTCCTGCACCTGTTGCCATGCAACAGGGACGCCTGGATCTGTGGCCGTGTAACCGGGGTTCCTGCACCTGTTGCCATGCAACAGGGACGCCTGGATCTGTGGCCGTGTATGGGGCTCTCGTACCTTAGTAGGTATACCTCTCTGTAATCGAGACTTTTTGATCAACCGGCACCACGCCGGTCCCGTCGATGCCGGATAAAAAGAGTTTCCTGTGCTAAGTGAGTGGGCAGATGGAGTATAATGTAGGGGAATGTGAGGTTATTCACTTTGGTAGGAAGAATAGAAAAACAGAATATTTTTTAAATGGTGAGAAACTTTTAAATGTTGGTGTTCAGAGAGATTTGGGTGCCCTCATGCAAGAAACACAGAAAGCTAGCATGCGGGTACAGCAAGCAATAAGGAAGGCAAACGGCATGTTGGACTTTATTGCAAGGGAGTTGGAGTATAAGAGTAAGGAAGTCTTGCTACAATTGTACATGGCCTTGTTGAGACCACACCTGGAGTACTGTGCACAGTTTTGGTCTCTTTATCTAAGGAAGTATATACTTGCCTTGGAGGCAGTGCAGCGAAGGTTCACTAGATTGATTCCTGGGATGAGAGGGCTGTCCTATGATGAGAGATTGTGTAGAATGGGACCTATACTCTCTGGAGTTTAGAAGAATCAGAGGTGATCTCATTGAAACAGACAAGATTCTGAAGGGGATTGACAGGGTAGATGCTGAGAGGTTGTTTCCCCTGGCTGGAGTGTCTAGAACTATTACGTCCGTGAATGATTGAGACACGGACAGCAGGAGTGGAACAAAATAAGTCTTTACTGATGGAAGTCAATAGTGAAACTGAAACAACAGAGGCTCACTAGCGCCTTTTATACAAGGGTGGTCACTGCCGGTACTGCAGTCTGAGACCAGTTATTCTCCTAAAGGTACATACACAACAATTCCTCCCCTTTTAGATAAACAGTACATAACATTCATTTAACAACTAAATGATAACTAATTACAATCACAATTACTGTTGCAAGATACATTGGTTAATTTTAAGCAATTATAAGTTCAGTCTTTGAGGAGGCTTCCTGATTCTGTCTGGATAACGCCTCTTTGGGGTATCAGGTTCTTCTGGCAATGTTGAGTCGGGATCAATGTCGTTGTTTGGTTCATCTGCTTCCAATATTACCGGTTCTGCGGTAGCTGCAATTGGAACATCAATTTCATTACCAGGTGTATCAGATCGTGGTGTGGAGTTGACGTTTTCCAGTGACTCTAGAATTTGGTCAGCATGGCGTCTTACAATGCTCTCCCCAACGTCCACGGTATACATGAGAGGTCCTTGTCGTGTACAAATCGTTCCTGGCTGCCATTTCTCAGTGCGGTAGTCCGGGCCAAAACTGGTTGACCTATCTTAAAACTCCTGGTCGGCCTTTCATTCATATTCTGAAACTGTCTGTTCTCCACATCTCTTCGGACGTTTGGCTTAACCAAATCCAAGCGGCATCGTAGTCTTCGATTGAAGAACATCATGGCTGGAGTTTGGTTGGTAACCGCATGTGTCGCATTCCAGTAGGCAAACAAGAAGTTGTCCACCTTGTGTTGTAGGGGTATATCTTCATTACACATTGCCTTGATAGCCTTCTTGAATGTTTGGACAAACCTCTCGGCCAATCCATTAGTGGCTGGATGATATGGGGCAGATGTGTAATGCTTAACACCATTGTTCTTTAAGAACCTCCGGAACTCTTCAGACACAAACAGTGGTCCATTGTCAGAGCAAATCTGTTCAGGCAGCCCATTCCTGGCGAATATGGTTCGTAAAACTGTGATAGTTTTTTCCGTGGTGGTTGAGGACATTTTTATTACCTCTGGCCACTTTGAATGTGCATCCACCGCAATTACAAACATTGAGTCCATGAAGGGACCAGCAAAATCAATGTGCACCCTTTGCCATGGAGATGAGGGACACTCCCATGGATGCAGAGGAGCTTGTGGTGGGGCGTTTTGGACCTTCTGGCATCCTGCACAGCTCTTGGTCATCTCTTCGATTTCTCTATCGATTCCCGGCCACCACACAAATGCTCTGGCTAAGTTCTTCATTTTTACCCCACCCAGATGACCCTCATGAAGCTCATTGAGCACTCTATCCGTCAACTTAGGTGGAATTACTACTCTGGATCCAGACATCAAGGTTCCTCTGCACACTGACAGCTGTTCTCTTCTCGGCGGGAATGCTGGCAGCAGTGGTTTGCCATGTGCTGGCCATCCCTTCACCGTTAAATCATAGGCCCGTGATAGTGTCGGGTCATTCTGTGTTTCCTTTTCTATGTTTGCATTCGTCACAGGGAGACATTCCACTATGGTCGAGTGGAATAACTCCATTGGATCCACTGCAAGGTCTTCATCTTCCACCGTCGGCAACGGTAGGCGTGACAATCCATCAGCATTTCCATGCTGTTTAGTTCAGTTGTACTCGATGTCATATTGGTGTGCCCCTAGGAAAAGGGACAGTCTCTGCAGCCATTGTGCTGTCATTATCGGTACACCCTTCTGAGGGTTGAAAATGGAGACAAGAGGTTGATGATCAGTTAGTAGAGTAAATTTTTGACCGTGCAGGTAGTGATTGAACTTCTTCACCCCCCACACTAGGCTGAGGGCCTCTCTGTCAATCTGGGCGTAGTTACGCTCGGCAGAAGTTAACGAGCGTGACGCAAAAGCTATTGGCCTCTCTAAACCATCAAGGAATTTATGTGACAGTACCGCCCCAATGCCGTAGGGAGACGCAACACACGCCAGTCTGATCGGCAGTGCTGGGTTGTAGTGAGCCAATACTTCCCTTGAAGTGATTAAGTCCTTACTCTTCTGAAAAGCACGCTCACAATCATCGCTCCATTTCCATGCTACCCCCGTTCGTAGCAGGGCATTCAGTGGGTGCAGAATTGTCGACAAATTCGGCAAAAACTTATGATAGCAATTCACCAATCCGAGGAATGGCCTCAGTTGCGACACATTTTCAGGCACTGGGGCCTTAACAACCGCTTCAATTTTGTCAGGGGACTTATGTAACCCCTCTTCCTCAATCACGTGGCCACAATACGATATCTGTTTCTTAAAAAATTCGCACTTGGGGCGGTTGGCTCGCAGCCCATGTTCCCGTAGTCTAGTGAGCACCTGTTCTAGGTTGTTAAGGTGTTCACTGTCATCTTCACCTGTCACAAGGATGTCGTCCAAGTAACACTGAGTCCCCGGAATCCCTTGCAGGACTTGTTCCATCGCTCTTTGCTGTATCGCCGGAGCCGATGCTACTCCGAATACCAATCGATGATACTGGTAAAGACCTTTGTGAGTGTTTATCGTGAGATACTTCCTAGAGGACTCTTCAACCTCCATCTGCAAATATGCTTGTGCTAGGTCAATTTTTGTAAAAAGCTTCCCTCCAGACAGTGAGGCGAAGATGTCTTCTATCCTTGGAAGAGGATATTGTACTGTGTAAAGGATTGGGTTCACCGTCACCTTGAAATCCCCACAGATGCGACTATTCCTTGGCTCCCCGGACTTATTGCTTAACGTTTTCTTCATGACAGGAACGATGGGTGTCGCCCACTCACTCCAGTCGACCTTAGACAACACGCCTGCCTTCTCCAGATTCTCCAGCTCTGCCTCGACGGCTGGGTGAATTGCATATGGTACCGGTCTTGCTTTGAAAAACTTGGGAACTGCATTCTCTTCTATTTTTATCGAGGCAGTTACGCCTTTAAGCGTGCCCAGTTCTTGTTGAAATACCTCTTTGGCGTTAGCTAAGATTGCTGACAATCGTCCAGGAGTGACGTCTTCATCTTTTTTACCATCCACCGTCATTGCATGAATGGAGTGCCAATCTAAGTTTATCTTCCTGATCCATTCCCGTCCCAATAATGGTGCTCCACCATTTGGCAGTATGTAGAGATACAATTTCCGTATTTTCTTGCCGTTGTATTCGACAGGCACCCTTATTTTTCCTCTGGGGTATACTTTTTGCCCCGTATACATCGTCAAGACGATGGATGTCTCTCTCAAGGGTATGTGTGAAAATAGCCGCTCGTAGTCTCGTCGATTCATGACGGTTAGCGCTGATCCTGTATCCAATTCCATTTTAACTTGGGACCCTGCTATCGTGAGGGTGACCCAAATGGTTTGGTGATCCTCTTTACGATTACATTGTGAAGTTTGAGACAGCTTAGTCTCCTGTTCCCGGATTCACTATCGCTCATCTGGTCTTCGGAACTACTGTCCGTCATCTTTTGTACTTTCTTGTACGGTTCCTTAGTAGCCTTTTTATTGTCACTGGTCTTCTTCCCAGACCTGCAAACTCGTGCAATGTGTCCCATCTTCCCGCATTACCTGCATATTTTGTCTTTGGACCAGCAGTCCTTCTGGTCATGGTTAGTTCTGCCGCAGCAATAACATTTTGCAAATCCCCGTGTCATTTCGTGGGTGCCGTATTCCTGTGGTTTTTGTTGAATTTCTGCAGCTCCCCTGGCTGCTGCTTCATACGATACTGCCACGCTGAAAGCCTTATCTAGCATCATCTCTTTCTCTGAGAGTAACTTCTTCTGTGTTCCTTCACTCAGGAGTCCACAGACAAATTTGTCCCGTAGGGTATCTGCCAGTCCTGCTCCGAACTGGCAGTGCTTTGATAGCTTGCGTAGTTCCGTAAGATACTCAGCATTGCTCTCATCTTTGTGCTGAGTTCTCCTGTGGAATTTAAATCTTTCTGCTATCAACAGCGGTGCAGGGTTTAGGTGTTCCTGTAGGACAGCAACAATTTCGTTAAAACTCTTCGCCTTCGGTTTGGCTGGAGTAATCAGGTCCCGCAATAGGCCGTATGTTCTAGCGCCCATTAAGTTTAGCAATATCGATGCCTTTTTCTCCTCCGCTATTTCATTTGCCTCGAAATATACCTCGACTCTTTCCACATACGTGGTCCAGTCCTCTATTGTATTATCAAAAGCAGTGATACAGCCAGTCTTCGGCATCTTGCAAATCTAAAATGGCGCCTCCCGCGCTTTGACTTCTTCCCCGATTTAACAAAATGGCGCCTCCCGCGCTTTGCCGTCTTCCCCGCTGATTAAGATGGCGCCTCCCGCGCTTTGCCTTCTTCCCCGCTGTTGTTAGCGCTGCTTTCCACGGTTTCTTGCGCGTTTAATATTTTTTTTAAATTATTTTCCCGTCGTGGAACAACCCTGTGGGACTCTTGCCTCCCTCTTCGCGGGTCTATACGCAGCCCGGCTTCGTAGCACCGGCCGCGCCCTGTGTGCTCCACCCTCTCTCTCTCTTTTTCCCGACAACGCTGCTCGGCCCCGTTGCAAACCACCTGCTCGAGTTCGCGACCGCCACAGCCCAGGAAGGATCAGTGCACTACCTGCCACCAGCCCGATTAGCTAAGCACCGTCGACAGGAACCAGGCCCCGCATCCGACAGCTTCTCCAGCAATCTTCAACTCTGCAACACAGGGCGGATGCCCACGGTCGACGCCCGTTTCTACTGCCTCTTACTTTCTTTTCTTTCTGGCCTCGACCTCTGCTCACTTCGCTGTAGGAATGGATCCCAGGAGGTGGTGCAGACTGTAGGTAGGTTCGTATCTGCTCGTCGCCAGTATTACGTCCGTGAATGATTGAGACACGGACAGCAGGATTGGAACCAAATAAGTCTTTGCTGATGGAAGTCAATAGTGAAACAGAAACAACAGAGGCTCACTAGCGCCTTTTATACAGGGGTGGTCACTGCCGGTACTGCAGTCTGAGACCAGTTATTCTGTTAAAGGTACATACACAACAAGAACTAAGCGGCATAGTCTCAGGATAAGGGGTAGACCATTTAAGACTGATATGAGGAGGAATTTCTTCACTCAGAGGATTGTGAATCTTTGGAATTCTCTGCCCTAGCGGGCTGTGAATGCCGAGTCTTTGAGTATATTCAAGGCTGAGATCGATAGATTTTTGGACTCCAGGGGAATCAAGGGATGTGGAGATCGGGCGGGAAAGTGGAGTTGAGGTCGGAGATCAGCCATGATCTTATTGAATGGCGGTGCGGGCTCAAGATGCCGTATGGCCTATTCCTGCTCCAATTTTTTATATTCTTATGTTCAATCTAGCTGGCTGTGGGTGGGAATCTGAGGCCTCACATTCAAATCAGGCCCTGTCGGTAAATTCGGCAGGGCCTGCGGGAAAACCGGCCCGGCTCAAAGGTCCCCCACCCCCAACCAGCCTGTCTTGCGAAACTTCCGGCCTACGACTCAGGTCGAGATGCTGCCTGACCTGCTGAGTATTTCCAGCATTTTGTACTTTTATTTCAGATTTCCAGCATCTGCTCACAGAGGGAAGAGGAAGACACAGAAGAGAAAGATGCAGAAGAGTTTGAAGCAGGAGAGAAGGAAGTAGAAGCGGGGATGCAACCCAGACAGCTCCTTTCTGGCTGGGATATACAGCATGGAATCATCTGCCTGCAGTACCAGTGACCACAACCCCAATTCCCCTTTCAACATTTGTTCCACACCTTACCTTCCCTCTGTTACTGACCATCATAGCATCCTTTTGGCCACAATGTTGAAATAAAAGCCACCAAAAAGCAAACTTTGAAATCCAACTTTATACACCTATCCATCCACAATGACATCAAGAAATCAACTCATCACCTTTACGCATTCCCTTAGTGACTGTCTTGTGTGCGCCTTTTCCTATCCTACTGATGTCATGCAGTGCTACCCCAGTGGCTGCAGCATGGCTGGTGGAAGGCTGCTGAATTTCAGTGGGGGACACTGCAAATGGCCTTGCTGGTCGACCTTGAGGAGCTGGTGGCTGCGAGTGTGAAATCGAGTGATTGTGTTTCTTCTTTTTCTTTTTCTTTTTCTTCACTTTCCTCTCCTTCTTTTTGGTCAACCACTGGCTGGGCAGGCTGCATTTCTTGGGTATGTGAAATGAGGAAGGCACAAGTGTGGAGTTGTGGTGAGGGGAGAGTGGGAAAGCAAGAGGTACATGTGAGAAGGAGGATAACATATGAGGATACCGGCATCTTGTATCCTTTCAGCCCCGCCACTGGCCAAGGGCTCAGCCATGCCCCTGCCATGAATGACCAGCACCGTCTCCTCCAAGGGGGTGAGGTGAGGCTAGGAATGGGAGATGTGCCTCATGATTGGTAAAGATTGTTGGTAGGTGAGTGATTGGGCGGGTGGGGGCAGGGGCAGTCATGCATTGAGAAGTGTGTGAGGCTAGTTTGCAGTTGTTAGGAAATGGCTTTTGAAGATGGGTTCACTGACCTTGACCAATGGTCTGAAGTCATAAAACTTTGTGGGAAATCAGGGACACTTCCTGTGTCCCTGACGAGCATGTGTGCGGGAAGTGTATCCAGCTGCAGCTACTGACAGACTGCATTGCAGTGCTGGAGCTGCGAATGGATACATACTGGAGCATTCGCGATGCTGAAAACATCATGGATAGCACGTTTAGGGAGTTGGTCACACCGCAGATAAAGGCTGCACAGGCAGGAAGGGAATGGGTGACCACCAGGTAGAGTAATAGGTGCAGGGAGGTAGTGCAGGGTTCCCCTGTGGCCATCCCCCTTTCAAACAGATATACCACTTTGGATATTGTTGAGGGAGATGGCTTATCGGGGGAAGGCAGCAGCAGCCAACTTCCTGGCACCATGGGTGGTTCTGCTGCACAGGACGGGAAGAAAAAGACTGGGAGAGATATGGTGATAGGGGATTCCATTGTAAGGCAAATAGATAGGAATTTCTGCGGCCGCAAACGAGACTCCAGGATGGTATGTTGCCTCCCTGGTGCAAGGGTTAAGGATGTCTTGGGGCGGCTGCAGGGCATTCTGGAGGGGCATGGTGAACAACCAGCTGTTGTAGTGCATATAGGTACCAACAATATACGTAAAAAACGGGATGATGTCCTAAAAGCTGAATATAGGGAGTTAGGAGGTAAATTAAAAAATAGGACCTCAAAGGTAGTAATCTCAGGATTGCTACCAGTGCCACATGCTAGTCAGAGTAGAAATAGAAGGATATTTCAGATGAATACGAGGCAAGAGGAATGGTGCAAGGGGGGGTGATTCAAATTCCTGGGACATTGGAACCGGTTCTGGGGGAGGTGGGACCAGTACAAACTGGACAGTTTGCATGTGGGCGGGACCGGGACCGATGTCCATGGGGGAGTGTTTGCTAGTGCTGTTGGGGAGGGTTTAAACTAAAATGGCAGGGGTTTGGGAACCTGTGCAGGGAGACAGAGGAAAGGGAAGCAAGGATAGAAGCAAAATACAGGAAGGAGAAAAGCAAAAGTGGAAGGCAGAGAAATCAAGGGTTTAAGTCAAACAGGGCTACTGTAAATAATAATTCTAAAAGGAATAAGAGTGTTAAAAAAACAAGCCTGAAGGCTTTGTGTCTTAATGCGAGGAGCATTCATATTAAGGTGGATGAATTAGCTGTGCAAATAGATGTAAATGGATATGATGTAATTGGAATTACAGAGACATGGCTCCAGGGTGACCAAGGCTGGGAATTCAACATCCAGGGGTATTCAATATTCAGGAAGGACAGGCAAGAAGGAAAAGGAGGTGGGGTAGCATTGCTGGTTAAAGAGGAGATTAACACAATAGTAAGTAAGGATATTAGCTCTGATGATGTGGAATCTGTATGGGTAGAGCTGAGAAAAACCAAGGGGCAGAAAACGTTTGTGGGAGTTGTATACAGACCCCCAAACAGTAATGCTGAGATTGGGGATGGCATTACATGGGAAATTAGAGACACGTGCAATAAGGGCACAGCAGTAATCATGGGTGACTTTAATCTACATATAGATTGGTCTAATCAAATTAGTAACAATACTGTGGAGGAGGAATTCCTAGAGTGTATATGGGATGGTTTCCTGGACCAATATGTCGAGGAACCAACTAGAGATCAGGCCATCTTAGACTGGGTATTATGTAATGAGAAAGGATTAATTAGCAATGTTGTTGTGCGAGGCCCCTTGGGGAGGAGCGATCATAATATGATAGAATTCTTCATTAAAATGGAGAGTGAAGTAGTTGACTTAGAAACTAGGGTCCTGAATTTAAATAAAGGAAACTACAATGGTATGAGGCGCGAGTTGCTAGGGTGGATTGGTGAACGCTACTTAAAGAGTTGATGGTGGATAGGCAATGGCAAACATTTAAAGATCGCATGGATGAACTACAGAATTTGTTCATCCCAGTTTGACATAAAAATAAAACAAAAAATGTGACTCAACTGTGGCTAACAAGGGAAATTAGGGATAGCATAAGGTCTAAGGAGAGGTCATATAAATTGGCCAGAAAAAGCAGCAAAACTGAGAATTAGGAGCAGTTTAGGATTCAGCACAGGAGGACAAAGGGATTAATTAAGAGGGGGATAATAGAATATGAGAGTAAGCTTACAGGTAACATAAAAACTGACTGTAAAAGCTTCTATAGATCTGTGAAGAGAAAAAGATTGTTGAAGTCAAGCATAGCTCCCTTGCAGTCAGAATCAGGGGAATTTATAATGGAGAACAAAGAAATGGCAGGCCAAGTAAATGTATACTTTGGTTCTGTCTTCACAAAGGAGGACACAAATAACCTTCCAGAGATTTCGGGAACATGGCGTCTAATGAGAGGAAGGAATTGAATGAAATCAGTATTTGTAGGGAAATGATGTTAGGGAAATTGACGGGATTGAAGGCCGATAAATCCCCAGGGCCTGATCATCTACATCCTAGGGTACTTAAGGAAGTGGCCTTGGAAATAATAGATGCATTGCTGGTCATCTTCCAAAATTCTATAGACTCTGGAACATTTCCCATCGATTGGAGGGTAGCTAATGTAACCCCACTATTTAAAAAACGTGGTAGAGAAAAAATGGGGAATTATAGACCAGTAAGCCTAACATCGTAGTGGGCAAAATGCTAGAGTCCATTATAAAAGATGTAATAGCAGAGCACTTGGAAAACAGTGACAGGATCAGACAAAGTCAACATGGATTTACAAAAGGTAAATCATGCTTGACTAATCTACTGGAATTTTTTGAGGATGTAACTGGTAGAATAGATAAGGGAGAACCAGTGGATGTGGTGTATTTGGACTTTCAGAAGGCGTTCGATAAGGTCCCGCATAAGAGATTAGCGTGCAAAGTTAAAGCACATGTGATTGGGGGTAAGGTACTGACTTGGGTAGAGAACTGGTTGGCAGACAGGAAGCAAAGAGTTGGAATAAACGGGTCTTTTTCCGAGTGGCAGGCAGTGACTAGTGGGGTACCGCAGGGATCGGTGTTAGGACCTCAGCTATTCACAATATATATTAATGAACAAGACGAGGGAACTAGATTTAATATCTCCAAGTTTGCAGATGACACAAAGCTGGGTGGGCGTGTGTGCTGTGAGGAGGATGCAGGGAAACTCCAGTATGGTTTGGACAGGTTGGGTGATTGGGCAGATGCATGGCAGATGCAGTGTAATGTGGATAAATGTGAGGTTATCCACTTTGGTGGCAAAAACAGGAAGACAGATTATTATCTGAACAGCAATCGATTGGGAAAAGGGGAAGTGCAATGAGACCTGGGTGTCCTTGTGCACGAGTCGCTGAAGGTAAGCATGCAGGTGCAGCAGGCGGTTAAGAAGGCAAATGGTATGTTGGCATTCATAGCGAGAGGATTCGAGTACAGGAGCAAGGATGTCTTGCTGCAGTTGTACAGGTCCTTGGTGAGACCTCACCTTGAGTATTGTGTTCAATTTTGTTCACCTTACCTGAGGAAGGATGTTCTTGCCATGGAGGGAGTGCAGCAAAAATTCACCACGCTGATACCTGGGATGGCAGGAATGACCTATGAAGAGAGATTGAGTCGATTAGACTTATATTTGCTAGAGTTTAGAAGAATGAGAGGGGATCTCATTGAAACTTAAAAAATTCTAACAGGACTAGACAGACTAGAAGCAGGAAGGATGTTCCCGATGGTCGGGGAGTCCAGAAGCAGGGGTCACAGTCTAAAGATAAGGGGTAGGCCATTTAGGACTGAGATGAGGAGGAATTTCTTCACCCAGAGAGTGGTGAGCCTGTGGAATTCTCTACCACAGAAGGCAGTTGAGGCCAATTCATTAAATATATTCAAGAAGGAGTTAGATATATTTCTTAAGGCTAAAGGGATCAAGGGATATGGGAGAAAGCAGGGGCAGGGTACTGAATTTGGATGATCAGCCATGATCTCATTAAATGGCGGAACAGGCTTGAGGGGCCAAATGGCCTACTCCTGCTCCTATCTTCTATGTTTCTATGTTTCTTTGGGCATTGGAGTCAGGTCATGGGGGTGACTTTGGTGGCAGTAACGGCTTCGGTGATCTGGTTCCACATCGTTCTTTCTGGAGTGCCTCCTGGCACCTGTGGGTAGAGGAGCTCTCTGCAGTGTTGACCTCCTGCACAAGGCTGGAGTGCTGCGTGCGAAACAGTGGGTGCCCCTTCCCTGGCTTGCTGAGCCATTTGTGTTAGTCCTGAAGCCCTTTTAGCATTTTTTAGGTGTGGAAAGCAATTCAGCTTTAAGAGCTGAAGAGTCGAATTTGGGAATTCTTTTTAATTTTTTTTTTCAGAAGGCAGTTGAACTGTAAGGGCTAAAAACTGCCTATTTTTTTACATGACTTTTATTTTTTTCATTTCAGAAAGTAGTTCCCCTTTAAGAGACCGAACTGCTTTCTGAAATGACAGCCTTGCCTTAAGAGAAGACTGTTCTTGCTGCAATAATGCTACAGCCATGCTACATTGGGGCCTCCTGCCAGGACTAATGCCACCAGAACAGCATTGCATGGTAATTTTAGTGCTGGGCTAATGTTAATTAGCTGCCAGCACCAATTTACCAATCCTGCCAGCGCCATCAATTTTGGGGACCATTAACAGTGGCCTGTGGGTTTTTAGCGATGTCGAATTTTTAGCCCATGATCTTTGGGAATGCAGCCTTAATGATACAGTTGGGGGCGTGGCTGCGAACAGTCATGAGGGAAGGATTTTTATTTCTCTTCACAACTTTATTTTATTGAATGCATTCAGCAATAAGATGCTTCCTCCTTTCTTTGGCTGCATGCTGACGGATGGCCTGCTCCAACTCCTGTCTCTCCTGTGCAACCTTCTCCTGATATGCAAAGGAGTTCCATCTCTCTTTTTGCTGTTATCACCCTCTTCAGCTTCTGAAAGTAATAATCTTTTCTGCAGTGTGCAGTAAGCTACTGTAATCTTGGACACTCTTGTTGGGCTGTACTCCACGCCTCCGCCAGATTCATTCAGGCACCTAAAACAGAATGCCAATCGTCTTCCCTATCACATTTCATGTAATCCCATGGGCATTATTGTTATATTTGTGGCCCTCCCCCCTGTCTGTGTAAGTTATATTGGAGTCATTAGCCATGACTGCGGAGGATATCCTTGATCACCAATCAACCATCTTGATACTGGTATCATGGATTGTTGCATGTTATGACAGCTTCTTTGGTATCGGGCATTAACATGCACGCTAAGATGATTGGCATTAGCTGAACATTGATAAAATGAAACCCTTTTCTAGGAGCTAAATTGAGGGGATTGTCTTACAAGGCTTTCAAGGCCATTTGGTCTGTCAATTATTCCCTGCAATTGTGGGAATCCTGCCAGTTTATAGAATTGGGCTATTCACTATCTTTTTTTTTCGGGTTGATTGAGAAGCTTATGAACTGCAAGGTCTGCCTGAATAGAGCATCAGTGACCTTCTTTATACAATGGTGCACTGCTGCTAGACTAATGTGACAATGCTCAACTGCCTGGAAAGACCCAAGGGCAAATAAATTCAAGGCAGTGGTCACTTTTACTGCTACAGATAATTCTGTTACACCTCACTGAAGTAGGCTACAGTTCTTCAGCCAGCAGCTGGCATAACTCCCCAATAGCCTCAGGGGGAGGGGGGGAGCGTGGCCGTCAGAGACATTAGCAGGTAGAAATCAAAGTAAGACTGGCTTGTGGAGTGGGTATTGGCACACAAAATTCTCATTTTTCTTTTAAATGGGTGTCTGTTAATGTTGTGAATTATCCAATATACTTGCCTATGATTAATTTATTTCAAATGTAACTGAGACCACCATGCTATTATTTGAATGTGTACAATCCATAATGTACTATTCTTCAAATGGTAACATCACAACACTTTGTCAGTGCAGGTGACTCTGCATGGTCTACATAATGCAGTGTGCACATCTCAAGGCACTGTGGGTGAATCTTCAGGACATGCGTCACCTTCATGGAAAAGCCAGGTGCCCAGTTCTTATGAAGATACTGGCTAAACAAATACTGTAGACAATGCCAGAAACCCAGATGTTGCTTTATATTATGAGTTAGAAGATAGATGTTTTCCATAGTAAAGTAGTCTCTCTATATGTCACGGGTTAAGAGAATTGTTCACTGTATCTTTTTTTAAGGACCACACAGTAGCAACATGAAGTTAAGTACAATTTGTTTCTTTCCAAATTGCAGATTTTCCAAATGTCTTGGGGGCAATTGATCATACATATGTGACTATCAGGCCAGCTGTGCATAATAAGGAGATCTTTAGAAATCGGAAACACTTTCAGTCCAGAAACATGCGGGTGGTCTGTGATGTAGTGTGCCCTATCATGGTGACTTCTTAAGTGTTCTCATGGCTCAAAATTTCTGGCCGCTTTTACATTGATATGAGATTAAAGGAGTGGTTCTTGTGTAAAACAGAGTTAACTGGAATTAGAAATAACAATATTAAGTATGTTGTTAGATCATTTCTTCTTTTTTCAGCTTTCAAAAATATGGCTAATGACCCTGATTGACCACCCTCAGATCACCACAGAGGAATGGTCCAGTGATGTGCCTGAACAAATGGGCTTTAACATCTTAAAGTATGTTTTAGGCTGCATTACAATATAGGCCAAATTTATTCGGCTGTTACACCGGACTGCTGATATAACTCCAACAGGAGTCTGGCTGAACAGCTCGGAAATAGGCCAGGAGCTGGATAATGCCAGATCCCGACCTAAACCGGGATTTTGCACTCAGCCTTATAAAGGTCAGAGCCTCCACCCACCTCTTACTGATGTGGAAGGGGACAGTTGGAAACTTCCTGTTTCCCTGTCCCATATGGGATCCAGCATTTGTCTGGAAACTCGGTGTACTGGCCTCCAGCCATATACCAGGTCCATTTGGGCTGTAGAATGGCCTATACCCCCAAAGAGGAAGGAAAATGCTTTAAAAGCTCTTCTGTAACTCCAGCAAGCTTTCTTGTAAATTTCTTCAGGCTTCAAGCTCCAAAGTAAAGCACTTCCGCCAGTCCCAGCTGATACTGGCAAAAGGCACACCTTATTATATCATTCTAAATTCCCTTGGTGCAATGAAGATGCTAGTCACAGTAATTGTGACACCAAAATCATTGTTGCTCATTTTAATATATGGTAATGAGCTCCCAGCAACCTCAGTGACAAACACGTGAATAGTCTCAGATATAGTTGGGAAGTACAGTGCTGCCATTACAGAGCAGTAACTCAGCGGAAATGAGTCAGGATGACTGCGGAGCCAGGGGGTTGTAAAAATTGGCTTTAACATAACTTACTTTTAGGTGGTGGCCACAGCGAATGCTGCAGAATCCTCAGTGGGGTGATTTCATTGTGGGGGCCTAAAACATGCATTGGGCCCCTCATTTATATAGGTAAAGGACCTAATGTCTGTTTAAGGCAGCCGCCAGGGATGCCTAATTATATGGCCCAAACCAATTTCGGGTCGGATGTTTTTTGGGCATCCTTGAGGCGGAGAACTTTGGTTCCCGAAATTGGACCTTGTTGTGCCCTATTAATTTCTACCCCTTAATCTCTTACATCAAAACTTCTGCCACTGAACTCAATATACACCCCTTCCATCACTGGGACATTGTGGCTGCAGTATATAATCTATAGCATACACTTCAGCAACTCACCAAGGTTCCTTTGACAGCATCTCTTTCTCTTGTGACTTCCACCGCCAAGAAACACAAAAGCAACAATGTCATGGGAATACTATTTGATGTAAGAAAAAGGAGACTTACCATCAAGTAACTTTAAAGTAAGCTTTAAGTAACTTATAAACACACTATATACACAAGAGAGGTCTTTACCATGCCTTTGGTAGAAGCCTCTTACAATACTGAACAGACCAGTATTTATACCAGTCCAACAGGAAGTGACATATGACAGGAAGTGAGGTATGTACACAGTTCATAGTTCATAGTTCACAGGAAGCGATGACATAACTTCCCGGAAGTTATCATTTTTATCACATTCTTCCCTCCTGCAGGATTAGGAGGCTGTGGTCTACCTTTTGGTCTGCAGCCGCCGAACAAGGAAGAGTCGCACCCGTTTGGATTCCCGTCGTAGAGGGTCGCTGGTCCGCTTACATGCGGTTGGCCATTGGTCAGAGTCTGTGTGGCCTGGATTGCCCTGTGAAGGGTCGGGGAGATCATGGCTTCGAGTACGAGCCCCAATAGGTTCAAAGTCGGACTGCCTCTGTTCAGAGGGAGGTGCAGAGCTGGTCTGTGGTGGATCAGTACTTTCATGCGTGGTACTGGGAGGGTCGCAACCTTGAGCACGGGGTTCTACCGGCACCAAGCTAGTTGGTGTCTGAGCAGGATCCTGGAGAGGGGTACCCGATAGGTCCCAAGAGTTTCCTGGTGAAATGCCATCACCCGATGTCCCACTAGGTCCTGGTGGGCAGGGAGCCAGATCCCGTAATGATACGGTAGATTCTTGGCCGTCGGAATATCGTATGTTTGCATAGGTGGGGTTGGCATCGGTTAGTTCGACCTCGTCTACAAGAGGGTCATTTTTAGACGTCCGAACGTATTTTCGGAGTAATACAGGTCCAGGAGTAGTTAGCCATGATGGGAGTGATGTCCCATGAGATGAGCGACGCTGGAATCCAAAGAACCGCTCATGAGGTGTAGTATTTGTGGCTGTAGAAAGCAGGGACCGTATAGAGTGCAATGCATCCGGAAGCACTGTTTCCCATTGCTGGTCTGGTAGGCCCCGAGATCTTAAAGCGAGACGTACGGAATTCCAGATGATACCGTTATACCTCTCTACCTGCCCATTTCCGATGGGATGGTATGGTGTTGTTTTGCTTGTAGCAATTCCCCGTTCTGAGAGGTAGTCCTTGAGTTCCCTTGACATAAAGGATGGACCCCGATCTGAGTGAATATAAGCCGGCATGCCACAGAGAGAAAATACCTGCTCAAGGCAGCAGATTACTGTGGACGCCAGCATATTGGAGCAGGGGAAGGCAAACGGAAAACGTGAATATTCGTCGATCATGGTGAGCAAATATGTGTTCCGAGTTGAAGAGGGCACTGGGCCCTTAAAATCGATGCTAAGTCGTTGCATCGGTTGGGTTGCATGTATGAGTATACCATCTGAGGGGCGGAAGAACTGAGGTTTTAATTCCGCACAAAGCCGGCATTCTGAGCATATTTTCTTTACATCTCCAGTGGAAAAAGGGAGATTCCGTGATCGTACGAAATGTAGCATGCGCGTAACGCCAGGATGACACAAACCATTGTGGACATCCATGAGAGTGGAGGATGACATAGTGGAGCAGAATGCCCGTGTGAGGGTGTCCGGGGCCACATTCTCCTTGCCAGGCCGATAGAGAATGGTATAACCAAAAGAGGCCAGTTCCATCCTCCAAAGTTGTATTTTATTATTCTTAATTTTGGTTCGTTTTCGATTATCGAGCATGAAGGCGACTGATCGTTGGTCCGTGATCAATGTAAAGTGCTGGCGAGCTAGAAAATGGTTCCACTTCCGTACTGCCTCTATGATGGCTGTGGCTTCTTTCTCAACCGGAGGATAATGTAGCTCGGCGCCTTGTAAGGTCCTGGACATAAATGCTACAGGACGACCTTCCTGACTCAGAGTAGCCGAGATCGCCACCTCCGAGGCATCACATTCAACCACGAAAGGGAGATTCTCATCAATGGAGTGAAGAGCCGCTTTCTCCAACTGTTTTTTGAGAAGGTTAAAGGCTGCAACAGCCGCTGTTCCCAGTGGAAATGATCTAGCATGCAGCAAGGGTTGGATTTCGTCCGAAAAATGAGGAATCCATTTAGCGTAGTATGCAAACAGACCGAGAGCCCGACGTAAAGAAGCCGGATTCTTAGGTGACGGGAGCTCTTGGAGCGGGCGAAGTCTTTCTGGGTCTGGCTTAATGATACCATTGCCTACGCAGTAGCCAAGGATGTTGATGGTCGGTTGCGACTCAACAGATTTGGATTCATTCAGGGTCAAATTACGGCGATGGAGGGCATCCCGAAATTTTTGGAGGTTGGAGTCGTGTTCCTGTTGATCGTGACCTGCAATGGTAATGTTATCAAGATAGGGAAAAGTGTCCCTTAGGTTTTCCTGCTTAACCAGGCCATCCATTGCCCGTTGAAAGACAGCCACTCCATTAGTAACCCCGAATGGGAGGCGACGAAATTGGTACAGCCGTCCATTAGCCTCAAAGGCTGTGTACTGCTTATCTGAGACCTTCAAGGGTAACTGATGATAGGCACTTTTTAAATCGTAAGTTGAGAACACTTTGTATTCGGCCAGTTTATTAACCATATCATCAATGCGTGGCAATGGGTAGGCGTCCAAGTCGGTATATTGATTGATGGTTTGCGAATAATCGATGCATAGTCGCTGTTTGTGAGGTTTTAGAGGGTTCTTGACAATGACGACTTGAGCCCGCCAGGGCGACGAACATGGTTCAATGATATCCTCTGCTAGAAGTCGAGAGATTTCAGCCGCAATAAAAGATTGGTCTTCCTGATTAAAGCGCCGTGATTTCGTTATTATCGGTTGGCATTGAGGCGGAATACTGGCAAATAATGAGGGTTCATCAAGTGAAGCTGCTGATAATGCACAAAATGGTAATTTAGACGGTATATTAGAAATAGTAAGTCCGGGTTTGGATCCACCAAACTCAATGGTGAGTTTCTTATGCTGTTTTTGGAAGTCCAGCCCTAAGAGGAGACCACTACATAAGTCCTTGAGCACCGAAAGTCAGGTGGAGGGATACATACGACCATGAAGTGTCATATCAACAACACAAAAGCCGGAGATTCTGGTATTAAGTGATGACTGGGCCATCGCAATTGCCTGGTCCGATGGGAAGACATGTAGTTTCAATTTCGCAACAATCTGTTCCTTAATGAAACTATCAGTACTTCCTGAGTCAATTAAGGCATCTAAGGTATGCCCTTTAATTGAAATTTTTGTGGCTGCATGAGACAGGTTCTGTGGGCAAGCAGCTGTAATTGGTGTCGTTGCACAGAGAGTGGCTAAAACTCTCGGTGTGCTTCTTCGGGAGAGAGCTCGAGAGGAAGCTTGATAGGTCCTAGCTGGAGCATCTTGATAGGCCCTAATTGGGGCAGTTCGGTAGGCCTTAGCTGGATTGGCCCTCGTAGAGGCCCTTGATAGGCAAACTTTAGCAAAGTGTCCTTTTTTCCCACAATAACTGCAGATTGCATTGCGAGCAGGGCAGGTTTTCCTAGGGTGAAAAGCATCTCCACAAAAGAAGCATTCCTTCCTAGATTGCCAAGAGGCTGCTAAAGTGGGGTCGTCCTCCTCTTCTTCATCAGAATTATCAGAATTAGATTCCCCCATGATAGGGTTCACCTGAGACCGCTTGAATTGTCTGGTTGCAGCTACAGCAGCAGATCGAGATCTGGGCAGCTGATAGAGGTCTGCATTTCTCTTTGCCAAATCCAGTGAACAAGCTAGGTCAAAAGCTTTTTGTAGCTCAAGGCCTAGAAATTGAGTTTGCGCTGCGCCAGGTCTTTAGCGCCGGAAGTTAGCGCCGGCGCTAATTCCCTTTGCGCGCGCCAAAAATTCAGTAGCGCCGCGCCCAAACTGCTGCCGGCGCTACTGAAGGGTTTTAGCGCCTGAAAACTGGCGCAACGCGCCGCATTGCGGCGCAATTCCGACGCTGCGGCGCCCGCTGCGGTGCGGCAGGCTCGGGAAGTGCAGCCCTCCTCCTTCCGTTAAGGAGGAGCTGCCTGCACCCGGCCGCGGCCCGCGCAAATCTCTGCAAAAATGAGCCCGGCACCTCGGACAAGTGCCGGGCTTGCATCTGTTCCGGTGGGGGGGGGGGGAGAAGTCCGGGGAGGGAGCTGCGGGCAGGCGGCCGGCGGGAAAGCGGCCAGCCGCCGCGCCTCCTTAAAGCGCCGGTGCAGACTCCGGCAACACTCGTTTGCCGGAGTCTTAGTTGCGGCTGCCACTGGCGAGGCGGCCGCAACTGAATTTCGGCTTGGGGCCAGGTTACCACGGCAACCGGGACGCTGCGCACACCGATGACGTCATCTGTGCCGGCGCAGCGCTACCGGTCTACCGCCGCGGAAGGGCCCCAGGCAATTTAGGAACCGGCGCCAATTGCAGCGCTAGGCCCTCTAGCGCCGCAAAATCGGCGCTAAGGGCACTGAATTTCTAGGCCCAAGTGTTTTACTTTCTAGTAGACGCTGGCGTATAAATGGAGAGGCAATCCCGCAGATGAAAGCATCACGAATCATTTCTTGGCGGTACAGCTCAGCTGAGGCTGCCTGAAAGTTACAATCTACGCTGAGCCTGCGAAGTTCTTGCAGGAATTCGTCAATTGATTCCCCTGGCCCTTGTCGGGCTGTGGCCAGTAGATGTCTAGCATAGACCTCATTTGGGGTCTTCGCATACAGTTTCTTAAGTGCCCGAATCACCTCTTCGTAATTATCCCAGTCATCAACATATTCGAACACTTTTGGGGTCACATAATTGACAAGTATCTTCAATTTAGCAGGAGCATCCGCTTTACATTCATCCAGAAAATTCTCAAAAGTACGATACCAATGCTTCCATACCCTGCCATCTGCTGGTGTATTCGGGTCCAAGTCCAGACGAATAGGTCTAAGGATTTTCTCCATGATGGGTGGTTCCCTGGATCCTTAACTTCCGAGTTTGTCTGAAGGTCTAGTATTTGTCAGTGTAAATACTAAGTTACTTAAATTGATGTAAGAAAAAGGAGACTTACCATCAAGTAACTTTAAAGTAAGCTTTAAGTAACTTATAAACACACTATATACACAAGAGAGGTCTTTACCATGCCTCTGGTAGAAGCCTCTTACAATACTGAACAGACCAGTATTTATACCAGTCCAACAGGAAGTGACATATGACAGGAAGTGAGGTATGTACACAGTTCATAGTTCATAGTTCACAGGAAGCGATGACATAACTTCCCGGAAGTTATCATTTTTATCACACTATTATCTACAAGTTCAGCTCCAAGTCATCCACCATCCTGACTTGGCCATACATTCCAATTCCTTCCTTGTTCCTGGGTCAATTCTCTACCTAATATCATTGTGGGAGCACCATCATCATAAGGACTGCGACAGTTGAAGGATAAGCCCCACCACCAGCTTCACAGGGCAACTAAAGTAAAGGCAATAAATGCTGCCACATCCTGAGAACAAAGAAAAAATGTACACCATAACATTTTTGTCTGAATCCATTTCAAACCCCTAGCCAAAATATTTTGAGAAAGATCCAAAACTTCACATTTTATTCACATTTTATTCAGCATACAGAAAACCAGGCAACCATACTGGCAGCAGGCAAGTGTGAATCCATTCTGAATTATCAGGACTATGACTGGAGTTCCCTTTCATTTGATATTCAACTTTCTGCTTAATATTTGAAAGGAAGTACTTAACTTTTTAAGTGACCTAAGTAATGTCCTTAACTTTTCAAAATTGAGTAGCCAAGAACATGAAAGTTCTCCATCTATCTCTTGGCCAAACAACAACTACGCCCTGCAGCTGGTTAAATAGTATCAAGACTCAAGCCAGTTAGAGAATCCACAAATTCATAACAGATGTTGCCATTGATTTTGCTTTTTGCTATACAGACTATTAGGTGAGGTATTCACCAAACAGATTTAGTAAAGCATTTAATGATCCAGGGCCACATGGTTTATAATTAGTGAAGTTAATTCATGCTATTTTTGTGTTCACATTATTTATCACTGAAGTTCCTTAAGATAAAGTAAGTGCGAGTAGAAGTAAAACATAGATTGGCCCCGAAAGATGGGAATTTCTTTGGATCTGCTAGCAGGTTAAGGGTTAAATACTGTATAAGGATGGAAAGAAGGGTTTGTCCGTTTTAGCTGTTCATATTGACAGTTAGTAGTTCAAGACCATGCATCATTTGGCAATCTCATAATATTGACCACAATGAGATGAATGATACCTGTTATTCAATGTAGAACAATATTTGCTGTGTTACTAGGATCTTCGAGCACTGCCTAGTTCCTCTTTTATACATGGCCCAGCATTTGGTATAAGTATCACCAAATACAAAGTGAGTCAACTTTTAACATAATGAACAAACATTCCACAGCATCTTTATTTGGCAGTCAAAATGTCATCACACCACCATTGATATGTAATAGACTTGATGACTAACTCTGGAATCCACCTGAACAAGCAATGGACTAACCACCAACTCTTTGAAAATATACTGCTCTGAAGTATTTTTTGTGAAAGGAGACCAAAATAGTTCAAACAAGAGGAAAACAGATTTTGAGGTATCTGTTGAGGAGACAGAGTCCCTACTGTTGCTTAAAGATTGAGGCACCAAACGAATGTCCCACAAAGACCACTCTTGGGTTGGTGATTCATTCTGGTCTTCTGTACATAGGCTTTTCTAATAATAACTCAGCTAAATAAAGTTTTCCTTTCAGGCCACATTTGACTTAGCCATTTATGTACTGCACAAAAAGACACCCACATACCAGTCACAGTCTGAATATGATATACATTGGTAAATTACACCCTTAAATCTAAGGAATCTCAAAACGTTAATTGCAATTTTACTAATGATTTCCTGTTACTGGGGCAGAGAATGAAAATATGTTTTCTCTTACATGGCTTACATAGACTGGTTAAATTTACTATTTCAATCTACAAATCATGGGCTCTAAACCATACATACAATTTATTGAGGATAAAGTTCCCATGTATATACTCTCTCAAAGGTTATCAAACAAAAGTTGAAGACAGTTAAATTAAAGCAGTCTACTGTTACCCAGCTGTTTAACCTGCTATCATCGGACAATACATTAATGACAGAGGAAGAATGAGGAACTCGAGGACAGACCCAAGCCACACCAGAGTGAGGACCACATGCATTCAGTTGGACCACAAAGGGTATTCTACCCATGTATTACATTCTAAGCACTATCTGAACCTTTGCGAGATGGATCCACTTTCCTGTGATTATCACATTTCTCATAGACTGTGCGGGATGTACTTCCACTGTAACAAAAGCTGTTTAATTGCATGGACAGGAGTGGACTGATTAAATGATAAATATAGCTGTTGTAGCTTAATAATACATGTTTTGACGATGATTTGAAGTGATACAATTTGTGCAATATCTCATTGCTCGAGGTTGCTTCTTTGTGATGCAGTGAAAAGAAATCCTAGTTTTGTAACTTAAAGGAAAAGTAAATTCTGAAAATAGCTAATAGATAACATGTACAAATCTCCACTGACATCTGACTATTTAAAATATATTTGGTATATCATTCCACTATAACAGCAAGAGTCTGTCAACTATTATTTTTTTCACTTACTGGGGAAATGCCATCACTCATCACCAGAATCTTAGTTCCATGGGTCTCTGCCAATATCATGACAGCAGGTTGCCAATTGGTGTAAGTGTGAGCTGCAGTGGGTATATAAAATATCAGCTTTGGACCACTAATGCAATGTGAACATTTTCAAACAAATCCATTCCTTGGATGTTCTAAAATACTGGCATTCATTCCAAGGCTGCCCAGGTCCTCAGTGATTAAGACTATCCATTGCTGCATACATTGGCAGAAACTGTATCAGTGGATGAAATAGCTCTGCAGCCTGCAATCTTTTTGTCTGTTACTTATTGTCTGCAATTATTTAAGCCAGTAATTTTATAACAACTTGCAAAATGTAAATTAGTTATAAAAAGGGAGCTTTAGCTGTCTCTTTTCCTCGTTCTCTTTACCCTCAGTACTTTACCACCCAACAATCATACACTCAGTGCGAGCAGTATCTAAAATAGAGTTGAGTTAGAGCATAGCAGTGAAGCAGAGTAGTCCATCTGTAAATTTTAATATTATGGCAGTAACAGGTGCCAGAGCTGGAGCGATATTGGAACATAATTATTCTAAGAACAGAAAGCAGGACTATAATTGTGTTAATGAGCAGACGGGTGAGCAGGCCAAAAATGATGTTGTGATTGCATTGAATGATACTGCATAAAGAAACTAGCACTGACAAGTAAAATTGCTCTGAATAAACTATTTACGGCTGCAGTATATACTGCACAACCAGTCTGAGACTGGTAGCTGTAGAATGCACTGCGCAGCTGGAAAAACATGAGATAATGGAGGATGCAAATTGTATTCTGCCACCAGGATAGAGCTTGAGTTTCTTTATTTTGTTCCTGGGATGTGGGCATCACTGGCAAGGCCAGCATTTATTGCCCATCCCTAATTGCCTTTGAAAAGGTGGTGGTGAGCCACCTTCCTGATCTACTGCAGTCCGCGTGGTGAAGGTATGCTCACAGTGCTATTAGGGAGGGAGATTTTGACCCAGCGACGATGAAGGAAGGCGATATATTACCAAGTCAGGATAGTGTGTGATTTGCAGGGGAACTTGGAACTGATGGTGTTCCCATGTGCCTGCTGCCCTTATCCTTCTAGGTGGAAGAGGTCGTGGGTTTGGGAGGTGTTGCCGAAGAAGTCTTGGTGAGTTGCTGCAGTGCATCTTGTAGATGGTACACACTGCAGCCAGAGTGCGCCGGTGATGGGGGGAGTGAATGTTTAAGTTGGTGGATGTGGTGCCAATCAAGTGGGCTGCTTTGTCCTGGATGGTGTCGAGCTTCTTGAGTGTTGCTGGAGCTGCACTCATCCAGGCAAGTGGAGAGTATTCCATCACATTCCTGACTTGTGCCTTGTAGATGGTGGAAAGGCTTTGGGGAGTCTGGAGGTGAGATACTCTCTGCAGAATACCCAACCTCTGACCTGCTGTTGTAGCCACAGTATTTATGTGGCAGGTCCAGTTAAGTTTCTGGTCAATGGTGACCCCGAGGATGTTAATGGTAGGGAATTCGGTGATGGTAATGTCGTTGAATGTCAAGGGGCGTTGGTTAGACTCTCTCTTGTTGGAGATAGTCATTGCCTGGCACTTGTGCGGCGCCAATGTTACTTGCCACTTATCAGCCCAAGCCTGGATGTCATCCAAGTCTTGCTGAATGTGGGCACGGACTGCTTCATTATCAGAGGAGTTGCGAATGGAACTTAACATTGTGCAATCATCAGCGAACATCCTTACTTCTAACCTTATGATGGAGGGAAGCTCATTGATGAAGCAACTGAAGGAGGTTGGGCCTAGGAAACTGCCTTGAGGAACGCCTACAGTGGTGTCCTGCGACTGAGAAAATAGATACACCACTTTGAGTACTGTTGTGGGGGATGGCATATCAGAGGAAGGCAGCAGCAGCCAACTTCCTGGCACCAGGGGTGGTACTGCTGCACAGGACGGGAGGAAAAAGAGGGATAGAGCTATAGTAATAGGGGATTCTATTGTAAGGGGAATAGATAGGCATTTCTGCGCCCGCAAACGAGACTCCAGGATGGTGTGCTGCCTCCCTGGTGCAAGGGTCAAGGATGTCTCAGAGCGACTGCAGAATATTTTGGAAGGGGAGGGTGAACAGCCAGTTGTTGTGGTGCATATAGGTACCAACGATATAGATAAAAAATGGGATAAGGTCCTAAAAGCTGAATATAGGGAGTTAGGAGGTAAATTTAAAAATAGCACCTCAAAGGTAGTAATCTCAGGATTGCTACCAGTGCCACGTGCTAGTCAGAGTAGAAATAGAAGGATATTTCAGATGAATACGTGGCTAGAGGAATGGTGTGAGGGGGAGGGATTCAAATTCCTGGGACATTGGAACCGGTTCTGGGGGAGGTGGAACCAGTTCAAACCGGACGGTTTGCACCTGGGCAGGGCCGGGACCGATGTCCTAGGAGGAGTGTTTGCTAGTGCTCTGGGGGAGGGTATAAACTAAAATGGCAGGGGGTTGGGAACCTGAGCAGGGGGACAGAGGAAAGGGAAACAAGGATAATAGAAAAAGATAGGAAGGAGAAAAACAAAAGTGGCAGTCAGAGAAATCAACGGTTTAAATCAAACATGGCCACAGTAAATAATAATTCTAATAGGTCTAAGAGCGTTAAAAAAGCAAGCCTGAAGGCTTTGTGTCTTAATGCGAGGAGCATTCATAATAAGGTGGATGAATTAGCTGCGCAAATAGAGGTAAACAATTATGATTTGATTAGAATTACGGAAACATGGCTCCAGGGTGGCCAAGGCTGGAAACTCAACATCCAGGGGTATTCAATATTCAGGAAAGATAGGCAAAAAGGAAAGGGAAGTGGGGCAGCATTGCTGGTTAAAGAAGGGATTAACACAATTGTAAGGAAGGATATTAGCTTTGATGATGTGGAATCTGTATGGGTAGAACTGAGAAATACCAAGGGGCAGAAAACGTTAGTGGGAGTGGAATATAGATCTCCAAACAGTAAGGCGGAGGTTGGGATGGCATTAAAAGGGAAATTAGAGAAGTGTGCAATAAAGGCACAGCAGTCATCATGGGTGACTTTAAACTACATATAAATTGGGCTAACCAAATTAGTAACAATATTGTGGAGGGGGAATTCCTGGAGTGTTTATGGGATGGTTTCCTGGACCAATATGTCGAGGGACCAACCAGAGATCAGGCCATCTTAGACTGGGTATTATGTAACGAGAAAGGATTAATTAACAATCTTGTTGTACGAGGCCTCTTGGGTCGGAGCGATCATAATATGATAGACTTCTTCATTAAGATGGAGAATGAAGTTGCTGACTCAGAGACTAGGGTCCTGAATTTAAACAAAGGAAACTACGATGGTCTTAGGCGCAAGTTGGGCAGGATTGATTGGGGAATGTCACTCAAAGGGTTGACGGTGGATAGGCAATGGCAAACATTCAAAGACCGCATGGATGAATTACAGAATTTGTTCATCCCAGTTTGGCATAAAAATAAAATAAAAAAGGTGACTCAACCGTGGCTAACAAGGGAAATTAGGGATAGCATAAGATCCAAGGAGAGGACATATAAATTGGCCATAAAAAGCAAGATCCAAGGATAGGACATATAAATTGGCCATAAAAAGCAGTAAACCTGAGGATTGGGAGCAGTTTAGGATTCAACAAAGGAGGAAAAAGGGGTTAATTAAGAAAGGGAAAATAGAATATGAGCGTAAGCTTGCAGGGAACATAAAAACTGACTGTAAAAGCTTTTATAGATATGTGAAGAGAAAAAGGTTGTTGAAGTCAAGCGTAGGGCCCTTGCAGTCAGATTCAGGGGAATTTATAATGGGGAACAAAGGAATGGTAACCAATTAAATATATATTTTGGTTCTGTCTTCACAAAGGAGGACACAAATAACCTCCCAGAGATGTCGGGGAACATGAGGCCTGATGAAAGGGAGGAAATGAAAGAAATCAGTTTTTGTAGGGAAATGGTGTTAAGGAAATTGATGGGATTGAAGGCCGATAAATCCCATGGGCCTGATAATCTACATCCTAGGGTACTTAAGGAAGTGGCCCTAGAAATAGTAGATGCATTGCTGCTCATCTTCCAACATTCAATGGAATTTGGAACAGTATCCATGGATTGGAGGGTAGCTAATGTTACCCCACTATTCAAAAAAGGTGGTAGAGAGAAAATGGGGAATTACAGACCGGTAAGCCTGACATCGGTAGTGGGGAAAATGCTAGAGTCCATCATAAAAGATGTAATAGCAGAGCACTTGGAAAACAGTGACAGGATCGGACAAAGTCAACAGGGATTTACAAAGGGTAAATCGTGCTTTACTAATCTACTGGAATTTTTTGAGGATGTAACTGGTAAAATAGATAAGGGAGAACCAGTGGATGTGGTGTATTTGGACTTTCAGAAGGCTTTCGATAAGGTCCCGCATAAGAGATTAGCGTGTAAAATTAAGGCACATGGGATTGGGGGCAAGGTACTGACTTGGATAGAGAACTGGTTGGCAGACAGAAAGCAAAGAGTTGGAATAAACAGGTTGTAGGATTTGCAAAATTGTACTTTATATTATAAAGGGTCGAATGGCAGAAGAGGCCATGATTTTAAAGACAGTTTTAAAAGAAGCCCAGGAAAAGGGGCATTCAAAATGGCCGCCAGACCCCGTGATCAACTTATTGGGCCACTTTAAAATGGTTCCTGCAAATCCTCAGACAGCTTTGTGGATTCAGCCCAAAGTAAGTTCTGGAAGCCGTTTCTGAGAGAACGAAACCAGACACCCACATATACACATAGATTGGATACAGATCCAGTCGAGATCGGCCTGTAGATAAAGGCCATCTAAATGTTGACCCAGACAAAAGGGGACAGTTTCATATTCATGAGAAGAGCATCAAGGGCCCGTTAAGGACATCAACAGGACATTAAAAACAATGAAGGTCATTCCAGACCAGAGATGGGCCATTACCGGCCATCCAAGAACAGTTTAAAATATAATAACTACCCCGTTGTGCAACAATCCCGCCAAAAGTTAAACAAAGGCTACCCTGATTTGGCGCGAGATAAGGGCTTCTGGAAAAGAAGTATAATTGGGAGAACACACGGGTAAGGGTTACGGTTAGACACAGTCAACACTCGTCAGCTTTCCAGCTTGCAGGCCTGTCCAGCTTTTGGTAAAGAGGAGTCGCTTCGGGAGAAGATCAGCGGGACTCCTCTCCATTGATGGAGAGGAAGGAGAAGAAGGCCAAACCGCCATCAAGAAGACCGTTCGAGCCGGCGTCTCGCCCCAGGGTAAAACATCGGGAGATCATCGACCAACCCCGGGCCATTGACGAAATGAGAGGCCATCGACCCGCTCCGGCTCGGGAGAAGAGATAAAATAAAACTGAAGAAACGATGGGGGCCAGCCCAAGGCTCCTCTGTCCGGGGTCGAGCCGAC
The DNA here is from genome assembly GCF_052327205.1 of Somniosus microcephalus. Taxonomy (NCBI): domain Eukaryota; kingdom Metazoa; phylum Chordata; class Chondrichthyes; order Squaliformes; family Somniosidae; genus Somniosus; species Somniosus microcephalus. The sequence goes on from NC_140988.1 coordinate 165,215,196, forward strand.
GATCCCCGACCCCACCGACATCCAGGTCAGCCAGTGCCCAGCCGCCCCCGACCCCCACCTCAGGAGAGAGGTGAGGCGCAGCTCGCTGGGGCTCCACGATCCACGTGGAGGCGGGACGCCTGAAAGGACCAAATGGTGACTTGTTCAATACCTTGCACTTCCTTGTTGGATTGGTGAGCATGTTTCTGGCCCTCCATAATCAGATATAGATAGGTTTAAGGGGGTGGATATTTAAGGGTATAATTAACATGAGTTGTTATCCCTCAATGTTCCGTGTGTTTCCTATTTCATGATGATTTTTGTAGAGTATAATATGCCTGTATTTGCCTTAGTTAGTATTGTGTCGTTATGATTTGTTTATATTTTTCCCTCCCATGTACTCTCTTATCTGCTTGCATTTGATTTGTGTTACCATATGCAATAAAATTTAATTTTGTTTCATCAAACTTGGTCTATAAGAGTTTCTCTACATTGTAGTTCCTGCCCCAAAGTCCAGAGTACAGAATCTAAGAGGCGAGTGGGTCAAACCACTCAAGGTTTTACTGTGCAGGAGAGAGAGGCCTCTAGAGAGAGAAATCTCTGCGATCTAAAACCCCTTACAGAAAATGGCGACCGCGGCAGGACTCTTGCAGCAGGATTGCAATGTAATAGATCCAAGTTTGTATGGTCGAAATGCAATGGATGAGAGGATAACGGATTATTTCTTTGGCAAGGTAAATATCACTAAGCAATGGATTTCCGATCTCCTACTGGATGGGCGTCCGGTGGGCGCAGCCATCAGGTGGACAGAGAGCAAAGAGCATAAGAAGTCAGTGGAGAAGGCAGTGTGGCTGATGTGTTGCAAGAAGCAGGTCCAGATCTTGGACCGAGTCGTTGCAGCACAGGCAGCCAGGATCACAACCCAGGCAGCAGAGATAGAGGAAAAGGCCATGGGTGGGGAAAAACTCATCACAGCGTTTCAAGCGCTAAATCAGGAATGCCAAGTGGTAGCTAGTCAACATCATGCTAGGATAGAGTACCTGGAGTGCCAGGTTACTGAGGCAAAGATCAATGAAACGAGGATCCGGGAGAAAAACGCCCGCCTCGCACAACAGCTAAGAGCGCAGGAGGAGAGAGTAGTGGAGGTTAAGGCAGCTTACAAGGTAGCCCTCGAGCACGGGTTTGAGAGCACAGACCACGGCCCCTGCCAAAAGACCATAGAGGACCTAAGAACGGCCCTGGTTAAGGCAAAAGGCATGGTGTGTCTCGTCAGCCCGAAAGCCAGTCACAAGGACTTTTTAAAGGAATCAAAACAGCCGATTCCAGCTGAAGTAGTTGTGGTACCAGCCACCGAGCCCTCAGCACCGCCGAGCTATAGTGAGACTTGGCCGGGAAAACAGGGGGTGGTAAAAGAGGAGGCAGCCGAGGTGGAATGTGAGGAAGAACAGCCATTGGTAGCAAAGCCGGGACCGGCACCAATGTGTCCCGCTCGGTGCCAGAGGTTCGGTCCCAACACCGCCAATGGCGATGACGGACCCCACCAGAACCAGCTCGTGGTGCCATATGCTGCCCCGCAATTAAGGTCCATGGTGAGCCACCTCACACGACTCACAGTAAAGGGAGATCCTTCGATTCATTTCAGGGAGATAGAGGAAACAGCAGCCATTAATGACTGTGATGAACAGGAACAGGTGAAACTGTTGCTTTTCTCCCTGGATTGCACAATCCTTCAGTGCCTCTCAGATGAGAGTAAGAGGGGACGGAAAGGGTATACGGATCTCAAGGAGGAAGTCTTAGAAGTAATGGGAGTGGACGACGGTAGTCCGTTCGACCATGTGGAAGGGACCGTGCAGCTATCTGGAGAACCCCCACGGGTTTTCGCAGAAAGGTTGTGGCCAGTGTATCGACGCAGCTGTCCGGGTATGCCTGAACGGGTTGCAATGAACGACGAACAGTGGGTTCATTGGCTCCGTTGCTTGGTTACCAACAGCTTGCCAGTGATACGGGCCCTAGCCAGATCTTGGTTTGATCCCCAAGGTCCCGGTGTCATGGAGGAGACGGTGCTCCGCCAGCTCAACGTTGCGTATAAGAATTGTAGAGGTCAGGAAACACCTCCCCAGAAGGGAAAGGTGCATGAGGCAAAACCCGCAGCCCCAAGCAAGAAGGAGTGGCGTCAGGAGGGGAATCGCCCTGCCCAAGCCAAGCTCAATTGCTACGGGCGTGGGAAGGATGGACATTGGCGCAAGGACTGTAGAAATCCGTGGAAGGATAATAAGGGAAAATTTCCTGCAGCCCAAGCCCAAGCCCAGACCGCCGCCCCAGCACCAACTCAAACCCAAGCCATAGCTCCTGCCCCAGCACAAGGAGCTGGTGCAGCTATGGATCCCGCTGCGATTGAATCAATCATAGAGACAATGCGGTCTCTGATGATTTCGCAGGGGAAGATAGCCGTCACCACTGGTCTTGTCACTCCCGAAACACCGACCGCTGTGCCCACATGACTAGTGCCAGTGCAGCCTGTCGACCTGTGTCCCCCAGAAAGACACGCACAGGAAGAGACCTCCTGTAAAATGGAGGAATACCTGCGGTGCCAGGTTGGGGAGGCTAAGTTAGTTGAGCAGGCTTTAAGGGAGGAGAATGCTAGGTTAACAGCGAGGGCTGGCAGTTTAGAGGGTCAGCTAAGGGCTTGTAAATGGTTTCGCATCAATCAGTGCAAACTGTTTAAACCGGGTGCAAAAACATCAGCAACCGAAGCCAGGTCTGAGGGTAAAGATCCTCAGCCTGAGGCGTGCGATGAGTCACAGACCACACAAGCTGGAACAGTAGCCTGCTTGGAAGGAGAAGCTGCCCCGCCCACCTGGGGGGAAGCTTCCCCTATGGCCTGGGACTCGGACTCGGAGGAGCCCGAACAGCAAGGCCCCGCCCTCGACACAATTCTGGAGGAGGTGGAGTCGGAGGAAGGAGGTCCCGCCTTCGACTCAAGCATGGGGAGGTATAAATTGGGGGCGGAGATTCTCCAACTGTAGGGACAGGTGAGGAGGAGTCATCTGCCACAGACCCAAATCCCGAAGGGGCGGAGCCTGAGGGGAGGGAGCCGAAGCCCACAGTCGTGGAAGAGCCACGGGCTGTGAGAGCTAAAGTCCCACCCAAAGGTCAACTCGCCAAGGGAGCCGACCCAAATCCCAAAGGGGTGGAGCCTGAGGGAAGGGAGCCGAAGCCCACAGTCGTGGAAGAGCCACGGGCTGTGAGAGCTAAAGTCCCACCCGAAGGTCCGTTCGGTAAGGGAGCCACGCCCAAAGTACCTCTTCGCAGGTCGACTCGAACGCCTCAGCCGGTAAAACCTTGGCCCGATTCCCCCGTTCTCAGCAAACGCCGACTTGAGAAATCCCTGACAAAATGCAGCGGGGATCCCAAGCCACAGGTCACTGCAGCCCCACCGCAGGGAGCGGCGAGCTGCAGTTCAATCAGGGATCAGGCAAGCCGCCCGGGGACGGGCGGCGCTGTACATAAGTTAAGTTTAAGTTTTAAGTTTAAGGTGTGTAAATATTAAAATGATAAGAGTTATAAGTAGTTTTGGGAATCTGCTCGGTATGTTGTTTCTATTTTGGAGCGAGGTCGAAAGACCCGACCATGCCTTCACCTAAGCCAGAATCTCTCGGGAGCCTGGCGGCATTGTTTAATTTGTTGCAGAAACCAGGAGAAAGATGAGCGGGATACTCGTCGCGTTCATGCTGATCGGATGGAGCTGGGCCTATCGGGGCCGCACTAAGGACTCCACCATTTATGGGTGCTCTGACAGCAGAGGCCCCACCGCGACTGATGGAACCGGCCCACGGGACGCTGAAGAGACTGCTGTCTACTTCCATGAAAGGAGATGGCCAGGCTGGCTGGGGTCGAACTCTACTGAATACTCCAGCCAGACGAGGTTCGCATACAGAGAAACATCTCTGATGTGCCCCAGGGTGAGGATCATCGCACCAAGAATCAGCGTCACCGTTGGAAAAAGGATTTGTTTGAACTGTCTGGGACATGTACCTTTGAGTCGCTGGTGGTGGCTCAGGAAGCTGAGAAAGACCATGAAGAACTCCACGGTCGAGTGGGAGAGACTGGGTAACAATACCCATTGGACTATTACGGGAACTCATGGGGGGTTGAGTGTCTGTTGGGACAAATGGTGGGAACCAGATGAGGGGATCTACATCTGTATCTGGGGTTCAGAATGCGCTTGCCCCACAGGCGTCTCCATCTTTTTCCAAAGGCAGTGGCAGGATGCTGGACAAGGAATGAGGTGGGACACGGGCGTGCGGAGTCCCATACTCTCAGATCCCAGTAAACGCCACTGAGCTCATCACCCGACCCCGCAAGCCCCTGCCCCTGCCCACAATTCCGGTAGTTAAAGCCCTCAAGGAAGGGTGCCCCACCACAACAAAGGGACCCAGGAACGGATTGGTATTGGTACCCACAGGTCAGGTGCTGTACCAAGGGGTGCACTACACGGTGGCTTCGGTGATTTTAAACCTCACCGAGGTGCGGTTGCCAGAGTGGTGCCCCAGGGAAACGGAGCAATTGTACCAGGTCCTGTTAACAAACATGTTTAAACAGTTTTACGAATTCGACTTTGCCGATGTCGACAGAGCTGAATTGTACACCACCCCACATGAGGTCTTGGACAGGATAGGGAGGCAAAGAAGGGGTGCAGTAAATGATATTTTCACAGCTTTTAATGCAGGAACTTCCATCATCAACACACTGGATGATGTGGAGCTGCAAACCCAGATCAATGGTTTGAAAACACAGTTGAGAAAGATACTGACTGATGAGAATAATTTAGTGGGTTCTGAGTTACATGAGGACCAGGCCATGACACTACACTTAAAAAAGATAACAGCTGCGCTGGAGAAACATGCCAAAATGGTAAATGCTCTCATCAGGGAGGATCAGAATGCGTCCGATCAGGCTGCGCAGAACGAAGCTTGTGTGCTGTACGGGGCGTGGTTACTGGATGAGGGCCGCAGTAACCTGGAGGATTTGAAACAAGGTTTAGTCCCCTCCTGGATCAGCAACAAGCACCTCGCAGCCCTCCACCCTTTTGAGAATGCATTGAGTCCAAGCCAGCTCAGACTAGCTTCAGAGGCCTACCCAGTCCCAGTGGACTGTGGACGGTCTAATCACACCATTATGGGTACAGTGGTAAGAATGCCGGTGATGGGAAAGAGAGCTAAACCCGCCCCGGTATACAGGGTGGAGAACATTGGAGTCATTCAGGGGGGTGAGCACATTCGCTACACAGGGGTCCCACCTTACGTCATTCGATGGGAGCATGCAATGATGGGTACCGACCTCTCGGGGTGCCGGAGCCGGGGAGCACACATGATCCTGTGTCCCCAGCACTTGAATGCCCATTCAAAACCACAGTGCGGGTTCAGAACTGCTGGCGCGAAGCCTATAAATTGCACCATGGAGGCAATGGTGCAAGGCCATGTGCCCCCGCAGGTGGCATATATAGGAGGTGGGACATACTGTGTCACCACTGCAGCGTCCCACTACCAACATGGACAGCACGGTTGATGTCCGGTTAGTGACAGCAGCTTCTGTTTCACGCCCAGGGTAGAAGTTCAAGTTGCCCAAGAGCAAATTGTCCCCATTCCTGAACCTTCCACTGTTCACATCACTGTTAAAGAGAATTTCACCGATCTGCAGCGATTCGTTGCACATTTTGGATATATCATTCCCCCTCTCCCTGAACACCTCACCAAGATATTAAAAGCTGTTGTTGTTTCACAGAAACATTTCTATACACTGGAGCAGAAGACTTTAGAGATAGGGGCAAACATATTGGATATAGTGACCCCCACCGTGGTGGGACCTGTTCACTAATATAGAAGTCCCTTCTTGGATTAGGATAACCTCCCACATTCTTGTAGTGTGCCAGGTTATCATTGTAGTTTATTTACTGTTTGTACACTGTAAAAAGGTCAAACATTCGCAAAAGCATGAGAATAGAGGGGAATGAAGGGAGCATTATGTGCGGGTAGAAGAAGAGACACCCATTTAGATTTTTGTTGCTGTGTATAAAGTTAACGTTTTCCCTCCCTCCTCTGTATTATTTTTGACATGTAATCATGTGCATTTTTGATTTTGCATGTGTGTACTTTATTTTTTCTTATTGAAGTTTATTAGATGTGTTGTTATTATTAAAAGGTAGTGTGTATGCACCAGGTGATGTAGGGGTATAAGGCCCCCCTCCACACCTGGGAGTAAGTTGTCAGATTTTAACTCCAAGGTATTGCCATCTATAGATGCTTAATGTACACTTAGTTTTTCTGAAATGGGAAATGCATGTGTCGTGGGGTTATAGATAGGTAAATACTGGGGATGGTTAGATTATGGGAAGTCAGAAAAATTTAGCTCACCCAGAATGATGATACTTCAAGCAAGTTACAGTATCATCAGGGGGGAGTGTAGGATTCACAAAATTGTACTTTATGTTATAAAGGGTCGAATGGCAGAAGAGGCCATGATTTTAAAGACAGTTTTAAAAGAAGCCCAGGGAAAGGGGCATTCAAAATGGCCGCCAGACCCTGTGATCAACTTATTGGGCCACTTTAAAATGGTTCCTGCAAATCCTCAGACAGCTTTGTGGATTCAGCCCAAAGTAAGTTCTGGAAGCCGTTTCTGAGGGAACGAAAACAGACACCCACATGTACATATGGATTGGATACAGATCCAGTCAAGATCGGCCTGTAGATAAAGGCCATCTAAATGTTGACCCAGACAAAAGGGGACAGTTTCATATTCATGAGAAGAGCATCAAGGGCCCGTTAAGGACATCACCAGGACATTAAAAACAATGAAGGTCATTCCAGACCAGAGATCGGCCATTACCGGCCATCCAAGAACAGTTGTGCAACAAGCCCGCCAAAAGTTAAACAAAGACGAACCTAATTTGGCGTGAGATAAGGGCTTCTGGAAAAGAAGTATAATTGGGAGAACACACGGGTAAGGCTTACGGTCAGACACAGACAACACTCGTCAGCTTTCCAGCTTGCAGGCCTGTCCAGCTTTTGGTAAAGAGGAGTCGCTTCGGGAGAAGATCAGCGGGACTCCTCTCCATTGATGGAGAGGAAGGAGAAGAAGACCAAACCGCCGTCAAGAAGACCGTTCGAGCCGGCGTCCCGCCCCGGGGTAAAACATCGGGAGATCATCGGCCGACCCCGGGCCGTTGACGAAACGAGAGGCCATCGACCCGCTCCGGCTCGGGAGAAGAGATAAAATAAAACTGAAGAAACGATGGGGGCCAGCCCAAGGCTCCTCTAACCGGGGTCGACCCAATGATCCCCGACCCCGCCGACATCCAGGCCAGCCGGTGTCCAGCCGCCCCCAACCCCCACCTCAGGAGAGAGGTGAGGCGCAGCTCACTGGGGCTCCACGATCCACGTGGAGGCGGGACGCCTGAAAGGACCAAACGCAGACTGGTTCAAAACCTTGCACTTCCTAGTTGGATTGGTGAGCATGTTTCTGGCCCTCCATAATCAGATCTAGATAGGTTTAAGAGGGTGGATATTTAAGGGTATAATTAACATGAGTTGTTATCCCTCGATGTTCCGTGTGTTTCCCTATTTCATGATGATTTTTGTAGAGTATAATATGCCTGTATTTGCCTTAGTTAGTATTGTGTCATTATGATTTGTTTGTGTTTTCCCCTCCCATGTACTCTCTTATCTGCTTGCATTTGATTTGTGTTACCATATGCAATAAAATGTCATTTCGTTTAATCAAACTTGGTCTATAAGAGTTTCTCTACATTGTAGTTCCTGCCCCAAAATCCAGAGTACAGAATCTAAGGGGCGAGTGGGTCGAACCACTCAAGGTTTTACTGTGCAAGGGAGAGAGGCCTCTAGAGAGAGAAAACTCTGCGATCTAAAACCCCTTACAGGGTCTTTTTCCGAGTGGCAGGCAGTGACTATTGGGGTACTGCAGGGATCGGTCCTTGGACCCCAACTATTCACAATATATATTAGTGATCTAGACAAGGGAACTAGATGTAATATCTCCAAATTTGCAGATGACACAAAGCTGGGTGGGCGTGTGTGCTGTGAGGAGGATGCTGAGAAACTCCAGGATGATTTGGACAGGTTGGGGGATTGGGCAGAAGCATGGCAGATGCAATATTATGTGGATAAATGTGAGGTTATCCACTTTGGTAGCAAAAACAGGAAGGCAGATTATTATCTGAATGGCAGTAGATTGGGAGAAGGGGAAGTGCAACAAGACCTGGGTGTCCTTGTGCACCAGTCGCTGAAGGCAAGCATGCAGGTGCAGCAGGCGGTTAAGAAGGCAAATGGCATGTTGGCTTTCGTAGCGAGAGGGTTTGAGTACAGGAACAAAGATGTCTTGCTGCAGTTGTACAGGGCCTTGGTGAGACCACATCTTGAGTATTGTGTGCAGTTTTGGTCGCCTTATCTGAGGAAGGATGTTCTTGCCATGGAAGGAGTTCAGCGAAGATTCACCAGGCTGATACCTGGGATGGCAGGAATGACGTATGAGGAGAGATTGGGTCGATTGGGCTTGTACTCGCTGGAGTTTAGAAGAATGAGAGGGGATCTCATTGAAACTTATAAAATTCTGACAGGACTGGACAGACTAGATGCAGGAAGAATGTTCCCACTGGTCGGGGAGTCCAGAACCAGGGGTCACAGTCTAAGGGTAAGGGGTAAGCCATTTAGGACAGAAACGAGGAGGAATTTCTTCACCCAGAGAGTGGTGAACCTATGGAATTCTCCACCACAGAAGGCAGTAAAGTCCAATTAATTAAATATATTCAAGAAGGAGTTGGATATATTTCTTAAGGCTAAAGGGATCAAGGGGTACTGAATTTGGATGATCAGCCATGATCGCATTGAATGGCAGAGCAGGCTCGAGGGGCCGAATGGCCTACTCCTGCTCCTATCTTCTATGTTTCTACGTTTCTATGTAAAATATGCCTCCAACAACCACAACCATCTTCCTAGGTATGACTCCAGAAAACGGAGAGTTTTTCCTCTGATTGCCCTTGACTTCAATTTTACTAGAGCTCCTTGATGCCACACTCGGTGAAATGCTGCCTTGATGTCAAGGGCAGTCACTTTCACCTTTCCTCTGGAATTCAGTCCTTTTTCCATGTTTGGCCCAAGGCTGTAATGAGGTCTGGAGCTGAGTGGTCGTTGAACCATCCATTACTTTGCTGATGATTGAGCGTAGACGGATGGGCCGATAATTGATCGGATTGGATTTGTCCTGCCTTTTGTGGACAGGACATACCGGGGCAGATTTCCACATTGTCAGGTAGATGCCAGTGTTGTAGCTGTACTGGAACAGGTTGGCTAGAGGAGCGGCTAGTTCTGGAGTACAAGTCGTTAGCACGATAGCCAGGATGTTGTCAGGGCCCATAGCCTTTGCTGCATCCAGTAAGCACAGCCGTTTCTCGATATCACGTGGAGTGAATTGAATTGGCTGAAGACTGGCTTTTGTGATGGTGGGGACCTCAGAAGTAGGCTGATATGGATCATCCACTCGGCACTTCTGGCTGAAGATGGTTGCAAATGCTTCAGCCTTGTCTTTTGCACTCACGTGCTGGTCTCCACCTTCATTGAGGATGGGGATATTTATGGAGCCTCCTCCTCCCGTTAGTTGTTTAATGGTCCACCACCATTCACAATTGGATGTGGTAGGACTGCAGAGTTTTGATCTGATCCATTGAATATGGGATCGCTTAGCCCTGTCTATAGCTTGCTGCTTCTGCTTTTTAGCATGCATGTAGTCCTGTGTTGCAGCTTCCCCAGGTTGGCACCTCATTTTTAGGTGCGCCTGGTGCTGCTCCTGGCATGCTCTTCTACACTCCTTATTGAACCATGGTTGGTCCCCTGGCTTGATGGTAATGGTAGAGTGAGTGATATGTGGGGCCATGAGGTTACAGATTGTGGTGGAATACAATTCTGCTGCTGATGATGGCCCATAGCATCTCATGTATGCCCAGTTTTGAGCTGCTAGATATGTTCTGAATCTATCGCATTTAGCACAGTGGTAGTGCCACACAACACGATGGAGGGTGTTGTCAGTGTGAAGACAGGACTTTGTCTCCACAATGACTGTGCGGTGGTCACTACTGCCAATATTGTCATGGACAGATGCATCTGCAACAGGTAGATTGGTGAGGACGAGGTCAAGTAGGTTTTTCCCTCATGTTGGTTCTCTCACCACCTGTTGCAGGCTCTGACTGGCAGTTATGTCCTTCAGGACTCAGCCAGCTCAGTCAGTAGTGGTGCTACCGAGCCACTCTTGGTGATGGACATTGAAGTCCACCACCCAGAGGACATTCTGTGCCCTTGCTACTCTCAGTGCTTCTTCCAAGTGGTGTTCAACATGGAGGAGTACTGATTGATCAGCTGAGGGAGGGCAGTAGGTGGTAATCAGCAGGAAGTTTCCTTGCCCATGCTTGACCTGAAGCCATGAGACTTATTTGGGTCCGGAGTCAATGTTGAGGACTCCCAGGGCCATTCCTTCCCGACTGTATACCACTGTGCCACCACCCCCGGTGGGTCTGTCCTGCCGCTGGGACAGGACTTACCCAGGGATGGTGATGGGGGAGTTTGGGACATGGTAGAGTGAGCGTTATGATGGGCCATTAGGTTACAGATTGTGCTGGAATACAATTCTGCTGCTGTTGATGGCCCACAGAGCCTCATGTATGCCCAGTTTTGAGCTGCGAGATCTGTTATGAATCTATCCCATTTAGTACAGTGGTAGTGCCAGTCCCACACAACATGATGGAGGGTGTTCTCAGTGTGAAGACAGAACTTCGTCTCCACAAGGACTGTGCAGTGGTCACTGCTACCAAGAATGTCATGGACAGATGCATCTGCGACAGGCAGATTGGTGAGGACGAGGTCAAGTAGGCCATGCAATATAACAATATAACGAGAGGTAAGCAGGCAGTGGAGACCATATGGGTAGAATTAAGGAATAGGAAAGCATTTAAGACTGTAGAGGAAGTTGTGTATCGGCCCCCTGGTAGAAGCTGTGAAGTGCTAGATTGGATAAATGCAGAGATTAGACAAGCATGTAGTAAAGGCAGAGTGGTTTTAATGGGGGATTTTAACTTCCATATAGATTGAAATAAACAGACTAGCACCTGTCAGAAACATAGTGAATTTCTTCAGTGATAGTTTTCTACAACAATATGTCATAGAGGCAAAAAAGGGGCAAGCCATATTAGATTTCATAATGAGTAAGATTTAGTTAACAGCCTAATTTTGCATGAACATTTATCCAATGGCAATCATAACATGATTGAGTTCAATGTAGTGTTTGAAAGGGAGAAACACAAAACAGCTACTAAGATTTTAGATTTGGGTAAAGCCGACTTCAAAAGGATAAGCCAGACTGTCCACAGTAAACTGGGCAAATCTGTTAATGGGTAAAATGACAGAAGATCAGTGGGAGATGTTTAAATTTTTTTTTAATGTGATGCAGAACTGATGCAGATGCTCAAAGGGACCTGGGTATCCTTGTACATGAGTCACTGAAAGTGGATGTGCAGGTGCAGCAGCCATTAGGAAGGCAAATGGAATGCTGGGCTTCATAATAAGAGGATTTGAGTACAGGAGTAAAGAAGTCTTCCTCCAATTATATAGGGCCTTGGTGAGACCACACCTGGAGTACTGTGTACAATTTTGTTCTCCTTACCTAAGGAAGGATATACTTGCCATAGAGGGAGAGCAACGAAGGTTCACGAGATTGATTCCTGGGATGGCGGGACTGTCGTATGAGAAGAGATTGAGTAAACTAGGCCTGTATTCTCTTGAATTCAAAAGAATGAGAGGGGATCTCATTGAAGCATACAAAATTATTACAGGGCTTGATAGGATGGATGCAGGGAGAATGTTTCCCATGGCTGGGGAGTCTAGAACCAGGGGCCACAGCCTCAAGATAAAGGGCAGGCCATTCAGGACTGAGATGAGAACATAAACATAAGAACATAAGAAGTAGGAGCATGAGTAGGCCATACGGCCCCTCTGGCCTGCTTCGCCATTCAATAGGATCATGGCTGATCCGAACCTAGACTCACGTCCACTTCCCTGCCCGCTCCCCGTAACCCCTAATTCCCTTATCAGCTAGGGAACTGGCTATCTCCATTTTAAATTTATTTAATGTCGCAGCTTCCACAGCTCTCTGAGGTAGCAAATTCCATAGATTTACTACCCTCTGAGTGAAGAAGTTTCTCCTCATCTCAGTTTTGAAAGGGCAGCCCCTTATTCTAAGATTATGCCCCTTAGTTCTAGTCTCACCCATCAATGGAAACATCCTCCCCGCATCCACCCGATCAAGCCCCCTCACAATCTTATATGTTTCGATAAGATCGCCTCTCATTATTCTGAATTCCAATGAGTAGAGGCCCAACCTACTCAACCTTTCCTCATAAGTCAACCCCCTCATCTCCGGAATCAACTGAGTGAACCTTCTCTGAACTGCCTCGAGAGCAAGTATATCTTTTCTTAAATATGGAAACCAAAACTGTACACATTATTCCAGGTGTGGCCTCACCAGTACCCTGTATAACTGAAGCAAGACTTCCCTGCTTTTATACGCCATCCCTTTTGCAATAAAAGCCAAGATTCCATTGGCTTTCCTGATCACCTGCTGTACCTGCATACTAACCTTCTGTGTTTCATGCACCAGGACCCCCAGATCCCTTTGTACTGTAGCACTTTGCAGTTTCTCTCCATTTAGATAATAACTTGCTCTTTGATTTTTTCTGCCAAAGTGCATAACCTCACACTTTCCAACATTATATTCCATCTGCCAAATTTCTGCCCACTCACTTAGCCTGTCTATGTCCTTTTGCAGGTTTTTATGTCCTCCTCACTCACTGCTTTCCCTCCCATCTTTGTATCGTCGGCAAACTTGGATATGTTGCACTCGGTCCCTTCCTCCAAATCATTAATATAGATTGTAAAGAGTTGTGGTCCCAGCACTGACCCCTGCGGAACACCACTAGTCACAGATTGCCAACCCGAGAATGAACCATTTATCCCAACTCTCTGTTTTCTGTTAGATAGCCAATCTTCCACCCATGCCAGTATATTACCCCCAATCCCGTGATTTTTTATCTTTTGCAGTTATCTTTTGTGTGGCACCTTGTCAAATGCCTTTTGGAAGTCCAAATACACCACATCCACTGGTTCCCCTTTATCAACCCTGTTTGTTACGTCCTCAAAGAATTCGAGCAAATTTGTCAAACATGACTTCCCCTTCATAAAACCATGCTGACTCTGTCCGATTAAATTATGTTTATGCAAATGTCCTGTTACTGCTTCCTAAATAATGGACTCCAACATTTTACCAACCACAGATGTTAGGCTAACTGGTCTATAGTTTCCAGCCTTTTGTCTACTTCCCTTTTTAAATAAGGGCGTTACATTAGCAGTTTTCCAATCTGCTGGGACCTTACCTGAATCCAGGGAGTTCTGGAAAATTACCACTAATGCATCCGCAATCCCCACCGCCACTTCTCTCAAGACCCTAGGATATAAGCCATCAGGTCCAGGGGATTTATCCACCTTTAGTCCCATTATCTTACCGAGTACCACCTCCTTAGTGATTTTAATCGTGTTTAGCTCCTCCCCCCCTATAGCCCCCTGTTTGTCCAGTGTTGGGATATTTTTAATGTCCTCTACTGTAAAGACTGATACAAAATATTTGCTCAGCGTTTTTGCCATCTCCATGTTCCCCATCACTAATTTCCTGGTCTCGTCCTCTAAGGGACCAACATTCACTTTAGCCACCCTTTTTCTTTTTATATAACTGTAGAAACTCTTGCTATCTGTTTTTATATTTTTTGCTAGTTTACTTTCATAATCTATCTTCCCTTTCTTAATTAATCTTTTAGTTATTCTTTGCTGGCTTTTAAATGCTTCCCAATCTTCTATCCTCCCACTAGATTTGGCTACTTTACATGCCCTTGTTTTCAGTCGGATACTATCCTTTATTACTTTACTTAGCCACAGATGGCTGTCTTTTCTTTTACGCCCCTTTCTTCACACAGAGGGTGGTGAATCTTTGGAATTCTCTACACCAGGGGGCTGTGGAGGCTCAGTCATTGGGCATATTCAAAACAGAAGTCGATAGATTTCTGACTGGTAAGAGCATCAAGGGATATGGCGAGAGGGCCGGTGAATGGAGTTGAGGCAGACGATCAGCCATGATCTCATTGAATGGCGGAGCAGGCTCGAGGGGCCGAATGGCCTACTGCTGCTCCTATTTCTTATGTTCTTAACCAGTTTATACCCCTGAGGGGCAAGAGCTCTACTTGCCAAAAACCCAGCCATGGATGACTAAAGAGGTGAGGGACAGTATAAAACTGAAAGAAAAAACATACAAAAATGAAAAAAATAGCACAGATCCTGGTGAATGGGAAAGATACAAAGAACAGCAAAAGGTCACAAAACAGATAGTAAGAGCTACAAAAAGGATTATGAAAAGAAACTTGCAAGGGATATCAAAATGAACACAAAAGGGGAGAAATTTGATTGGTTAGCGCCTCCCATTAGCGCCTCCAGGGTCGCTAAAGTGGCACTAACGACTTACCGGCCGGTCACGGCAATGTTACCGCCACTGGCAAAATTCACCTGGCAGTTTGCAGTGGCGCTAAACACTACCGCCACGATCTCCTGCGCCTGGAGATCGTGACATCATCCAGCCACGCATTGCCCCGGTAGCGCCCCGGACCAGAATTGATTCTCACCTCCTGCCTCAGCGCCTGCCGTTAGGAATGACAGGTAGAGGAGATGGTTTGCAGTTGGCTGGGAGCTGCAGGAGCGCTATTTAAAGGCGGTACTTCCTGTTTTCTTTTGTCGGCAAAAAATGCTGCCTTATCATTTTGACAGAAGCAGACAGGCGTTTTGACCCATTTGAGGTTTTCCTGCTTGAAGGAGTTTTGCTCCTGACAAAAATGTATCAGGTTCATTTGTCTTACTTTTGATACTACAACATTTCCAACACTTAATGGGGGCTGTACTGGCATGGGACCTCACCCTCCAGCTTCACCGTCGGAGGCAGCGGAGGCAGAGAGAAAGATTGGAAAATGTGGCCAGAGGGAGGAGGACCAACAGGGCTCTCAACAGGAGGCCTTACCCTCCCAGGGTATTCTGCGAGCACATCTCCTACATTCATCTGTCAGAGGAGCAGTGATTTAGAAGGCTCCGCTTCAGCAAGAAGGTGGTCACAGAGCTCTGCCACCTCCTGTAGCCAGAGCTCCAGCCTCAGCTCAGGACCAGGATGTCTCTCTCAGTGGCAGTGAAGGTCACAGTCGTTCTCAATTTCTACGCCAGCGGCTCCTTCCAAGCTTCAACAGGGGATATTGCAAACATTTTGCAGTTCGCCATCCATTGCTGCATCCGAGAGGTAACAGGCAATCTCTACAGAAGGAGAAGGCAGTACATCTCATTCCCCACGACCAGAGACAAACAGGGTGAATGCTCATGTGGCTTTGCAAGGATAGCGGGCTTCCCCATGGTTCAGGGCGCCATTGACTGCACCCATGTGGCATTACATAAGAACATAAGAACATAAGAAATAGGAGCAGGAGTAGGCCAATCGGCCCCTCGAGCCTGCTCCACCATTCAATAAGATCATGGCTGATCTGATCCTAACCTCAAATCTTCTATCACTCTGCATCCACCCGAACCCATGTGATCTCCCGGGAGAGGCGAAAAACCAGATAAAGACCCAATGGCCAATTTGGGAGAAAAAAATCTGGGAAATTCCTCTCCGACCCATCTAGGCGATCAAAATTCTTCCAGGAGATCACTCTGTCCCTATATTTTCTACAGTACTTACCTTCTGTAAAGGCGGTCTCCACCCCAGCCAGGAACAGGAATAAAACCATCTCCTGAAATCTAACAGAATTAGAACACAGTAGGAGCAGAACAAGGCTACACGGCCCCTGGGCCCACTCCACTACCCACAGGGCCATGACCATTCCGAACCCAGACTCATGTCCAATTTCCTGCCCGCTCCCCGTAACCCTTAATTCCCTTTACTTCTAGGAAACTATCTATTTCTGTTTTAAATTTATTTAATGATGTAGCTTCCACAGCTTTCTGGGGCAGCAAATTCCACAAACCTACCACCCTCTGAGTGAAGAAGTTTCTCCTCATCTCAGTTTTGAATGAGCAGCCCCTTATTTTAAGATTATGCCCCCTAGTTCTAGTTTCACCCATCATTGGGAACATCCTCACCGCATCCACCCGATCAAGCCCCTTCACAATCTTATATGTTTCAATAAGATCGCCTCTCATTCTTCTGAACTCCAATGAGTAGAGTCCCAATCTACTCAACCTCTCCTCATATGACCACCCCCTCATCCCCGGGATTAACCGAGTGAACCTTCTTTGTACTGACTCGAGAGCAAGTATGTCTTTTCTTAAGTATGGACACCAAAACTGTATGCAGTATTCCAGGTGCGGCCTCACCAATACCTTGTACAACTGCAGCAATACCTCCCTGTTTTTATATTCCAACCCCCTAGCAATAAAAGCCAACATTCCATTGGCCTTCTTAATCACTTGCTGCACCTGCATACTAACTTTTTGAGTTTCGTGCACCAGGACCCCCAGATCCCTTTGTACTACAGTACTTTCCAGTTTCTTGCCATTAAGATAATAACTTGCTCTATGATTTTTCCTGCCAAAGTGCATAACCTCACACTTTCCAGTATTGTATTCCATCTGCCAAATCTCTGCCCACTTACTTAGCCTGTCTATGTCCCTTTGCAGGTTTTTTATGTCCTCCTCACTCACTACTTTCCGTCCCATCTTTGTATCATCTGCAAACTTTGATATGTTACACTCGGTCCCCTCCTCCAAATCGTTAATATAGATTGTAAAGAGTTGGGGACCCAGCACTGACCCCTGCGGAACACCACTAGTTACTGGTTGCCAATCTGAGAACGAACCATTTATCCCAACTCTCTGCTTTCTGTTAGAGAGCCAATCCTCCACCCACGCCAGAATATTACCCCCAATCCCGTGATTTTTTATCTTGAGCAATAATCTTTTGTGTGGCACCTTGTCAAATGCCTTTTGGAAGTCTAAATACACTACGTCCACTGGTTCCCCTTTATCCACCCTGTATGTTACTTCCTCAAAAAACTCAAGCAAATTTGTTAAACATGACTTCCCCTTCATGAAACCATGCTGAGTTTGCCCTATTAAATTATGTTTATCCAAATGTCCCGTTACTGTCTCCTTAATAATGAACTCTAACATTTTACCAACCACAGATGTTAGGCTAACAGGTCTATAGTTTCCAGCCTTCTGCCTACTACCCTTTTTAAATAAGGGTGTTACATTAGCAGTTTTCCAATCTGCCGGGACCTTTGCTGAGTCCAGTGAGTTTTGGAAAATTATTACCAATGCATCCACAATCCCTACCGCTACTTCCCTCAAGACCCTGGGATGCAAGCCATCAGGTCCAGGGGATTTATCCGCCTTGAGTCCCATTATTTTACCAAGTACCACTTCCTTAGTGATTTTAATTGTATTTAGTTCCTCCCCCCCTAGAGCCCCCTGTTTGTCCAGTGTTGGGATATTCTTAGTGTCCTCTACTGTAAAGACTGATACAAAATAATTGTTCAGTGTTTTTGCCATCTCCATGTTTCCCACCATTAATTTCCCGGTCTCATCCTCTAAGGGACCAACATTTACTTTAGCCACCCTTTTTCTTTTTATATAACTATAGAAACTTTTACTGTCTGTTTTTATATTTTTTGCTAATTTACTTTCATAATCTATCTTCCCTTTCTTAATCAATCTTTTTGTTATTTTTTGCTGTCTTTTAAAGACTTCCCAATCTTCCATCCTCCCACTAGATTTGGCTACCTTATATGCCCTTGTTTTTAGTCGGATACTATCCTTAATTACTTTACTTAGCCACGGATGGCTATCTTTTCTTTTACACCCTTTTTTCCTCAGTGGAATATATTTTTTTTGGAAGTTTGGGAGTTTGGGGTGGACCTGTAATCCCTGGTGGCAATGGCGGGCACCTCATCACAATGCAGAGGTGTTCTGTAACCACAAAGGCTACCACTCTCTGAACGTGCAGTTGGTGTGCGACCACAGACAGCGCATCCTCGCTGTCAATGCCTGCTATCTTGGCAGCAGCCATGATGCATTCATCCTGCAACAGACTGGTGTCTCAGCACTGTTGCACCCACCACATGAAGCTCGTGGCTGGCTGCTCAGAGACAAGGGTTATCCACTCGCCACCTGGCTGATGACACCCCTCCGCAACCCCAACACTCCTGCACAGCACGTACACAATGAGAGCCATGCCACCACCAGGAACCTGATCAAACAGACTAGTGGTGTGCTAAAGTAACAGTTCCGCTGCCTTGACCGCTCTGGAGGAACCCTGCAGCACTCCCCTGATCAAATCTCCGTTTTCATCGTTGTGTGCTGCATGCTGCACAACCTGGCCATTCTGAGGGCCTAGCCATTGCCACCAGGGATTACAGGTCCACCTCAGGAGGAGGAAGAGGGACAGGAGGAAGAGGAGGCAGAGGAGGAGGATGAAGAGGAGGAGGAGCAGCACCAATGTAGGAGGGAGCCACTCAATGTTGCTTCTGCAGGGCCCTTCATGAACACCTCATTACACAGCGTTCCAATAAATGAGATAGCACGTGGCATTTATGCAGCACAACCACATCATTACAGCCAGCTCGCAGCCCCTATGACTGGACAAAGCTCAAATAAGAAACATCACAAAATTTGCTATTGTGGCGGATCGCCACCTAAACGGGCGCAATCCACTTTTCCGTCCGTGGACAATAAATCGGGCACCTTGCCTTTAAGAAGCATGCTGCCTTTAAGGCATGACAAAGGAGCGGGCGTCACCCTCAGTGTGTACACAAAAGCGCGGGCGTCGCCCTCATTCTGTTTTCGGGTTTAGGAGAGAGAAGAGCTGGGGCAGCCATCTCTCAAGAGAATGTAATAAAAAGCCATGTGTTCCTCAGATCGGTTCGACCTCCATTCGTGTTCCGCGGCAGCCTCAACAATGGTGACCCCGACGCTCAGAATGTATTCCGAGCACTGCAATGGCGGACACGAACGCAGTTTCCGTGAAACTGCCGGAGTTTTGGGAAAACCAGCCCGAAGCCTGGTTCCTCCAAGCTGAGTCCCGATTCCGGCTGCGACACATCACCACAGATGGGACGAAGTACGACTACCTCGTCGCATCACTCGGTAGCTCCACAGTCACAAAGGTCTGGACAGCGCTGCAGAACTCACCAGAGGAGGGCAAGTATGCAAATCTTAAGGCCGCGCTCCTTAAAAAATTTACGACCTCGACATACCAGCGAAACTGCCGCGTCCTCGACCTTCCAGGCCTCGGTGATGCCTCACCGTCAGACCTCCTCTCCCACATGCTCTCACTCACCGACGAGAGCCCACCCGGCTCCCTCTTCGGCACACTGTTCATCCGCCAGCTACCTCCCAGCATCCGCCCAGCGATCGTGGCATCCGGCCTCACGGACCTAGAAGCCCTGGCCGACGAGGCCGACGAGCTGCTGTCCGCTCACTCCAGCCGTGACGTCGCTCCGGACCTGGCAGCCACAGCCTGGGCGCGCCCCTCACCGGCCACCACGCGGCCACAAGGCCCAGCCACGGGGCCCACGGGGCCTTCGCGCCCCACAAACCCGGGCTACTGTTACTACCACGCACGATTCGGTGCCAGGGCACAGCGGTGCACACCTCCCTGCTCCTTCAAGTCCGCCCCCGTACCAGCCCCCGTGATGGCCGTGGGCCACGCGGGCTCCCTGCTGTACGTCACGGATGACAAAACCGGCCGCCGGTTCCTGTGCGACACTGGAGCTCAGCACAGCATCATCCTGGCCCTCACCAACCCGACCTTCTCCGCGGAGGTCGCCAAACACGGGGTGGAACACTTCATCCCCACCACAGACCCCCCAGTGTACGCCCATGCCCGCAGGCTGGACCCGGCCAAACTGGAGATCGCGCGGACCGAGTTTGCCACTATGGAACAGCTCGGCATCATCCGCCACTCCAACAGTCCCTGGGTCCCCCCACTCCACATCGCCCCCAAACCAGGCGGGGGTTGGCGCCCCTGCGGGGATTACCGCCGCCTCAACGACGCCACCATCCCTGATCGGTACCCCGTGCCGCACATTCAGGACTTCTCGGCTAGACTGGCCGGCCGCTCAGTCTTTTCCAAAGTCGACCTGGTGCGCGGCTACCACCAAGTCCCCGTCCACCCCGCGGACGTCCCCAAGACGGCCGTAATCACCCCCTTCTGGCTTTTTGAGTTCCTGCGGATGCACTTCGGCCTCAAAAACGCGGCCCAGGCATTCCAACGGCTCATGGACTCGGTCCTTCGGGACCTGAAGTTCCTGTTCGTCTACCTGGACGACATCCTGGTAGCCAGTTCCTCCAAGCAGGAACACCTCGAACACCTTTGCATCCTGTTCGGGCACCTTAGCGACCACGGGCTCATCCTCAGCCCAGCCAAGTGTCAGTTTGGCCTGGGCAAGATCGACTTCCTCGGCCACCACATCACCCATGCTGGGGCCATTCCCCTGCCCACCAAGGTGCAGGCCGTCCAGCAATTTCCCCGCCCCACCACCATCAAAGGACTCCAGGAGTTCCTCGGGATGGTGAATTTCTACAACCGCTTCATCCCCAAAGCGGCGTCCCTCATGAGGCCCCTGTATGAAGCCCTCCGGGGCAGGAGCGGCAAGATGGCGGTCGAATGGACGGCAGACGTATCAGCCGCCTTCAACTCCACCAAGAACGTGCTCGCTGACGCCACCCTGCTTGCGCACCCACGGCCCAATGCCAGAGTAGCGCACACCACGGATGCCTCCGACCACGCGGTCAGCGCCGTGTACGAGCAGTGGGTCGACGGCGCCTGGCAACCACTTGCCTTCTTCAGCCGCCAACTACGCCCCCCGGAGGTCAAGTACAGCACCTTCGACCGCGAGCTCCTCGCGCTGTACCTGGCGGTCCGCCATTTTCGGTTTTTGCTGGAGGGCCACCCCTTCACTGCGTTTGTCGACCACAAACCCCTGACATTCGCAATGGCAAAGACAACCGACCCCTGGTCCGCCAGGCAGCAGTGCCAGCTCGCGGCAGTGTCCGAGTTCACCACGGACATCCAACACGTCTCCGGCCGAGACAACGTGGTAGCCAACTGCCTCTCCCGCCCCGCCATCCACGCCGCACACCTGGCAGTCGACTACGCTCAACTCGCAGCAGACCAGCCCACGGACCCTGATCTGCTCTCCACAGCTATCAAACTACCAGGGCTACGCCTGGCCAACGTCGCCTGCGGCCCGACCGCAGTCACGGTCAAGTGCGGCATATCCCTATCTCAACCTCGGCCCGTCATCCCAGCATCCTGGTGCCGCCGGGTATTTGAGATTCTCCACAACCTCTCCCACCCCGGCGCCCGTGCATCCATCAAATTGGTAGCCAACCGCTTTGTCTGGCGCAGCCTTCGCAAGGATGTGCGTACTTGGGCCAACTCCTGCCTAGCCTGCCAACGGGCCAAGGTGCAGCAACACACGAAAGCACCCCTCGAGGAGTTCACTGTCCCTTCACGTAGATTCGACCACATCCACGTGGACATCGTCGGGCCCCTGCCGCCGTCGTAAGGCCACACGCACTTGCTGACGATCGTCGACCGCACCACGCGCTGGCCCGAGGCAATTCCACTGACCTCTACCACCACCGCCGACATCGCCAGAGCCTTCGTCAGCACCTGGGTCGCACGGTTCGGCGTCCCCTCCGACATGACGTCGGACAGAGCTCCGCAATTTACCTCTGAACTCTGGACCGCCATCGCACGCAATCTCGGGGTGACCATTCACCGCACCACAGCGTACCACCCCCAAGCCAACGGACTGTGTGAGCGGTTCCACAGATCCTTGAAGGCATCTCTTCGAGCCAGCCTCCAGGACGGCGCCTGGACCGACCGACTCCCGTGGGTCCTCCTCGGCCTGCGCTCCGCGGTTAAAGAAGACCTCCACGCATCAGCAGCAGAGCTCGTGTACGGCCAGCCGCTGCGCGCACCCGACGAGTTCCTGCCCACTGCCACGACACCCTGGTCAGCCGACCAGCAACGCCACGACTTCGCCTCACCGGCGCTACAGTTCGCCCCGGTGCCCAGTGCCCGGCACGGCGAATCTACATCACACGTCCCGCTAAGCCTGCACCAGGCACGGTTCGTTTTCGTCCGGCACGATGCCCACCGTGGACCCCTTCAACCCCCGTACGATGGGCCCTACAAAGTGCTACAGGCTGGGGACAAATTTTTCGCCCTACAAGTGGGCGACAGGACTGAAAAAGTGTCGGTTGACTGACTCAAGCCAGCACACTCGGAGCCCGGTGAGCAGGTCCCAGTAGCTCGTCCACTGCCACGCGGCCGACCTGCCCTCAAGCCAGTACACCCGGCTGCTCCACGCCCGGCCGTTCCACGTCCACCGGTGTCCTAAAGAGCCGCTCCGGCCGGCCCATCAGACCGCCGCACCATCTCGTCCACACCTCCTAAGCGGATTCTGCGGGGAGCTGTGTGGCGGATCGCCACCTAAACGGGCGCAATCCACTTTTCCCTCCGTGGACAATAAATCGGGCACCTTGCCTTTAAGAAGCATGCTGCCTTTAAGGCATGACAAAGGAGCGGGCGTCGCCCTCAGTGTGTACACAAAAGTGCGGGCGTCGCCCTCATTCTGTTTTCGGGTTTAGGAGAGAGAAGAGCTGGGGCAGCCATCTCTCAAGAGAATGTAATAAAAAGCCATGTGTTCCTCAGATCGGTTCGGCCTCCATTCGTGTTCCGCGGCAGCCTCAACACCATGTCAAAATAAACATTTATTATTCTTCACAACTCTCTCTTATCAAACACAACCAATAATAAACAAGCACAACAATTTATGAACAAACACAACTGGTTCTTAGCAAACGGAACTATTTCTTACCAAACTCAACAATATATTGACAAACTCATCAAATTTTGTACACACCCCCCCCCCCCCCCATTTGCTATTAACATTTTATTCACTGGGCCTTCCTCAATGATCTCCCTCCCCTTTGCAATTCCCTCCTCCCAACCCAATTGCTACTCCATAATGTGGTCCCAGTGGCTACAACAAGGCTGCTTAGTCTGGGAGCCAAAGACTGCAGATGGCCTTGCAGTACACCCTCAACTAGCTCTGGGCCTGGACGACCTGGCTGCAGATTGTACCACCTCTGCATGGGCGGCAGCAGTCTGGGATGGCTGGGTTACAGGTTGCGGCAAGTGCAATGGGGAAGTGGCAGTGGTGGGAACAGGAATGTTGTCATCCTGAGAGAGGACAGCACCTTCCTGCTAGACCGACACACTGCCACTCCCCGGGGCAGAAACTCAGCATCTGAAGCAATCTGCTTGAGCACAGATTGCTGGCCTGCTGCGGCACTGTGAGAGTCCCGATGGACAGTAGGACCCAGCGATGATGGCAGCAGTCAGCGCTTGCGTGGCATCAATCTGAGACTAAATGAGAGCAGTCTGAGTTTGGATGCCACCAACCACTGACTCCATTCCAGCACTAAGCCGTTGTGTTGCCTCGGCCTGTGCTGCAATAGCTGCTGCCACCTCACCCATGACACGCGGCATGAGGTCTGGGTCCCCATGGTCTCTGTGAGTCAATCATTCTCATAAGTGCCAAGGATGGGCTCGAAGATTTGCACAGAGATGACAGCAATGCTGGAGATGGACTCCTCCACACTCCTAGCCAGTGCATCCATGCTCTCGGGCACCCTTGCCATTGCACCCATGAGCTCGGTGTGCATGCCCATCACCGGTGTGGTCATTGCCTCCACATCGAGGTCCTCATCTGAGTCCTGTGCAGCAGAACTCATGCACGCATTCACCCTTCGGGGAGATGGCCCCCGAGCTTCCCTTTCCCCATGGCATTGCTGCAGCCCACTGGATCCCAGAGCTTCACCCACATCAGAGCCATTTCCTCTGCTCCCCTCCAGCGACAGCGTGGCCCCATTATCGGATGTCACACCCTTGGGAGACACATGCAGTGAGGCTCCGGCTTGGTGTTCCTCCTGTTCTCCTACGTCGCTGCCACTGGGAGGCCGAGGGACAGGCTGGTCAGATGGTGGCTGATTATCTGAAAGCATTCAGGTACAAGAGGGTTTAACATCAGGGGCAAGAAGAGAGCAAGGAATAGAGACAGTATACTTAGATGTAAAGTGGGAAGGGCATGTGTTGTGAGGGAGCAGTGGTATGATAGAAGAGGGAGAGGTGATGAACATACCGTTGTTGTCCCCAAGGGGGCCGACCTCTCCAACTGCCACAGCGCCCACGACCTGGGCTGCGATGATGCTGCCCACTCGCTTCTCCAGCTGTTTAAAGGGGGTGCAGGTCCGCTTGACCTCCTCCCGTGCATTGCTGTTCCCTTCTGTTATGAGCAAGCTTGGCCTGCAAGAAAAAGGACAGCGTGTGAGTGAGTGTGCAGTCATGTTTTTGGTAGATGTGCCTACCATAGTTGAATAGCTGTTAATGTATGCAAGGTGTGAGATGTGGATGTAAGTTTTAGTGGATAGGCATAGTTGGTGGGTGAGTGTTGGGGATTTGGCAGTTTATACCGTCTGTGCACTGAGTGAGGTTGAGATGGTGACATGTAGAGGTTTTTGAAGCATGTACTCACCCTGACCACCCGAGTGAGGTCATTGAACTTCTTGCGGCACTGCGTATGAGTCCTTTGGACCAGGCTTCTGGCCAAGATGCAGTGGGCCACCTCCCTCCATACCCTTGTGAACTCCCGGGGCAATGGCCTCCTGCCAGTGTCTGGGAACATCACTGCCCGTTGGTGTTCCACAGCCGCAACCAAAGCCTCCAATGCCTGGTCGCTGAACCGGCGAGCTCTCTCCCTGGGTCTCTGATCAGCCATGAGATCTGTGGTTGACAGATTGCAGCTCCTTGCAGGCCCAGGTCACAAGCAGCAATGATCAGAATACAGCATGATTGAACCTCTCCTTTAAGAACTGGAAGGCGCCAGTCTGTCTGAATACTTGTAATTGACATCGCCTGAACTTGAGTAGCGCTCTGTGGTAGCACCCCGCTCCCCGATGTTAGCGCCCTAAGAGAAGTGTGTAGCACTTGATTTAGTGCTTCACTTCCCTCTAGGGGCGCTAAAACTGAATTTTGCAGTCACCACCACTAATTAGCACCGGCCACTAAAGTTTGCCCCCAGGCGATGTTTGCGCCCCAAAATGGTCAATACCGAATTTTTCCAAAAAAAGTTCTAACCATTATATTAGGAAAAAGAGGGGTGTCAGGAGCACTGTTGGCACCTTAAAAACTGAAAGCGGTGATATTATCAATGCTAATAAGGAAATGGGAGGACATAAGAACTTCAAAAATAGGAGCAGGAATAGGCCACTTGGCCCCTCGAGCCTGCTCCGCCATTCAATAAGATCATGGCTGATCCTGGGCTCAAAGCCATTTAACTACCCGCTCCCCATAACCATTCAGTCCCTTATCTTGCAAAAATCTGTCTATCTCCACCTTAAATGTATTTAATGACCCAGCCTCCACAGCTCTCTGCGGCAGAGAATTCCACAGATTTATTGTTGTGTATGTACCTTTAAGAGAATAACTGGTCTCAGACTGCAGTACCGGCAGTGACCACCCCTGTATAAAAGGCGCTAGAGAGCCTCTGTTTTGTTAGATTCGTTTATGCCTTTCACCAGTAAAGTTCTGTTTGTTTCTCTCCTGCTAGTCCATGTCTCAATCATTCACGGACTTAACACTGGCGACGAGTTAGAAACAAACTTACCTGCAACGCAACAGCAGCTCTGACGACGTGTTGAAGGTCGGAGCCAGAAGAAAGAAAAAAAAAATAGGCCATTGAAACTCGAGAAACGGGCGTCGACCGTCAATCATCGATTTCAAAACTTGCAGGAGAGACTGTCCAGAGCCAGGCGGGGTTCCTCGGTCCGTGGTTTCCCAGCTAATCGGGCTGGTGGCAGGTAGTGCTCTGATCCTTCCTGGGCTGCAACGGGGCCGGGCAGTGAGTCGGGAAGCAAGGAGAGAGAGAGAGAGGGTGGAGCATACAGGGCGCGGCCGGTGTTTCGAAGCTGGGCAGCGTTCAGACCTCAGAAGAGGGAGGGAAGTGTGCCAGAGGGTCCGCTCCACGACGGGAAGATAATAAAAGAAAAATAATTAATATTTAACGCGCAGGAAACCGTGGAAAGCAGCGCTAACAACAGCGGGGAAGAAGGAAAAGCGCGGGAGGCGCCATTTTGTTAAATCGGAGAAGAAGGCAAAGCGCGGGAGGCGCCATTTTAGATTTGCAAGATGCCGAAGACTGGCTGTATCACTGCTTTTAATAATACATTAGAGGACTGGACCACGTACGTGGAAAGAGTCGAGGTATATTTCGAGGCAAACGATATAGCGGAGGGGAAAAAGGCATCGGTATTGTTAAACTTAATGGGCGCTAGAACGTACGGCCTATTGCGGGACCTGATTTCTCCAGCCAAACCGAAGGCGAAGAGTTTTAACGAAATTGTTGCTGTTCTACAGGAGCACTTAAACCCTGCACCGCTGTTGATAGCAGAAAGATTTAAATTCCACAGGAGAACTCAGCACAAAGATGAGAGCAATGCTGAGTATCTTACGGAATTACGCAAGCTATCAAAGCACTGCCAGTTCGGAGCAGGACTGGCAGATACCCTACGGGACAAATTTGTCTGTGGACTCCTGAGTGAAGGAACACAGAAGAAGTTACTCGCAGAAAAGGAGCTGACGCTAGATAAGGCTTTCATCGTGGCAATATCGTATGAAGCAGCATCCAGGGGAGCTGCAGAAATTCAACAAAACCACAGGAATATGGCACCCACGAAATGACACGGGGATTTGCAAAGTGTTATCGCTGCGGCAGAACTAACCATGACCAGAAGGACTGCTGGTCCAAAGACAAAATATGCAGACAATGCGGAAAGATTGGACACATTGCACGAGTTTGTAGGTCTGGGAAGAAGACCAGCGACAACAAAAAGGCTACTAAGGAACCGTACAAGAAAGTACAAAAGATGACGGACAGTAGTTCCGAAGACCAGATGAGCGATAGTGAATCCGGAAACAGAAGACTAAGCTGTCTCAAACTTCACAATGTAATCGCAAAAGAGGATCACCGAACCATTTGGGTCACTCTCATGATAGCAGGGTCCCAAGTTTAAATGGAATTGGATACAGGATCAGCGCTAACTGTCATGAATCGACGAGACTACGAGCGGCTATTTTCACACATACCCTTGAGAGAGACATCCATTGTCTTGACGACGTATACGGGGCAAAAAGTATACCCCAGAGGAAAAATAAGGGTGCCTGTCGAATACAATGGCAAGAAAATACAGAAATTGTATCTCTACATACTGCCAAATGGTGGACCACCGTTATTGGGACGGGAATGGATCAGGAAGATAAACTTAGATTGGCATTCCATTCATACAATGACGGTGGACGGTAAAAAAGATGAAGACGTCACTCCTGGACGATTGTCAGCAATCTTAGCTAACGCCAAAGAGGTATTTCAACAAGAACTGGGCACGCTTAAAGGCGTAACCGCCTCGATAAAAATAGAAGAGAATGCAGTTCCCAAGTTTTTCAAAGCGAGACCGGTACCATATGCAATTCGCCCAGCCGTCGAGGCAGAGCTGGAGAATCTGGAGAAGGCAGGCGTGTTGTCTAAGGTCGACTGGAGCGAGTGGGCGACACCCATCGTTCGTGTCATGAAGAAAACGTTAACCAATAAGTCCGGAGAGCCAAGGAAGATTCGCATCTGTGGGGATTTCAAGGTGACGGTGAACCCTGTCCTTCGCACAGTACAATATCCTCTTCCAAGGATAGAAGACATCTTCGCCTCGCTGTCTGGAGGGAAGCGTTTTAAAAAAATTGACCTAGCACAAGCATATTTGCAGATGGAGGTTGAAGAGCCCTCTAGGAAGTATCTCACAATAAACACTCACAAAGGTCTTTACCAGTATCATCGATTGGTATTCGGAGTAGCATCAGCTCCGGCGATATGGCAAAGAGCGATGGAACAAGTCCTGCAAGGGATTCCAGGGACTCAGTGTTACTTGGACGACATCCTTGTAACAGGTGAAGATGACAGTGAACACCTTAACAACCTAGAACAGGTGCTCACTAGACTACGGGAACATGGGCTGCGAGCCAACCGCCCCAAGTGCGAATTTTTTAAGAAACAGATATCGTATTGTGGCCACGTGATTGATGAAGAGGGGTTACATAAGTCCCCTGACAAAATTGAAGCGGTTGTTAAGGCCCCAGCGCCTGAAAATGTGTCGCAGCTGAGGTCATTCCTCGGGTTGGTGAATTACTATCATAAGTTTTTGCCGAATTTGTCGACAATTCTGCACCCACTGTACGCCCTGCTACGAACGGGGGTAGCATGGAAATGGAGCGATGATTGTAGGCGTGCTTTTCAGAAGAGTAAGGACTTAATCATTTCAAAGGAAGTATTGGCTCACTACAACCCAGCACTGCCAATCAGGCTGGCGTGTGATGTGTCTCCCTACGGCATTGGGGCGGTACTGTCACATAAATTCCTTGATGGTTCGGAGAGGCCGATAGCTTTTGCGTCACGCTCGTTAACTTCTGCCGAGCGTAACTACGCCCAGATTGACAGAGAGGCCCTCAGCCTAGTGTGGGGGGTGAAGAAGTTCAATCACTACCTGCACGGTCAAAAATTTACTCCACTAACCGATCATCAACCTCTTGTCTCCATTTTCAACCCTCAGAAGGGCGTACCGATAATGACAGCACAACGGCTGCAGAGATGGTCCCTTTTCCTAGGGGCACACCAATATGACATCGAGTACAAAGGAACTAAACAGCATGGAAATGCTGATGGATTGTCACGTCTACCGTTGCCGACGGTGGAAGAAGAAGACCTTGCAGTGGATCCAATGGAGTTATTCCACTCGACCATAGTCGAATGTCTCCCTGTGACGAATGCAAACATAGAAAAGGAAACACGGAATGACCCGACACTATCACGGGTCTATGATTTAACGGTGAAGGGATGGCCAGCACATGGCGAACCACTGCTGCCAGCATTCTCGCCGAGAAGAGAACAGCTGTCAGTGTGCAGGGGAACCTTGATGTGTGGATCCAGAGTAGTAATTCCACCTAAGTTGACGGATAGAGTGCTCAATGAGCTTCATGAGGGTCATCTGGGAGGGGTAAAAATGAAGAGCTTAGCCAGAGCATTTGTGTGGTGGCCGGGAATCGATAGAGAAATCGAAGAGATGACCAAGAGCTGTGCAGGATGCCAGAAGATCCAAAACGCCCCACCACAAGCTCCTCTGCATCCATGGGAGTGTCCCTCATCTCCATGGCAAAGGGTGCACATTGATTTTGCTGGTCCCTTCATGGACTTGATGTTTTTAATTGCGGTGGATGCGCATTCAAAGTGGCCAGAGGTAATAAAAATGTCCTCAACCACCACGGAAAAAACTATCACAGTTTTACGAACCATATTCGCCAGGAATGGGCTGCCTGAACAGATTTGCTCTGACAATGGACCACAGTTTGTGTCTGAAGAGTTCCGGAGGTTCTTAAAGAACAATGGTGTTAAGCATTACACATCTGCCCCATATCATCCAGCCACTAATGGATTGGCCGAGAGGTTTGTCCAAACATTCAAGAAGGCTATCAAGGCAATGTGTAATGAAGATATACCCCTACAACACAAGGTGGACAACTTCTTGTTTGCCTACCGGAATGCGACACATGCGGTTACCAACCAAACTCCAGCCATGATGTTCTTCAATCGAAGACTACGATGCCGCTTGGATTTGGTTAAGCCAAACGTCCAAAGAGATGTGGAGAACAGGCAGTTTCAGAATATGAATGAAAGGCCGACCAGGAGTTTTAAGATAGGTCAACCAGTTTTGGCCTGGGACTACCGCACTGAGAAATGGCAGCCAGGAACGATTTGTACACGACAAGGACCTCTCATGTATACCGTGGACGTTGGGGAGAGCATTGTAAGATGACATGCTGACCAGATTCTAGAGTCACTGGAAAACGCCAACTCCACACCACGATCTGATACACCTGGTAATGAAATCGACGTTCCAATTGCAGCTACCGCAGACCCGGTAACATTGGAAGCAGATGAACCAAACAATGACATTGATTCCAACTCAACATTGCCAGAAGAACCTGATACCCCAAAGAGGCGTTATCCAGACAGAATCAGGAAGTCTCCTCAAAGACTGAACTTATAATTGCTTAAACTTAACCAATGTATCTAGCAACAATAATTGTGATTGTAATTCGTTATCATTAGTTGTTAAATGAATGTTATGTACTGTTTATCTAAAAGGGGAGGAATTGTTGTGTATGTACCTTTAAGAGAATAACTGGTCTCAGACTGCAGTACCGGCAGTGACCACCCCTGTATAAAAGGCGCTAGAGAGCCTCTGTTTTGTTAGATTCGTTTATGCCTTTCACCAGTAAAGTTCTGTTTGTTTCTCTCCTGCTAGTCCGTGTCTCAATCATACACGGACTTAACATTTATGACCCTCTGAGAGAAGAAATTCCTCCTCATCTCAGTTCTAAAAGGGTGACCCTTTGTTCTAAAACTGTGTCCCCGAGTTCTAGATTTCCCCACAAGGGGAAACATCCTCTCTGCATCTACCTTGTCGAGCCCCCTCAGTATCTTATATGTTTCAATAAGATCACCTCTCATCCTTCTAAATTCCAATGCGTATAGGCCCAGCCTGCTCAACCAATCCTCATAAGTCAACCCCCTCATCTCTGGAATTAACCTAGTGAATCATCACTGAACTGCCTCCAATGCAAGTATATCCTTCCTTAAATAAGGAGACCAAAATTATACACAGTACCCAAGGTGTGGTCTCACCAATACCCTGTACAGTTGTAGCAGGACTTCCCTGCTTTTACACTCCAACCCCCTTGAAATAAAGGCCAACATTCCATTTGCCTTTTTGATTATTTGCTGTCGCTGCATGCTGAATTTTGGTGTTTCATGCACAAGGAACCCCAGGTCCCTCTGAACTGTAGCATTTTGTAATCTGTCTCCATTTAAATAATAATTAGCTTTTTTATTTTTCCTGCCAAAGTGTATAACCTCGCACTTTCCCACATTATACTCTATCTGCCAAATGTTTGCCCACTCACTTAGCCTGTCTTTATCCCTTTGCAGATTCTTTGAGTCCTCTGCACAACTTGCTTTCCCACCCATCTTTGTATCATCTGCAAACTTGGCAACATTACACTCCATCCCTTCACCCAAGTTATTAATGTAGATTGTAAATAGTTGAGGCCCCAGCACCGATCCCTGTGGCATCCCACTAGTTACTGTTTGCCAACCGGAAAATGACCCATTTATCCTGACTCTCTACTTTCTGTTAGTTAGCCAATTCTCTATCCATGCTAATATATTACCCACAACTCCGTGAGCTCTTATCTTATGCAGTAACCTTTTATGTGACACCTTATCAAATGCCTTCTGGAAATCCAAATACACATCCACTGGCTCACCCTTATCCACCCTGCTCGTTACATCCTCAAGGAACTCCAGCAAATTTGTTAAACATGATTTCCCTTTCATAAAAACATGCTGACTCTGCTTAACTGCATTATGATTTTCCAAATGCCCTGCTACTGCTTCCTTAATGAAGGACTCCGGCATTTTCCCAATGACAGATATTAGGCTAACTGGTCTATAGTTTCCTGCTTTCTGTCTCCCTCCTTACTTAAATAGGGGTGTTGCATTTGCAGTTTTCCAATCCACTGGGACCTCTCCAGAGTCCAGGGGATTTTGGTACATTGCAACCAATGCATCCACTATCTCTGCAGCCACTTCTTTTAAGACCCTGGGATGCAGGCCATCTGGTCCAGGGGACTTGTCATCTTTTAGTCTCATTACTTCAACAAGTACCATTTCCCTAGTGATAGTGATTGTCTTTAGTTCCCCACTCCCTGTGGCCCCTTGATTATCTGTTTTTGGGATGTTGTTAGTGTCTTCTACTGTGAAAACAGATACAAAATATTTGTTCAGAGCCTCTGACATTTCCCCGTGCTCTATTATTAATTCCCCAGTCTCATCCTCTAAGGGACCAACGTTTACTTTAGTTACCCTCTTCCTTTTTATATACCTGTAGAAGCTCTTACTATCTGTTTTAATGTTTCTTGCCAGTTTTCTCTCATAATTCATCTTCTCTCTCTTCCTTGTTTTATTAGTCATCCTTTGCAGGTTTGTAAAAATGTCCCAATCCTCTGGTCTCCCACCAATCTTGGCAACATTGTATGCCTTTGTTTTCAATTTGATACCATCCTTTACTTCCTTAGTTAGCCATGGATTGAGCTCCCTTCTCTTAAAATCTTTCTTTCTCGCAGGAATATATTTTTTTGAGAGTTATGAAATATCTCCTTAAATGTCCGCCACTGCATTTCAACTGTCTTACCCTTTAATTTATTTTTCCAGTCCACTTTAGCCAGTTCTGCCCTCATGCCTTTGTAATTGCCTTTGCTTAAGATCAGGACACTGGTTTGAGATACAACTTTCTCACCCTCCAACTCAATTTGAAATTCAACCATGCTGTGATCACTCTTTCCTAGAGGATCCTTTACTATGAGATCATTTATTAATTCTGTCTCATGACACAGTACCAGATCCAAGATAGCCTGCTCCCTGATTGGTTTCATTACATACTGTTATAGAGTCATAGGCCTAGAAACTGGGTTGGTAGCGCCGGCGCTGAGCGCCTAAAGAGACCTAGAATTGGGGCGATGCCCTATGTTGGGGCGGATGCTATGAAGATAGTGACAACTCAGATATTGACTATACATTTAGCGCCTGCGCTAAGTGTTTGCGCGCGCCCGCGAGCGCAAGCAGTTCATGACGTCATTTCAGTGTGCAACGCCTTCTAGGAGTGCCTGAGCGCATATTGGGTGGCGCCCGGAGCCTTAGCGCCCAGCGCTATTAGTGACAGTTCGAGGGAGGGCTAACAGGCCCTTCTCGGAGTAGGGGGGCGCTATTTAAAGGGGACAGCACTAGTGCAGAATCTTCTGCCACTTGGCCTGCTCATTGCGATCATTGCTAGAGAGAGTTGGCGAGCTAATGTGGAGCGGAGTTCTGGGAATTTAGCTTTACAGTACTTGGGACCTTCAAACCTGTCCGAAGCACTTGCAGCACTACACCTAAAAGCCTTTTGACCAACTGGCATCGGAATGAGAGCTTGTTTGGAGGGCGACGGCCTCATCGCCCAACACTGTGAAGGGGCAGAGAGACGGCGGGAGAGAGGGCTGGGATTGGCCAGAAGGAGGAGGGGCAATGGAGGTCGGCCAATCCGACAGGAAGCTGCGAGGGTCTTTAGGCAGCAGGTGACAAGCCTTGCCATGTCGGAGGAGCAGTGTTTGGGAAGGCTCCGATTCTGGAGGGACATTGTTACTGATCTGTGCCACCTGCTTGGTCAGGATCTGCAGCCGCGTGAACGCTGCAGAACCTCTCTGTCTGTGATGGCTAAACTGACTGATGGCCTCCATTTTTATGCCAACGGATCCTTTCAGTCAGCCATTGGGGACATTGCGACTGTCGCTCAGGTTGCAGTCCACTGTTGCATCCGGCAAGTTACAGATGCCCTTTATAGGCGAAGGCGTCAATTCATTACCTTCCCTCGGACCCTGCACAAGCAGCCGGAGGGCGCGCAGGTTGTCGGTTCTATTGCGGACTTGCCCATGGTGCAGGGGGCGAGTGACAGCACACACGTGGCTTTGAGGGCGCCATGCCATCATCCTTAGGACTTCCGCAACCGCAAGGGGTTCCACTCCCTCAACATGCAGCTGGTCTGTGACCACCGCCAAATCATCATGGCAGTCACCGTGCATTTCCCAGGGTGCAGCCATAATGCCTTTATCCTGCGGTTGACCTCAGATTGTGACCTTATTGAGGGGCTGCCTCGAAGACAAGGCTGGCTTACTGGGGACAAGGGCTATCCTCTCTGGCCATGGCTGATGACAACACTCCGTGTGGCCAACACCCCAGCAGAAGAGCTGATCAACAGCGGCCATCAGGCGACCAGGCACAGTAAACAGCACACTATTGGTGTTGTCAAAAAGCGTTTCCAATGCCTGGAACATTCGGGGGGATCCCTGCAGTACTCGCCGCAGCAAGTGGGACACATCGTCGTCGTCTGCTGCATGCTCCACAACTTGGCGAATCGATGCACCCAGCCAATTCCAGCTGTCCCTCAACGACCAGCAGAGCAGGCGGAGGAGGAGGAGTATGAGGAGGAGGAGGAGGAAGAGGAAGATGGAAGGGCTGCTGAAAGTGGAAGGGCCATACGTCAGAGGCTCATCTGGACTCGTGTCGAGACCCCTGTGGCGGAATGATGAGAGTCTTAACTCATGCGCACTTTGGATGTTTGAGGGCCTCTGAATGCCAGCATCACTGAAACTAGTCACATGCACCATGCCACATTGAAACTTCTGTTTATTGGCACAAAAGTCTTTCATTACAGCTAAACAACGTAATGTCAACAGAAACCATAACTTTCAAAATAACTGAACTGTTCGGCAAAGCCGCAAAACTCAACAAACCTTCTGCAAATATAACAACAGGTGAGGGTGTCCTTGAATTTGGACAAACAAATGTCTCAGCACCTCCCTCTACAACTGGCCCCTTGAGGGAGAACGACTTCTCTTTCGCGCCCGGCCCCTTCCCTCCCTGTTGCTCCTACGTAATTGGACCCCAGTGGCAGCCTCAAGGCTGGGGGACGCCTGCTGACTGTCTGGAAGCGCAGAAGCCCCTGAGGGACGGCCTGGCCAACCTCTGGGCTTGGAGGGTGCGGACGCAGGATGCTTGATGTGACCATGGCTGGAAGCAGTGTGGCCTGCAGGTGGTGGCAGCTGCAATGCAGGCGTCCCAGCGCTGGCATGTGCAATGGTCTCCTGTCGAGAGAGGACACCTGCACCATGGTCAGATGACACACTGGCTATCTGAGGGGAGCGGCTCGGCTCATCCGCCACAATCGCATGCTCCACTGATTCCTGGCCTTGTATGGGACTGGAAGGGCCCGGGGTGATCCTAACTGATGCAGAGAGGGTGGCTACAGTGAGAGATCGCGTTGCGTCAATCTGGCTGTGGAGGAGCCCAGCATGTGACTGCATGGCAACAGTGAGGACCTGTGTGCCAGGTGCCAGTGCTTTGGAGAAGGCCTGGACAGTTCTTCCCATTGCTTCGGACAAGGCAGGTGCCGACCACTCCACTGCCTCGGACAAGCCCTGCACAGACCTTTCCAGTGATTGTCCGAAGCCCTGAACAGTCCTTTCCATAGCCGACTCAAAGCCGTGGACAGTCCTCTCCATTGTTGGGCCGAAGCCCTGGATAGTCCTGTCCATTGTTGCCCCGAAGCCCTGGATAGACCTGTCCATTGTTGCCCCGAACACCTGGAGAGTCCTGTCCATTGTTGCCCCAAAGCCCTGGAGAGTCCTCTTCATTGTTGCCCCGAAGTCCAACATACTCTTAGCCAATGAATCTATTGACTCAGGCATCTTCTCGACTGCAGCCATCAGCTCCGTGTGTCTGACCCGGGCCTGTTTGCTCATCTCAGCCAGGCGACGCACCTCATCTGCACTCTGTGCAGCAGTCATCACGACCTGCCTTGCCCTCTGGGGAGACGGTGGCCGAACTTGCCTATCCCCCGTGCGTTGCTGCATGCCGCTTGGTCCGGCAACTGGTTCATCCTCAGAGCCCCCCCCACTCCCCTCCAGGGGACTAATATCCCCAGTCTGTAGATGTGTCAGCTCCCCGGATTCTGCAACGGCTGGTCCGGATTCCTCCTGGTCCTCGCCTCCGGTGGCACTGGCACTGGCAGCTTCAGCGCGTTGAGCCCGAGTTGGTGCTGCTTCATCTGAAAGTGGGAGGTGGAAGAGTGGCTTTAGCAAAAGGACAGCTTTGCTGAAAGGCATGCCAGATTGCGGCAAGGCTCTGACATGGCTGCACACTGAGGATGCATGCTGGCGGGGGGACCAAGTGGAAGGCAACAGGTGAAAAAGGTAAGAGTCTTACCCTCGCTGTCGGTAATGGGGTCGGCAGATGCAGTGGTCACAGGACCAGACAGACGCCCTCCAAGTATCTGGTGCACTCTCTCCTCCAGATCCGTGAGAGTGACCACTTGTGGAGGTCCGCCACCGGTTCGACGCTGCTCCTTTTGGATCATCGTCAGCTTGGACTGCAGGGGAAAGAAGGGGAAGTTCTGTAACATGATGCCTTGAGACCTCATCGCATGCCCCCCATGGTGCAAGAGCCCTTACATGAGGCCTTGAGACCTCATCGCATGCCCCCCATGGTGCAAGAGCCCTTACATGAGGTCTTGAGACATCATCGCATGCCCCCCATGGTGCAAGAGCCCTTACATGAGGCCTTGAGACCTCATCGCATGCCCCCCATGGTGCAAGAGCCCTTACATGAGGCCTTGAGACATCTGTCCATGTGTGTGCCCAGATGTGCGGGTTAGGTTGATTGGCTATGATAAATTGACCCTTAGTGTTAGGGGGATTAAATAGGTGGGGTTACAGGGATAGGGTGGGATATGTGTTGGGGTTACGGGTTCGGGTGGGATATGTGTCGGTGCAGGCTCGATGGGCCGAAATGGCCTCTATCTGCACTGCGGGGTTTCTGTGATTCTGTGATTCTGTGAAAGGGCCATGGGTGCATGCTGACAGATGGCCATTGGGGCATCATTGCAGCAGGGTGCCCGAAGTCAGCTGCAGATGGAGGGAATCAGAAGTTTGCTAAACCATCACTCACCCTAACGATCCGTGTGAGGTCGTTGAATTTATTCCTGCACTGAACAGGGGTCCTGGTCACCATGCTGCTGGAGTTGACCCTCACAGCAACCTCCCTCCAAGATCGTCGGTAAGCCTTCTGATTCGGCCTCTTGCCATTATCCGGACACAGGACCTCTCGACGGCGTTCAACTGCAGCCACCAAGTGGTCCAGAGCCTCAGTGCTGAAGCGCTCTGCTCTCTGTCTAACCTTCTCCATGCTGAACAAGTTTGTAATGCCAGACAAGGGCGAGCGCCGATTCTGAGGCCTACAGGGCGTTGGGTGTTGAAGCTCAGGCTGACTGACCCACCCCTTTAAGAGCCGGCCGGCGCCTGGAGGTCTCGTGGTTTCCCGTAATTGAGATCGCCTGCGCTGCGCCCGTCCGCGTCGATATTGAGTAGCGCCTGAACTTTTGCGCCTTAAGAGCACCGTGCAATGGCTAAATTAGCGCCTCAATCCCCTTTGGGGGCGATGCAACCCAATATCTCGCCAGGCAGCGATAACTTTCGTCTGGCTATAAACTTAGCGCTCCGCCAGTTCTAACGCCTCAAGTGAGGCTATACCCAATTTCTAGGCCATAGAGTCATAGGGGGAGAAATTGGGTTGAGCCGCAAACGGGGCGCCAAGCTCGCCTGGGTGCCAGATTTTGCGCTGCGATCGGAGCAGCAGCGATCGCCGGAAATTGAGCTTGAGCGCCCCAAGAGGGACACGGGGCGAGGCTCGAGGCGCTCTGCGCCCCTCTTAGGGTGCTGAAACTGAATATTGCAGCGCAACGTGCCACAGCGCCACATGCTGCGGCACAGCACGCTGCGGTACTGCAGGCCTCCCTCCCATTCTTAAGGGGGAGGGGCCTGCACCAGCGTGATGAGCGATCACGAGTGCCGGCAAAAGAACCGGGCACCGAGGAGAAGTGCCGGGCTCTCGGAAAACAGCTGGCAATGCCGCGGGAGGAGAACAGGAGGCCGGGGACGGAGATGCTGGCAGGCGGCCGCCGAAAAAAACGGCCGCCCCGCACCTCCACCTTAATTTGCGCCACTGCCGCCACAGGTAGGCCCTGTGAACCGGGCGCGATTAGCGAGCGGCGCTACAGAGGCGGTCACTGCCACATATCGCGATCGGGGCGGCAGTGGGGCGCTGCGCACACCGATGACATCATCGGTGGCGGCACAGTGCAACAGGCTAACGCCGCCATTAGCGCCCCAGCTAAATATCGCGGGAGGCATGGTCAGTGGCACTAAAGCCACTGAGTGCCCTCTTTAGGCGCTAACTGGTGGTGCAGCCCACCGAATTTCTCCCCCATAGATTTATACAGCACAGAAAGAGGCCCTTCGGCCCATCGCGTCCGCGCCAGCCATCAAGCCCTGTCTAATCTAATCCCATTTTCCAGCATTTGGTCCGTAGCCTTGTATGCTATGGCATTTCAAGTGCTCATCCAAATGCTTCTTGAATGTTGTGAAGGTTCCTGCCTCTACCACCCTTTCAGGCAGTGAGTTCAAGATTCCAACCACCCTCTGTGTGAAAAAGTTCTTCCTCAAATCCCCTCTAAACCTCCTGCCCCTTACCTTGAATCTATGCCCCCTTGTTATTGACCCCTCTACAAAGGGAAAAAGTTCCTTTCTATCTACCCTATCTATGCCCCTCATAATTTTGTACACCTCAATCAGGTCCCCCCTCAGCCTTCTCTGCTCCAAGGAAAACAACCCCAGCCTGTCCAGCCTTTCTTCATAGCTGAAGCGCTCCAGCCCAGGTAACCTCCTGGAGAATCTCCTCTGCAACCTCTCCAAAGCAATCACATCCTTCCTATAGTGTGGCGACCAGAACTGCACACAGTATTCCAACTGTGGCCTAACCAGCGTTTAGTACAGTTCCATCATAACCTCCCTGCTCTTATATTCTATGCCTCGGCTAATGAAGGCAAGTATCCCATATGCCTTTTTAACCACCTTATCCACCTGTTCTGCTGCCTTCAGGGATCTATGTACATGCACACCAAGGTCCCTCTGATCCTTTGTCTTTCCTAGGGTCTTACCATTCATTGTGTATTGTAGAATTCGCAAAATTGAACATTGTCCTAGAAGGGTCTATTGGCAGAAAAGGCCTTAACTTTTAAAGACTGTTTTAAAAGAAGCCCAGAAAAAGGGACACACAAAATGGCCACCAGACCCCGTGACCAGCTTTTGGGGCACTTTAAAATGGTTCCTGCAGTCCCCAGACAGCTTTTGTGGTTTCAGCCCACAGTATGTTCTGGAAGGCAGTTTCAGGGAAAACGAAACCAGACAGCGCCCCATACATATAGATTGGATGCAGATCCGATCAGATTGGCCTGTCGATAAAGGCCATCAAAATGTTTACACAGACAAAGGGAAACAGTTTCATATTCATAGGGGGAACATCAAGAACCATTTAAGACATCAGAAGGACATTAAAAACAATACAGGGTCATTCCAGACCAGAGATGGCCGTTACCGGCCATCCCAAAGTAGTTTAAAACATAATAACTACCCCGCTGTGCTACAAGCCCACCAAAAGTTAAACAAAGGCTAACCTTGATTTGGCAGGAGGTAAGGGCCTCCACGAAAAAGTACAACTGGAGTCCCGGGGTAGCCATCGGTAGCTTTTTCAGGTAGCTTTTTCAGCCTGGAGCCTGTAGCTGGTAGCTGTTGAGCTAGTTTGCTCTTTCGAGAGCCGTGGAGGAACGTCGATACGGAGACCAGCCAAAATGGTGATTCGAGTCTGCGTCCCGCCCCGGGGTAACCATCGGGAGATCATCGACAAACCCCGGGCCGTTGACGAGACGAAGGACAGCAGCCCTTCAGAAGAAACCTATCTGAAAATGGTAAACCAGCTGGGATCAGCGAAGAAACCTATTTGACCATGATCAAATAGGGGGTCTCCGTCCACGCCGCCGTCCAGGCCCACCAGCATCCAGCCTATCCGTGACCTTCACCTAGAGGAAGAAGAGAGAGAGTCGCAGTCCGCAGCGTTGACCACATGGAGACAGGACGCCTGAGAGGATCAAAACGCAGACCTTTCAAAATCTTACACTTTCCAACTGGATTGGTGAGCATGTTTCTGGCCCCTCACAATCTGATCTAGATAGGCTTAGGGGGTGGGCATTTAAAGGGGTAATTAATTATGAGTTGTTGTCCCTCGATGTTCCGTGTGTTTTC
This sequence comes from Somniosus microcephalus, assembly GCF_052327205.1. Taxonomy (NCBI): domain Eukaryota; kingdom Metazoa; phylum Chordata; class Chondrichthyes; order Squaliformes; family Somniosidae; genus Somniosus; species Somniosus microcephalus. The sequence goes on from NC_140988.1 coordinate 165,255,270, forward strand.
CCCATTTCGTGATGACTTTTGTAAAGTATAATATGCCTGTATATATGTTGGTTAGTTCTGCATTATGATTTGTTTTTCCCTCCCATGTACCTTATTGGCTCACATTCAATTTGTTCCTTTATGCAATAAAGTTTCATTTTGTTTTCATTAAACCTGGTCTATAGAGTATTCTCTGCATTGTAGTTCCTGCCTCAAAGTCCAGTGTATAGAATCTAAGGGGGAGAGGGTCGAACCACTGGAAAGTTTACTGTGCAAGAGAGAGAGGCCTCTGGAGAGAGGGAGAGACCTCTGCGATCTAAGAACCCCTTACAGAAAATGGCGACCGCGGCAGGACACTGGCAGCAGGATTGCAATGTATTAGACCCAGGTTTAAATGGACGAAATGTTATGGATGAGAGGATAGTGGATTATGTTTTTGGCAAGTTAAATCTCACTAAGCAGTGGATTTCCGATCTCTTATGGGATGAGCATCCGGTAGACACAGCCATCAGGTGGACAGAGAGCAAAGAACATAAAAAGTCAGTCAAGAAGGCAGTGTGGCTGATGTGCTACAAAAGACAAGTCCAGATTTTGGACAGAGTCGTTGCAGCGCAGGCAGCCAAGATCACAACCCAGGCAGCAGAAATAGAGGAAAAGGCCATGGGTGGGGAAAAACTCATCACAGCGCTCCAAGCACTGAATCAGGAATGCCAAGTTGTAGCCAGCCAGCATCAGGCTAGAATAGAGTACCTGGAATGTCATGTTACTGAGGCAAAGATTCATGAAGCGAGGATACGGGAGAAAAACGCCCGCCTCGCACAACAGCTAAGAGCACAGGAGGAGAGAGTAGTAGAGGTTAAGGCAGCTTACAAGCTGGCCCTCGAGCACGGGTTTGAGAACGCAGACCATGGCCCCTGCCAAAAGACGATAGAAGACCTAAGAACGGCCTTGGTTAAGGCAAAAGGCATGGTATGCCTCGTAAGCCCAAAAGCAAGTCACATAAACTTTTTGAAGGAATCCAAAAACCCGCTTCCATGCAAAGTAGTTGTGGCGCCAGCCACTGAGCCCTCAGCGCCGCCAAGCTATAGTGAGGTTTGGCCCGAAGGGGGGGTGGTGGAAGAAAAGGAAGCCGCGGTGGAACAGGAGGAGGAACAACCCCTGGTAGTACAGCCGGAGCCGGCACCAATGTGTCCTACTCGGCACCAGAGGTATGGTCCCACCGACGCCAATGGCGCGGACGGACCCCACCTGAACCAGATCGTGCTGCCCCACAGTGCCCAACAACTCAGGGCGATGGTGAGCCACCTCCCAAAACTCACCGAGAAGGGAGATCCCTCAGTCCATTGCAGGGAGGTAGAGGAGACAGCCGCCTTCAATGATTGTGATGATCTTGAGCAGGCGAAGATGTTACTATTCTCCCTGGATAGCACAATCCTTCAGTGCCTCTCAGCAGGGAGCAAGAGGGGACAGAAAGGGTATGTGGAACTCAGGGATGAGGTCCTGGAAGTTCTGGGAGTGGACGAAGGTAATCCGTTCCTCCGTGTGGAAGGGACTGTGCAGCTAACTGGAGAACCCATGGGTTTTCGCAGAAAGGCTGTGGCCAGTGTATCGGCGCAGCTGTCCGGGCATGCCTGAACGGGCTGCAATGAACGGTGTTCAGCGGGTTCATTGGCTCCGCTGTCTGGTTGCCAACAGCCTGCCGCAGATAAAGGCCCAAGCCAAATCTTGGTTTGACACCCAAGGTCCCAGTGTCACGGAGGAGACGGTGCTCCAACAGCTCACCATTGCATACAAGAATTGAAGGAGTCAGGAGACACCTCCCTCTAAGGGAAAAGTGCATGAGGCAAATCCCGCAGCCCCAAGTAAAAAGGAGTGGCATCAGGAAGGGAATCGCCCTACCCAAGCGAAGCTCAATTGCTACAGGTGTGGGAAGGATGGACATTGGCGCAAGGACTGTAAAAATCCGTGGAAAGATAATAAGGGAAAATCTCCCACAGCCCAAGCCCAAGCCCAGACCACCGCCCCAGAAAAGGGAACCGGTGCAGCTATGGATCCCGCTACGATAGAGTCGATTTTAGAGACAATGCGGTCTCTTATGATCGCGCAGGGGAGGGTAGCAGCCACCACCGGTCCTGTCGTTCTCGCAAACCCGACTATTTCACCCCAATGACTGGAGCCAGTGCAGCCCGTTTACCTGTGTGCGCTGCGATATGATGTATGGAGGCGACCCCTCGTGGAGATAGAGGTAGGGCAGGAAAAGGGAAGCTATCTGTTGGATACGGGGGCATCGTGCACCGTGATCCACACAGACAACCCTACCACCTCACCTCTGTCCACCGGGGTCCCATATATTCTGTCGGGCTTCACAGGCAAAGAACAGGCTGGCGCATTTTCCATCCCCCTCTCCATTTGTTTCGGAACACTCCGCACCAAGCGGAAGTCTATACTGATGAAGTGGGAGGTGGGGGTGGAAAAGGAATCCTTGGGTCCGATTTCTTAGCAGAACACGGGATCCTCGTGGATCTAAGAAATCATTGTCTTTGGGGAGCAGGTAAGGGTAAGAAGGGCGAGGTAGTCATCATCCCAGGGAAGGGAGAAAGGGGGACCCTGTGTACCGTGAAGCCAAAAGAGGGCTACAACCTCGCGCTCATGGTCGCCAGTGTCCCACAAGATCTGCAGGCATTCGTGTCAGACCACCTGACTATGTCTGCCACTCACAAGCACGATTGCGGGAGGGTCACCGGGTTTGAGGTCAGAGTAGATGGGGACCCCATGGCCCGACCCCAAAGACAGTACAACTTCCCCAGGGAAGCGGAGCCCGACATGGAGACAGCAATGTCTTCACTGGTGCAGCAGGGCGTGTTGAGACCGACAGTCACCCATGTAAACTCTCCTTTGTGGCCGGTGAAGAAGCCGGACAATTCTTGGAGAGCCACGGTGGACTACAGAGTCCTCAATAGCAGCATCCCAGCCTGCGCGCCGATGGTAGCAGCAGTTGCCGACCTGATAGGGAGTATCCCAGGATCCGCGACCACGTTCATGGTGCTGGATATTTCCATAATCATAATAATCACAATCAACTTTATTGTCATTGTTAGTGCACAAGTGCAGTACAACGAAATGTAGGCTTGCGGCTACCGAGAGTGTACATTTAGAGTAAGACATTTAAACATTAAACCAATGAGTTTTGGTCCATCCCTTTAAAGAGGGAGGATCAGTACAAGTTTGCCTTTAGTTTTAAAGGGCAACAGTACACTTGGAACTGCTTGCCACAGGGTTTCCATAACAGCCCCAGCATTTTCCATCAATGTATGGCAGGAAGCTTAAAGGAGTTCAGCCAGCCCAATCAGCTAGTGCAGTATGTGGACGACTTGCTCCTGTTCACAGATTCCAGAGAGGAGCACGGCCCACTATTGGCCGAGCTATTGGAGCTGTTAGGCAGAAAGGGTTTCAAGGTAAACCCAAAGAAGGCACGGATCGGCCAGCAGGAGGTAAAATTCCTGTGTCTGACCATCCGCGCTGCAGAGAGAGCCATAGACAAGGCTAGACGGGAATCAGTGCAAGATCTACCAATCCCCACCAACGTAATGGATATGAGGTCCTTTCTGGGACTGAACGGGTACTGCAGAGACTTCATTGAGGATTATGCAGCCACAGCCGTCCCGCTGCTCCGACTCCTACACAAGGGATTGGAGTGGTCCTGGGATGAGGGTTGCCAGGCAGCATTTGGAAAACTCAAGGGGGACTTGCAGACCGCGCCAGCTCTGGGGTCCATAGATGGGGGGGAGGAGTTCTTCCTGGAGGTAGCGGCTAGTGGGGATAGCTTGAGCGCTGTACTGCTTCAAGAGCGACACGGCAAGCTAAGGCCGGTGGTTTACTCCTCCAGAGTGCTCACAGATGTGGAGAGGAGTTTCTCCAATTGCGAGCGGCATCTTTTGGCCACGCATTGGGCTGTGAAAAGGTCTTTGATCTTCACAGGCACCTCTCCCATCACTCTCCTCACCCATCACACACCCACCCGGATGCTTCTGGATGGAAGGATTAAGAATGGGACAGTAAGCAGTGCCCGCATTGCGCGCTGGACCCTCCTCCTTTCCCAGATGGATCTGAAGATGAAGGGTCTCTGCGAGCCCAAGCTCACGGCCAACATGGTATATCCTGGAACAGCCCATCGGTGTTCCGTAGAAGGTGTATGGGAAGGGAACGTAGGTTTACGGGCCGGGATACATCCCACGGGCCGCGAGATCTACGTAGACGGTTCCAGCATGGTATCCGCTGGCGAACGACTCACAGGGTGTGGAGTTTATGACCCTGCGGCAGACATTGCCCTGGCGATTAAGCTCCCCAGCACTATGAGCGCCCAGCAGGCTGAACTGTCCGCGGTAATGTACGTCGTTACACACCCCGAAATCTTCCCCACCCCATACACGATTGGCTCGGACAGCATGTTCACATGCAATTCATGTATGGAATACCTGGCCATCTGGTCTTGCCGCGGATCTACCTCTGCGGACGGGCAACCTTTGACCGTAAAGCCCCTGTTAGAAAAGATCCTGGCCGCAGTGGGGGAGGAAGGGGAAGTCTTTATCCACAAGGTGGAGGCCCATTCCTCCACGGAACCCTGCAACCAGGGTAACCAGCAAGCGGATACGCTAGCCAGGGAAGGTGCCCGCACCGGCACTTTCTGGGATCCTTATGGGTCCAGACCCATGGCAGTGATCCACGGCAGGGATGGGACTCAGGGGACCACAGGGGTAACACTGCCCCCAGACCTCAAGACCGTCCAAACCCTAGATCCCGCCCTAAAAACAGTCCTCAAGGCCATCACTGAGGGCAAGGAAGTAGAAGGTCTGTATGGTACAGCAGCCCTCTCCATCAAGGCAGGCATGCTGTTCCGAGAGGAACAGTGGGTTGTGCCGCAGCAGCACCGGAGGGAATTCCTTCAACTGGCCCATGAGGGTCCAGGAGCGGGACACCCCGGGCCTGAGGTCACCTGGCAATGGGTAGAACAGGCAGGATGGTGGCCGGTGTTGTGTATGTACCTTTAAGAGAGAACTGACTTTATACTGTAGTACCGGCAGTGACCACACCTGTATATAAAGCCACAGCAGGCTTCTGTACTTTCAGTTTTAAGCTTACCCTCTGTTCAGTAAATACCTGTTATTATTGTTCTCCTGCAGTCCATGTATTATTGATACGCGGACACTACACTGGTGACGAGCAGGTTCGAACTCACCTGCAGTACTGCATCACCTCACGGGGATCTTTCCCTGAAAAGAAGCTTCTTGGAGGTCGAAGTCAGAGCAACAGGCGTCGACCGCGGGCAGCCGCCCAGGGATCCATCGGAGTTCGGAGAATTGCAGGGGAGGCTGTGGAGAGCTGGGCTAGGCTCCCCAGTCAAGGTGTTCCAGCAAATCATGCTGGTAGCAGGTAGTGCGCTGACCTTTCCGGACTGCGGCAGGCTCGAGCTCGATCGAGCGGCTCTGCAAAGGGGCTGTGCAGCGTCGTCAGGAGGAAAAGAGAGAGAGAGAGGGTGGAGCGCACAGGGCGCGGTCGGTGCTCAAGAACCGGGCAGCGTAGAGAAAATAAAACGAGGGGAAGGAAAAGTGAGACGCGCCGAAGCCGCGGGTCACCGCCATTACCTTGTAGAATGCTAGGAGCAGCGTTGGCAGCAAGGGGAAGGAGGAAAAGCACGGGAGGCGCCATTTTAATCCATTGGGGAAGAAGAAAAAGTGCGGGAGGCGCCATTTTAAACCACCCAAGATGCCGAAGAGTGGCAGTATCACTGCTTTCGACAACGAGGTAGAAGACTGGACCACGTATGTGGAAAGAATTGAAGTGTACTGCAAGGCAAATGAGGTGGCCGATGGAAAGAAGGCATCGGTATTATTAAATTTGATGGGCGCGAGAACGTACGGCCTATTGCGGAATTTAATTACCCCAGCTAAACCAATGGAGAAAAGTTTTGAAGAGATTGTTAATATCTTACAGGAACACCTTAACCCTACACCGCTGCTGATAGCAGAAAGATTCAAGTTCCATAAAAGAAACCAGCACAAAGATGAGAGCAATGCTGACTATCTTACGGAACTACGCAAGTTATCGAAGCACTGCCAGTTCGGAGCAGGACTGGCAGACACCTTAAGGGATAAGTTTGTCTGCGGGCTCCAGAGTGAAGGAACCCAGCAACGACTACTTTCGGAAAAGGACCTGACGCTAGAACAGGCTTTCAGTGTGGCAGTATCCTACGAAGCAGCAGCACGGGGAGCTGCGGAAATACAACAGAAACCACAAGAATACAGCGCTAACGAAATGGCGTATGGAGCAGAAAAGTGCCATCGCTGCAGCAGAACAACCCATGATCAGAAGGACTGCTGGTTTAAGGACAAAGTATGCAGGCAATGTGGGAAAATGGGACACATAGCAAAAGTCTGCAGGTCGGGAAAGAAAACCAACACTAAAAGAACTACTAAGGAAAAGTACAAGAAAGTAAAAAAAATGACAGACAGTAGTTCAGAAGATCAGGAGAGTGATAATGACTCCGGGAACAGGAGACTAAGTTGTCTAAAGTTACACAACGTGATCGCAAAGGAGGATCACCGAACCATTACGGTCACCCTCATGATAGCAGGGTCCCAAGTAAAGATGGAATTGGACACAGGATCAGCCCTAACTGTCATGAATCGATGAGACTATGAGCGGCTATTCTCACACATACCCTTGAAGGACACGTCCACTGTATTGAAGACATACACGGGGCAAAAAGTCTACCCCAGAGGAAAAATAAGGGTGCCAAGTTAAATTCAACGGCAAGGAAACACAGAAACTGTATCTATATATACTACAAGATGGAGGACATCCATTATTGGGACGTGAATGGATCCGAAAAATACAACTGGATTGGCATTCCATTCAGGTGCTAACTGTGACTGACAAAAAGGATGACGACGTCACACCTGGATGACTGTCAAAAATTCTAACTGACGCGAAAGAGGTGTTCCAACAAGGACTTGGGACTCTAAAAGGAGTAACGGCAATGATAAAAATTGAAGATAACGCAAACACAAAATTTTTTAAAGCCAGACCGGTACCGTATGCGATCCGCCCAGCCGTTGAAGCAGAGCTGGAGAGTCTGGAGCATTCGGGTGTGCTGTCCAAGGTGGACTGGAGCGAGTGGGCCACCCCCATCATTCCTGTAATGAAGAAATCATTGAGCAGCACGCCTGGGGAGCCGAAGAACGTTCGCATCTGTGGGGACTTCAAGGTAACTGTGAACCCAGTCCTGCACACAGTACAATATCCACTTCCATGGATAGAAGATATTTTCACCTCACTATCTGGAGGGAAATGCATTACGAAGATTGATCTGGCCCAAGCGTATCTACAAATGGAGGTGTAAGAAGCATCTAGGAAATACCTCACGATAAACACTCACAATGGTCTTTACCAGTACAATGACTGGTATTCGGGGTAGCATCAGCCCCAGCTATTTGGCAGAGGGCGATGGAACAAGTCCTGCAAGGGATCCCGGGGACCCAGTGTTATTTGGACGACATCCTGGTTACGGGCGAAAATGACAGTGAACACCTTGCCAACCTGGAGCAGGTGCTCATTAGATTACAAGAATATGGGCTACGAGCCAACCGCCACAAATGCGAGTTCTTCAGGAGACAAATCTTGTATTGTGGCCACATGATTGATGAGGAAGGGTTGCATAAGTCCCCAGACAAGATTGAGGCAGTAGTCAAGGCTCCAGCACCGGAAAATGTGTCGCAACTGAGGTCGTTCCTCGGGTTGGTAAACTACGACCATAAGTTCTTGCTGAATTTATCTACAATTCTGCACCCACTGAATGCCCTGCTGCAAACTGGAGTAACATGGAAATGGAGTGATGAGTGTAAGCATGCCTTTCAGAAATGTAAATGCCTAATCACTTCAAAAGAAGTATTGGCCCACTGCAATCCAACACTACCGATTCGGTTGCCATGTGATGCGTCTCCCTACGGCATTGGAGCGGTGCTGTCACACAAATTCCTTGACGGTTCAGAGAGGCCAATAGCCTTTGCGTCGCGCTCGTTAACCTCAGCCGAGCGTAACTACGCCCAGATTGACAGGGAGGCCCTCAGCCTGGTGTGGGGGGTGAAGAAGTTCAATCACTATCTGCACGGGCAGAAATTCACCCTACTGACTGATCATCAGCCTCTGGTCTCCATTTTTAACCCAAAGAAGGGCGTTCCGGTGATGACGGCGCACCGGCTGTAAAGATGGTCACTTTTTCTAGGGGCACATCAGTATGACATAGAGTACAAGGGTACGAAACAGCATGGAAACGCTGATGGGCTATCGCGCCTACCGTTGCCTACGGTGGAGGAAGCACCTGCAGTGGACCCTGTTGAGATATTCCATTCGACCATAGTCGAATGTCTACCTGTTACAAACTCAAATATAGAGAAGGAAACCCGAAATGACCCGACACTCTCTCAGGTCTATGATTTGATGGTAAAGGGATGGCCAGCACATGGTGACTCACTGTTGCCAGCATTCTCGCCAAGGAGAGAACAGCTGTCAGTGTGCCGGGGGACCTTGATGTGTGGATCCCGAGTGGTAATTCCACCCAAGTTGAGAGATAGAGTGCTCAATGAGCTCCATGAGGGTCATCTGGGAGGGGTAAAAATGTAGAGCCTAGCCAGGGCGTTTGTATGGTGGCCGGGAATTCATAAAGAAATCGAGGATATGACCAAGAGATGTACAGGATGCCAGAAGGTCCAAAACGCTCCACCACAGGCCCCGCTAGACCCATGGGAGTGGCCCTCATCTCCACGGCAACGGGTACACATTGATTTTGCTGGTCCATTTATGGACTCAATGTTTCTAATCGCCGTGGATGCTCATTCGAAATGGCCAGAGGTCATCAAAATGTCCTCCACCACCACGGAGAAAACTGTTGCAGTCCTACGGACCATCTTCACCAGGAATGGCTTGCCAGAACAGGTTTGCTCCGACAATGGGCCACAGTTTGTGTCCGAGGATTTCTGGAGGTTTCTGAGGAATAATGGGGTGAAACATTACACAGCCGCCCCATATCATCCAGCCACAAATGGATTGGCTGAGAGGTTTATTCAGAACTTTAAAAAGGCAATAAAGGCGATGTATAACGACGACATACCACTACAACACAAGGTGGATAATTTCTTGTTTGCTTACCGGAATGCGACACATGCAGTCACCAACCAAGCTCCAGCCAAGATGTCACCTGGATTTGCTCAAACCAAACATAAGACGAGATGTTGAGGATAAGCAATTCCAGCACATCAATGAGAAGCCCACCAGGAGCTTCAAGATAGGGCAACCAGTCTTGGCCCGCGACTACCGAACAGAAAAATGGCAGCCAGGAACGATATGCACACAGCAGGGACCACTAATGTACACAGTGGACATTGGAGAGAGCATCGTGAGAGCGAAGAAATTGACTCAGAGACTAAGGTCCTGAATTTAAACAAGGGGAATTATGATGCCATGAGACGGGAACTGAGTAGGTCTGATTGGACAACGTTCCTGGGAGGACTGGAGGTAGATAAACAATGGCAAACATTTAAAGATAGAATGACAAAATTGCAAAAATTGTTTATACCAATCTGGCATAAAAGGAAATCTAAAAAGGTGACTCAACCGTGGATAACAGGGGAAATTAGAGACAGCATAAAATCCAAAGATAGGGCGTATAAAATAGCCAAAAAAAGCGCCAGAGCGGAAGATTGGGAACAGTTTAAGATAGAGCAAAGGAGGGCAAAGGGCATGATCAAGAGGGGCAAAATAGCTTACGAAAACAAGCTGGCGGAAAATATAAAAACTAACTCCAAAAGCTTTTATAAATATATCAAAAGGAAAAGACTGGTGAAAACCAAAGTTGGTCCATTGCAGTCAGATACGGGGGAATATATAATGGGAAATAAGGAAATGGCAGATCAACTAAATGCATACTTTGGGTCAGTCTTTACGAAGGAAGACACAAAAAACCTCCCTGGGATATCGGGAAAAATAGGGACATTGGCAAAGGAGGAACTGACGCAAATCAATATCTCTAAGGATATGGTGTTAAGGAAGCTAAAGGGATTGAAGGTGGACAAATCCCCAGGGCCTGATAACATGCATCCTAGGGTACTGAAGGAGGTGGCCCTAGAGATAGCGGATGCACTAAGGATGATTTTTCAGAATTCATTAGACTCGGGAACAGTGCCGATGGATTGGAGGGTAGCTAACGTTACCCCACTATTCAAAAAGGGGGGTAGGGAAAAAGCAGGTAATTACAGACCTGTAAGCCTTACATCAGTTGTGGGCAAAATGCTGGAGTCCATCATTAAGGATGAAATAGCGGAGCACTTAGCAAATGGGGACAGGATAGGACAGAGTCAACATGGATTTACAAAGGGTAAATCGTGCTTGACTAATCTATTGGAATTTTTTGAGGGAGTAACTGGTAGAATAGATGGGGGAGAGCCAGTAGATGTGGTGTACCTGGACTTCCAAAAGGCCTTCGATAAGGTCCCACATAAAAGATTAGCATGGAAAATTGAGGCTCATGGGATAAAGGGGAAAGTTTTGGCGTGGATAGGGAACTGGCTGTCAGATAGAAAACAGAGAGTTGGAATAAACGGCTCATTTTCTGAATGGCAGGCAGTAACAAGTGGGGTACCACAGGGATCTGTCCTGGGCCCCCAGCTGTTCACAATTTACATTAATGACCTGGATCAGGGAGTCGGATGCAGCATTTCCAAATTTGCAGACGACACTAAACTAGGAGGGGGGGTGGGCTCAGAGGAAGAGACCAGGAAGCTCCAGAGCGATTTGGACAGACTGGGCGATTGGGCGGATAAATGGCAGATGCACTATAATGTGGACAAGTGCGAAGTTATCCACCTTGGGTGCAGGAACGGGAGGGCAAATTATTATTTAAATGGCAATAGATTGGGAGAGGGGGAAGTACAGAGAGACCTGGGTGTTCTTGTACACCAGTCACTGAAGGCGAGCATGCAGGTGCAACAGGCGGTCAAGAAGGCAAACGGTATGCTGGCCTTCATAGCAAAAGGGTTAGAATACAGGAACAGGGATACCTTGCTGCAGCTGTACAGGGCACTGGTGAGACCACACCTCGAGTACTGTGTACAGTTTTGGTCGCCTCATCTGAGGAAGGATGTTCTTGCCATGGAGGGGGTGCAGCGGCGATTCACCAGGCTGATACCAGGAATGGCGGGAATGACCTATGAGGAGAGACTATGTAGTTTAGGGATGTACACACTGGAGTTTAGAAGATTGAGAGGGGACCTCATAGAAGTGTATAAAATTCTGACAGGTCTAGACAGACTGGATGCAGAAGGAATGTTTCCCTTGGCAGGTGAGAACAGAACTAGAGGACATAATTTAAGGATAAGGGCTAAACCATTTAGGACAGAGATGAGGGGGAATTTCTTCACTCAGAGAGTGGTGAACCTGTGGAACTCATTGCCACAGAGGGCAGTGTACGCCAGCTCATTAAATATATTTAAGAGGGAATTAGATATATTTCTACGGGCAAAAGGGGTTAAGGGTTACGGAGAGAAGGCGGGGACGGGATACTGAATTAAAGGATCAGCCATGATCTCATCGAATGGCGGAGCAGGCACGAAGGGCCGAATGGCCTACTCCTGCTCCTATCTTCTATGTATCTATGTATCTATGTATGCCATGCTGACCAGATTCTAGAGTCACAGGAACAAGCCAAACCCATACCACGAGCATGTGCACCTGGTAATGAACCCGAAGTACAGATTGCATCTACCTCAGAATCAGTGGTATTGGAAGCTGACGAACCAACCAATGACAATGAGCCAGAATCGACTCCGCCGCAAGAACAGGATACTCGAGAAAGGCGCTATCCAGTCAGGATCAGGAAGCCTCCTCAAAGACTGAACTTATAAATGATTATTTCAGTTGATGTATATAGTACAGAGAAAATTGTAATTGTAATTAGTTATTATTTAATTGTTAAATGAATGTTATGTACTGTTTATCTAAAAGGGGAGGAATTGTTGTGTATGTACCTTTAAGAGAGAACTGACTTTATACTGTAGTACCGGCAGTGACCACACCAGTATATAATGCCATAGCAGGCTTCTGTACTTTCAGTTTTAAGCTTACCCTCTGTTCAGTAAATACCTGTTATTATTGTTCTCCTGTAATCCGTGTATTATTGACACGCGGACACTACAGCTGGGACTTCGGGACGATGTCCGCGAGTTCTGTGCGAATTGTCTTGTGTGCGCTGCAAACAACCCAGACCCCCAGAAAAGGAAGGTGCCCATGGGACACATCAGGAGAGTAGAGGGACCATGGCAGTCGATACAGGTCGTCTACATCGGGCCCCTGCCCACCGCCCAGGGAGGCTATAAGTATTGCCTTGTCCTGGTGGATGTGTTCACCAAATGAGTAGCAGCCTTCCCTTGCAAAACAGCCACGGCATTTAGCACTGCCAGGATCTTGGTCCGGGAAGTGTTCTCGCGGTGGGGACTACCACGATTCGTGGAGTCCGATCAAGGGAGTCATTTCACTGGCCAAGTGATGCAGAACACCCTCATGCTCTTAGGCATTGAAGGGAAGTGGCATGTGGCCCACAATCTGCAGTCATCTGGGATTGTGGAACGCATGAACCGCACCCTCAAAGAAAAACAGAGGAAAGAGACGATGGACTCGCCCCAGAAATGGGCGGAGGTCCTGCCTTTAGTCCTCATGGGGATCCGGGCTAGCCAGTCTAAAAGTACGGGGTACTCCCCGCACGAATTAATGACTGGGAGAGTCATGCGAAGCCCCCACCCATGTACTAGCCCCAGTGCTCACTGAGGGTCAGCTCTGAGAGGTAAGTCGGGACAGGTTTGCCCGGACCCTTTTGGAGCGCCTGAAACAGGTTTATGGGCAAGCAGCATCAGGGCAACCGGTTGCTGCTCGAGCCCCGTAAGACACAGGAGTGGGAAGTAGGAGATCAGGTCATGGTGAGAAACTATGCCCGAGTGGGGAGTTTAGAACCACTGTACATGGGGCCCTACAGTGTTGTAGACAAAGCCAGCCCCATGGTTTACGCAGTGAAGTTGCCCCGGCGCACTAAATGGTTTCACATCAATCAGTGCAAACTGTTTAAGCCAGGTGCAAAAAAGCCAACAAATGAAGTCAGGTCTGAGGGTAAAAATCCTCAGCCTGAGGCGTGCAAACAATCACAGACCACACAGGCTGGAACCGCAGCCTGCTTGAGGGGAGAAGCTTTCCCGCCCACCTGGGAGGTTTCCCCATTGGCCTGGGACTCGGACAGGGAAGAGCCCGAAGACCAGGGCCCTCCCCCTGATCGAACGCCATCAGGGGGGAGCCCGAACAGCTAGGCCCCGCCCCTGACATGATTCTGGAGGAGGTGGAGTCAGAGGACGGAGGTCCCACCCTCGGCTCAAGCTTAGGGGAGGTCGAACTTGGGGGTGGAGATTCTCCACCTGTAGTGACAGGTAGGGAGGAGTCGTCTGCCACAGACCCAAATCCCAAAGGGGTGGAGCCTGAGGGAAGGGAGCCGAAGCCGGCAGTCGTGGTGGAGCCACGGGCTGTGAGGGCTAAAGTCCCAACCACAGGTCCACTCGCTAAGGGAGCCTTGCCCAAGACACCCCTTCGAAGGACGTCTTGAATGCCTCAGCCAGTAAAACCCTGGCCAGATTCCCCTTACATCAGCAGACACCGACTTGGGAAACCCCTGGAAAAACGCAGTCCCCAATTGGCAGCAAAATGCTGCAGGGGACCCAAGCTACAGGTCAGTGCAGCCCCGCCACAGGGAGCGTGGAGCTGCAGTCCAAACAGAGATTAGGTAGGCCGCCCGGGGACAGGCGGCGCTGTACATAAGTTTAGTTAAGTTTAAGATTGGTTAAGTTTGAGGTGTGTAATTTTAAGGCGATAGTATGTATAAGTAGTAGTATTGGAATCTGCCCAGCATGTGTGTTTGTTTTGGATCGAGGTCGAAAGACCCGATCATGCCTTCACCTAGGCCAGAATCTCTCGGGAGCCTGGCTGTATCGTTTAATCTGTTGCAGGAACCAAAAGTACCATGGAAAAGATTCTCATCGCGCTCGCGGTGATCGGGTGTAGCTGGGCCTATCGGGGCTACACCAAGGACTCCATAGTCTATGGGTTTTCCGGGGACACCGCCCCCATCGCGACGGATGGGTCGGGCGCGCGTGATGTTGAAGAGACAGCCACCTACTTCCACGAAGGGAGATGGCCAGGATGGCTGGGGTCGAACTCTACGGAATACTCCAGCCAGTCAGGATTTGCATACAGAGAGACTTCTCTAATGAGTCCCAGGGTGAGGATCATCGCACCCAGAGTCAGCGTTGCCGTCGGGAAGAAGATTTGTTTGGTCTGCACTGGACATGTTCCTTTGGACCGATGGTGGTGGCTCAGGAAGCTGAGCAAGACCATGAAGAACTCCACGGTCGAGTGGGAGCGACTGGGTAACAATACCCATCGGACTATTACAGGGACTCATGGGGGATTGAGTGTCTGTTGGGACAAATGGTGGGAACCAGAGGAGGGGATTTACTCCTGCATGTGGGGTTCAGAACATGTCTGCCCCACAGGCGTCTCATTCTTTTTCCAAAGACAGTGGCAGGATGCTGGGAAAGGGATGAGGTGGGACATCAGCACACGGGCGTGTGGAGTCCCATACTCTCAGATCCCGGTGAATGCCACTGAGCTCATCACCCGCCCCCGCAAACCCCTGCCCACGATTCCGGTAGCCAAAACCCACAAGGAAGGGTGCCCCACCACTACCAAGGGACCCGGGAACGGATTAGTATTAGTGCCCACAAGACAGGTGCTGTACCAAGGGATGCACTACGCGGTGGCCTCGGTGATTTTAAACCTCACCGAGGTGCGATTGCCAGAGTGGTGCCCCAAGGAAATGGAGCAATTGTACCAGGTCCTGTTAACAAACATGTTCGGACAATTTTATGAGTTTGACTTCGCCGATGTCGACAGAGCCGGATTATACACCACACCACATGAGGTCTTGGACAGAGTAGGGAGACAAAGAAGGGGTACAGTCAAATATTTTTACAGCCTTCAACACAGGGACTTCCGTCATCAACACTCTGGATGACGTGGAGCTGCAGACTCAGATGGATGATTTAAAAGGGCGGTTAAGAAAGATACTGACGGATGAGAATAAGGTAGTGGGTTCTGAGTTAAATGAGGATCAGGCCATTGTGATGAAATATATGTCTTCATCAGCCCCTGGCCTAGAAATTCAGTCGCGTTTGCACCCACTTAGGGGCGAAAGAGTGGGTTGCGCCGGAAGTTTTTTAGTGCCCGAAATTAAGTTGGTCCCTAACAGCGGCGTTAGCCGGTAGCGCTGCGCCGGCACCGATGACGTCATCAGTGTGCGCAGCGCCCCGGTTCCAACGCGATTCCGTGCCGAAGGCCAAATTCAGTTGCGGCCGCCTCGCCCGCAGCGGCCGCAAACAACGTTTGAAAAACGGGGCCTTGCAGCTCCGAGAGGCCGGCGCATAAAGGTGGAGGGGCGGCCGGCCGCTTTCCCGGCAGCCGCATGGCCGCACCTCCCTCCCCGGACTCCTGCACCACCCCCCCGCAGTATTGCTGTCTGACTCCCGCGAGCCCGGCACTTCTCCGTGGTGCCGGGCTCATTTGCCGGGGGAATCCAGCGGCGATCTCACGGCTGCAGGCAGCTCCTCCTTAAGAGAAGGAGGAGGCCTGCAGTACCCCAGCCTGCCGCACCGCATCGGGTGGCGCAGCGGCAGCTGGACGCCTGAAAAAGACTTTCATCGCCCCAAGCGAGGCGGCCAAACCCTGCAATAGCGCCCGCTTCCGTCTTGGCCCGTCGCAACTGAATTTCAGGCGGGCGCTACGGCAATCCGGGCGAGCGCTAAATTTCGGGCGCTAAAGACCTGGCGGGGCCTTACTGAATTCCTAGGCCCCTGTGTTTTACCTGCATTGTATTGTGTGTACCGCCCCCTTTTCCCCTATTGTGTGTATTGGCTCCGCCCCTGTCTTTTGTCATATAAAGGTCTCAAGAGCTGTATGAGTCATTCTGCCAGACGAATCCGATGTGGAATGACGTGCAATGTTCTTAGCGATTAAAAGCCTTCAGTTGAATCCTTTAACTTCTTGTCCTTGAGTTATTGATGGCACATCAATTTTAATCGCTAAAACACCAAGATGGATTGACTCCTGAAACCAGAGCGCTTGGATCTGGACCCCCATGCCACAGACGCAGCCACACAGTTCAGACACTGGTTCCAATGCTTCGAATTTTTCATCGAATCCTCAGCCACCACCATAGCAACCGCGACCGCCACCGGAGACGTGAAACTGGGAATCCTGCGAAACCGGGTGAGTCATCGGGTCTCCCCTCTCATCCGAGATGCCACCAGCTACGAGGATGTCTGCACCATTCTGAAGGCCCACTACGTGCGGCCAATAAACGAGGTGTACGCCAGGCATCTTCTGACTACTCGCATGCAGCGGCATGGTAAGTCATTAGAGGACTTCATGCTAAGCCTAAAAGTACTGGGCAGAGACTGTAACTGTAAGGCCGTGTCTGCCACCGTGTACACGGAGGAGCTGATCCAAGACTCCTTTATTGCGGGCCTCAGTTCAAGTTACATTCGGCAGAAACTGTTTGAAAAGGAGGGACTGGACTTAAAACAGGCTATGGGCATAGCGCGATCGCTGGATATGGCCCAGAGGAACTCTGAATCCTGTTCCTCAGGCCACGTGGCCCACTCCGTCTCGTGCGTGCCGTGGGGGCCGCCATCTTGGAAGCCATCTTCACCTCTCAGGTCTCAGGCCAGCCCAGCACCGTCGGAACCCCAGCCTCCACCCAGGAGCCCCACTACTGCCGCGATGCATCGGGGCCCGAAATGCTACTTCTGCGGCCAGGACAAACACTCCAGGCATTTGTGCCCAGCGAAGGGCACCACCTGTTTTAAATAGGGGAAAAGGGGGCGGTACACACAATACAATGCAGGTAAAACACAGGGGCTGATGAAGACATATATTTCATCACATTCACCCCTTCTACAGATTTAGTCTGTCCAGGGGTGTGATAGTCCTTCCTGAACGTCGCAACAGTACCTCGGGTTCCGACCAGGAGTCCGTGGTGCCCTCCTGGGCATACCCATGTGCTGGGGGTGTTGCAGGTACTTCTGGGGGTGGTGAGGATACCTCTGGGGATGGTGGAGGTTCTTCTGGGGGTGGTGAGGATGGGTCGTCGTCGCTTCCTGCCGAGGCGAGGTCCTTTATGGACACGGTGCCCTCACGCCCGTCGGCGTGCTTGACGTACACGTACTGTGGGTTTGCGTGGAGTAGGTGTACTGCCTCCACAAGGGGATCCGTTTTGTGGCCTTAAAGGAAATCATAGCTGAGCTGGAGAAACACGTTAAAATGGTAAATGCTCTCATCAGAGAGGATCGGAATGCATCAGATCAGGCTGTGCAGAATGAAGCGTGCGTGCTGTATGGGGCGTGGTTACTGGGTGAGGGCCGCAGTAATCTGGAGGATTTAAAACAAGGTTTGGTCCCCTCCTGGATCGGCAATAAGCACCTCGCAGCCCTCCACCCTTTTGAGAACGCGTTAAGCCCGTGCCAGCTCAGACTAGCTTCAGAGGCCTACCCAGTCCCAGTGGACTGTGGGCGGTCTAATCACACCATTATGGGTATAGTGGTAAGAATTGTTGGCTGCTCGAGGAATTCCGGCTCCGTGTTGAAGAGCTGGAGTCCGAGCTTCAAACACTGAGACACATCAGGGAGGGGGAGAGTTACCTGGACTCGGTGTATCAGGAGGTAGTCACACCAATTAGATTAATTAATTCAGATGTAGCCCGTGGCCAGGGTCAGGATGGTGTGACTAGAAGTGAGGCAGGTACGGGGATCCAGGAGGTAGTGTTGGAGGAGCCGCAGCCCTTGCTCTTGTCCAACAAGTTTGAGGCTCTTACTCCCTGTGAGGATGGAAACGGGGACTGCGGGGAGGATGACCAACCCGGCCACAGCACCATGGAGTGGGGGGCCATTCAAGTGGGGGGAGATAAAAGAAATGTTGTAGTGGTAGGGGATAGTATCGTTAGGGGGATAGATAGAGTTCTTTGCAGCCGAGAGCGAGAGCCCCGAAGGCTGTGTTGCCTGCCCGGTGCAATGGTTAAGGACATCTCCTCTGGGCTGGAGAGAAACTTGGAGTGAGAGGGGGAGGATCCAGTTGTCGTGGTCCATGTTGGTACCAACGACATAGATAGGACAAGGCAGGAGGTTCTGCTGAGGGAGTTTGAGCAGCTAGGGGCCAAATTAAAAAGCAGAACCACAATGGTAATAATCTCTGGATTACTACCTGAGCCACGTGCAAATTTGGCTAGGGTAAATAAAATTAGAGAGTTAAATGCGTGGCTCAAAGACTGGTGTGGGAGAAATGGGTTTTGCTTCCTGGGACACTGGCATCAGTACTGGGACAGGAGAGAGCTGTTCCGTTGGGACGGACTTCACTTGGCCAGTGCTGGGACTAGAGTCCTGGCGAATCGAATAACTAGGGCTGTGGAGAGGGCTTTAAATTTATTAGTGGGGGGGAGGTTTAAAGAGAGCGAAAAATAAAAATGACAGCGGAGAAGGCAATAGAGCAAGGTAGTAGTGGGGGAATTAAAAACCAGAGCATGTCAGGAAGGGACAGAATGTATAATGATAAAGGTAAAGTAGTAAAAGGGGTAAAAGCAGGAATAAATTGTCAGAAAACATATTTGAAAGTTCTTTATCTGAATGCACGCAGCATTCGTAACAAAATTGACGAGTTGACGGTACAAATAACTACACATGGTTATGATCTGGTGGCCATTACGGAAACATGGCTGCAAGATAATCATGACTGGGAACTAAACATACAAGGGTATTTGACAATTAGGAAGGACAGACAGGAAGGAAAGGGAGGTGGGGTTGCTATGTTAATCAAGGGTGGAATCATTGCAATAGTCAGAAATTATATTGGGTCAAAGGATCAGGATAGTGAAATAGTTTGGGTGGAGATAAGGAATAATAAGGGGAAAATGTCACTAGTGGGCGTAGTTTATAGGCCTCCTAACAGTTGCAACTCTGTTGGTCGGAGTATAAATCAGGAAATAGTTGGGGCTTGTAATAAGGGAACAGCTATAATCATGGGGGATTTTAACTTTCATATTGACTGGACTAATCAAATTGGGCATGGCAGCCTTGAGGAAGAGTTCATAGAGTGTATTAGGGACGGGTTCCTTGAGCAGTATGTAACTGAACCAATCAGGGGGCAGGCAATCTTAGATTTGGTCCTGTGTAATGAGACATGATTAATAAAAAATGTCCTAGTAAAGGATCCCCTTGGAATGAGTGACCATAATATGGTTGAATTCCAAATTCAGTTTGAGGATGAGAGAGTTGGATCTCAAACCAGCGTACTGAGCTTAAATAAAGGAGACTATGAAGGTATGAGAGTAGAATTGACTACAGTGGACTGGGAAAACAGATTAAAGGGTAAGATGGTACAAGAGCAGTGGTCTACATTCAAGGAGATATTTCACATCTTTCAAGATAAATATATTCCACTGGGGAAAAAGGGGAATAAAAGAAAAGAAAGCCATCCGTGGCTTAGTAAAGTAATAAAGGATAGTATCCGATTGAAAACAAGGGCATATAAAGTAGCCAAATCTAGTGGGAGGATAGAAGATTGGGAAGCATTTAAAAGCCAGCAAACAATAACTAAAAGATTAATTAAGAAAGGGAAGATAGATTATGAAAGTAAACTAGCAAAAAACATAAAAACAGATACCAAGAGTTTCTACAGCTATATAAAAAGATAAAGGGTGGCTAAAGTGAACGTTGGTCCCTTAGAGGATGGGACCATGAAACTAGTGGTGGGGAACATGGAGATGGCAAAGACGCTGAACAAATATTTTGTATCAGTCTTTACAGTAGAGGACACTAAAAATATCCCAACACTGGACAAACAGGGGGCAATGGGGGGGGAGGAGCTAAACACGATTAAAATCACTAAGGAGATGGTACTCAGTAAAATAATGGGACTTAAGGTGAATAAATCCCCCGGACCTGATGGCCTACATCCTAGGGTCTTGAGAGAAGTGGCGGTAGGGATTGTGGATGCATTGGTGATTATTTTCCAGAACTCCCTGGACTCAGGAAAGGTCCCGGCAGATTGGAAAACTGCTAATGTAACACCCTTATTTAAGAAAGGAAGTAGACAAAAAGCTGGAAACTATAGACCAGTTAGCCTAACATCTGTGGTTGGCAAAATGTTGGAGTCCATTGTTAAGGAAACAGTAACAGAGCATTTGGATAAACATAATTTAATAGGACAGAGTCAGCATGGTTTTATAAAGGGGAAGTCATGTTTGACAAATTTGCTCGAATTCTTTGAGGATGTAACATACAGGGTGGATAAAGGGGAACCAGTGGATGTAATGTATTTGGACTTCCAAAAGGCATTTGACAAGGTTCCACACAAAAGATTACTGATCAAGATAAGAAATCACGGGATTGGGGGTAATATACTGGCATGGGTGGAAGATTGACTATCTAACAGAAAACAAAGAGTTGGGATAAATGGTTCATTCTCGGGCTGGCAATCAGTAACTAGTGGTGTTCCACAGGGGTCAGTGCTGGGACCACAACTCTTTACAATCTATATTAACGATTTGGAGGAAGGGACCGAGTGCAACATATCCAAGTTTGCCGACGATACAAAGATGGGAGGGAAAGCAGTGAGTGAGGAGGACATAAAAAACCTGCTAAAGGACATAGACAGACTAAGTGAGTGGGCAGAGATTTGGCAGATGCAATATAATGTTGGAAAGTGTGAGGTTATGCACTTTGGCAGAAAAAATCAAAGAGCAAGTTATTATCTAAATGGAGAGAAACTACAAAGTGCTACAGTACAAAGGGATCTGGGGGTCCTGGTGCATGAAGCACAAAAAGTTAGTATGCAGGTGCAGCAGGTGATCAGGAAGGCCAATGGAATCTTGGCTTTTATTGCGAGGGGGATTGTGCTGTCTCTCTGTAGCAATTTATGTTAGTTTTCCAGTTAATTCAGGGGTTTGAGTAAGTATACCGATGGAGTATAAAAACAGGGAAGTCTTGCTGCAGTTATACAGGGTATTGGTGGGGCCACACCTGGAATACTGCGTGCAGTTTTGGTTTCCATATTTAAGAAAAGATATATTTGCTCTCGAGGCAGTTCAGAGAAGGTTCACTCGGTTGATTCCGGAGATGAGGGGGTTGACGTATGAGGAAAGGTTGAGTAGGTTGGGACTCTACTCATTGGAGTTCAGAAGAATGAGAGGCGATCTTATCGAAACATATAAGATTGTGAGGGGGCTTGATCGGGTGGATGCAGTGAAGATGTTTCCACTGATGGGTGAGGCTAGAACTAGGGGGCATAATCTTAGAATAAGGGGCTGCCCTTTCAAAACTGAGATGAGGAGAAACTTCTTCACTCAGAGGGTAGTAAATCTATGGAATTTGCTACCCCAGAGAGCTGCGGAAGCTGCAACATTAAATAAATTTAAAATGGAGATAGACAGTTTCCTAGCAGATAAGGGAATTAGGGGTTACGGGGAGAGGGCAGGGAAGTGGACGTGAGTCTAGATTCGGATCAGCCATGATCCTATTGAATGGCGGAGCAGGCCCGAGGGGCCGTATGGCCTACTCCTGCTCCTACTTCTTATGTTCTTATGTAATGCCGGTTATGGGAAAGACAGCTAAACCCGCCCCGGTATACAGGGTGGAGAACATTAGACTCATTCAAGGGGGTGCACACATTCGCTACACAGCGGTCCCACCTTACGTCATTCGATGGGAGCATGCAATGACGGGTACCAACCTCTCGGGGTGCCGGAGCCGGGGAGCACACATCATCCTGTGTCCCCAGCACTTGAATGCCTATTCGAAACCACAGTGCGGGTTCAGAACTGCTGGCGTGAAGACTATAAATTGCACCATGGAGGCAATGGCACAAGGCCATGTGCCCCCGCAGGTGGCATATATAGGAGGTGGGATATACTGTGTCACCACTGCAGTGCCCCACTACCAACATGGACAGCACGGCTGGTGTCCGGTCAGTGACAGCAGTTTCTGCTTCAAACCCAAGGCAGAAGTTCAAGTGGCCCAAGAGTGAATTGTCCCCATTCCTGAACATTCCACTGTTCACATCACTGTTAAAGGAAATTTCACCGATCTGCAACGATTCGTTGCACATTTTGGCTATATCATTCCCCCTCTCCCTGAACACCTCACCAAGATACTAAAAGCCGTTGCTGTTTCACAGAAACATTTTTAAACGCTGGAGCAGAAAACGTTAGATATAGGGGCAGACATATTAGATATAGTGACCCCACAGTGCTGGGACCTGTTCACTAATATAGAAGTCCCTTCATGGATTAGGATAGCCTCCCACATCCTTGTAGTGTGTCAGGTTTTTATTGTGATTTATTTACTCTTTGTACACTGTAAAAAGGACAAACGTTTACAGAAGTATGAGAACAGGGGAGAATGGAGGGAGCATTATGTGCGGGTAGAAGAGGGAACACCCATTTAGATTTTTTGATGCTATGTATAAAGTTAAAGTTTCCCTCCCTCCTCTATTTTTGATCATATTCATGTGTGATGTTGTGTGTATTTTCTTTCTTTATGGTATTTCTATTGAAGTTTTATTATATGTGTTGCTATTAATAAAAGAGAATATGTATGAACCAGGTGTTGTAGGGGTATTAGGCCCCCCTCCACGCCTGAAAATGTGTGTATCAGATTTTAATTCCAATGTATTGCCATCTATAGATGCTTAATGTACACTGTGGGTTTTCTCTGAAATTGGAAATGCATGTGTCGTGTGGTCATAGATAGGTAAATACAGGGGATGGATTGATTATGGAGAGTCAGAAAATTTTGCTCACCCAGAATTATGATACTTCAAGCAAGTTATAGTATCATAAGGGGAGACAGTAGAATTTGTAAAATTGAACATTGTTCTATAAGGGTCTATTGGCAGAAAAGGCCTTAACTTTTAAAGACTGTTTTAAAAGAAGCCCAGAAAAAGGGACACACAAAATGGCCGCCAGACCCCGTGACCAGCTTTTGGGACACTTTAAAATGGTTCCTGCAGTCCCCAGACAGCTTTTGTGGATTCAGCCCACATTAGGTTCTGGAAGGCAGTTTCAGGGAAAACGAAACCAGACAGAGCCCCATATATATAGATTGGATGCAGATCCGATCAGATCGGCCTGTAGATAAAGGCCATCAAAATGTTTACCCAGACAAAGGGAAACAGTTTCATATTCATAGGGGGAACATCAAGAACCATTTAAGACATCAGAAGGATGACAACAACAGTACAGGGTCATTCCAGACCAGAGATGGCCGTTACCGGCCATCCCAAAGTAGTTTAAAACTTAATAACTACCCCGATGTGCTACAAGCCCACCAAAAATTAAACAAAGACTAACCTTGATTTAGCAGGAGATAAGGGCCTCCACGAAAAAGTATAACTGGACTCCTGGGGTAGCCATCGGTAGCTTTTTCTGGTAGCTTTTTCAGCCTGGAGCCTGTAGCTGGTAGCTTTTGAGCTAGCTTGCTCTTTCGAGAGCCGTGGAGGAACGTCGATCCGGAGACCAGCCAAAATGGTGATTCGAGTCTGCATCCCGCCCCGGGATAACCATCGGGAGATCATCGACAAACCCCGGGCCGTTGACGAGACGAAGGAGAGCAGCTCTTCAGGAGAAACCTATCTGAAAATGGTAAACCAGCTGGGTTCTGCGAAGAAACCTATTTGACCATGATCAAATAGGTGGTCTCCTTCCAAGCCGCCGTCCAGGCCCACCAGCATCCAGCCTATCCGTGACCTTCACCTCGAGGAAGAAGAGAGAGAGTCGCAGTCCGCAGCGTTGACCACGTGGAGACAGGACGCCTGAGAGGATCAAAACGCAGACCTTTCAAAATCTTACACTTTCCAACTGGATTGGTGAGCATGTTTCTGGCCCCTCACAATTTGATCTAGATAGGCTTAGGGGGTGGGCATTTAAAGGGGTAATTAATTATGAGTTGTTGTCCCTCGATGTTCCGTGTGTTTTCCCCATTTCGTGATGACTTTTGTAACGTATAATATGCCTGTATATATGTTGGTTAGTACTGTATTATGATTTGTTTTTCCCTCCCATGTACCTTATTGACTCACATTCAATTTGTTCCTTTATGCAATAAAGTTTCATTTTGTTTTCATTAAACCTGGTTTATAGAGTATTCTCTACATTGTAGTTCCTGCCTCAAAGTCCAGTGTATAGAATCTAAGGGGGAGAGGGTCGAACCACTGGAAAGTTTACTGTGCAAGAGAGAGAGGCCTCTGGAGAGAGGGAGAGACCTCTGCGATCTAAGAACCCCTTACAGTATTCCCTTGCCTTGTTAGTCCCTCCAAAATGCATCACCTCACATTTTTCAGGGTTAAATTCCATTTGCCACTGTTCCGCCCATCTGACCAACCCATCTATATCATCCTGCAGACTGAGGCTACCCTCCTCGCTATTTACCACCCCACCAATTTTCGTGTCATCTGCGAACTTACTGATCATACCTTTTACATTCGCATCCAAATCATTAATCTAGACCACAAACAGCAAGGGACCCAGCACCGATCCCTGCGGTACCCCACTGGACACAGGCTTCCAGTCACAAAAACAACCTTCGACCATCACCCCCTGCCTTCTGCCATTAAGCCAGTTTTGGATCCAATGTGCCAAGGCACCCTGGATCCCATGGGCTCTTACCTCCTTGACCAGTCTCCTATGCGGGACTTTATCGAAAGCCTTACTGAAATCCATGTATACCACATCAACTGCACTACCCTCATCCACGCACCTAGTCACACCCTCAAAAAATCCAATCAAATTGGTCAGACATGATCTTCCCTTGACAAAGCCATGCTGACTATCCCTGATTAATCCTTGCCTGTCCAAGTGGAGACTAATTCTGTCCCTCAGAATTTTTTCCAATAATTTCCCTACCACTGATATTAGGCTCACTGGCCTGTAATTCCCTGGTGTGTCCCTACTACCCTTCTTGAATAATGGTACTACGTTAGCTGTTCTCCAGTCCTCTGGCACATCCCCTGTGGCCAGAGAGGTTCTGAAAATTTGTGTCAGAGCCCTTGCAATCTCCTCCTTTGCCTCACACAGCAGCCTGGGATACATTTCGTCCGGGCCTGGGGATTTATCCACTTTTAAGCCTGCTAAAACCGCTAGTACCTCCTCCCTCTCGATGCTAATATGTTCAAGTATATCACAGTCCGATTTCTATGTCTACATCGTCCTTCTCCATAGTGAACACAGATGCAAAAAATTCATTTAAAACCCTACCTACATCTTCTGGCTCCACACACAGATTGCCACTTTGGTCCCTAATGGGCCCTACTCTTTCCCTAGTTATCCTCTTGCCCTTAATCTATATCTATATATATAAAGCGGCTCTTCTGTCTGTCTGTCTGTCTGTCCGTTCTCTATACGTTTGAAAGTTATAGAGCGTACCGACGCGCGCGTCGCGTCAAAAGAAAGCTTGCGATTACAGACCGGTCATAGGCGTATTGATGTTTCGGCCGGACAAAAATCGCGCCCGCGGTATCCAAAAAACGTTCAACATTCCGCTCATTAGCATCTCATTAGCGACAGATCGACCAATCGTACGGCGGGTTCCTGGCGCGTGCCATCCTACAGTTGAGTGTTGAGTGACTTGACGATTGACCAATCCTACGCTTCGGTGACCTGACGGTCGACCAATCGGTGCGTGTGTGGGCGGGCCTTATCGTTCTGAACCGAGGTGAGTGGCCACCATCTTGATTTATCACAATTTTTTCCCCACACTTTCTGTGTGTTAGGGAACTAAGGTAAACTAAGGTAAATATTTGAATTATGTGTTAGGGAATTAAATAACAATTTATTTGAGTTTTAAATTGTGTTTAGCAACAGTAGGAAATTAAGTGATCCCCTAACCGCCGCCGTCCCCCCCCCCTCCTCCTCCTCACCCTCGCGCAGGGGGGACTCGGGGCTGCTCTCCAGGCCCGCTGCCGACAGGCCTGAAGCTGAAAAAATTTCTCTCTCTCTTCCCTCTCTCTCTCTCTCCTTCTCCTCTTCCCTCTCTCTCTCTCTCCTTCTCCTCTTCCCTCTCTCTCTCTCCTTCTCCTCTTCCCTCTCTCTCCTCTTCCCTCTCTCTCTATCTCTACTTCCCCCTCTCTCTCTTCCCGTGAGTGCAGGACCGGAAAAACTGGCGGTTTTTAAAATCAACAAATTTCTCTCTCTCTCTCTCTCAGGTGAGGGAGGTTTGACAGTGTCGGGGCCCGGGCTCCTCCACCGAGCGGGGAGGTTTGACGGTGCTGGGGCCGGAGCACGGGCGTGCCGCCCGAAGTTTCCCGCTCGAGCCGCTCGCTAACGGCCGCCGGGCCGCGGGGTTTCCCTGCCTGCTCCCCGCGGGCCGCCTCGCGCCGCTGGCACTGACCACGCCTGCGCCGCCTGCCCGCCCACGAGAGCCCGCTCTCCCGCTCCCGGCGCCGGCCGCCGCTCAGCTCAAGTGGGGAGTGTGAGGGGGGGGAGTGTGAGGGAGAGGGGGGGAGTGTGAGGGAGAGGGGGAGGGAGAGTGAGAGGGAGAGGGGGGAGTGTGAGGGAGAGGGGGGGAGTGTGAGGGAGAGGGGGGAGTGTGAGGGAGAGGGGGAGTGTGAGGGAGGGGGGAGTGTGAGGAGAGGGGGGGAGTGTGAGGAAGAGGTGGGAGTGTGAGGGAGGGGGGGAGAGTGAGGGAGGGGGGAGTGTGAGGGAGAGGGGGGAGGGAATTCTCTTCCCCCCAGTCACTCTCTCTCCCCCCCACAGTCGCTCTCTCTCCCCCCCAGTCGCTCTCTCTCCCCCCCAGTCGCTCTCTCCCCCAGTCGCTCTCTCTCCCCCCCCAGTCGCTCTCTGTCTTCCCCCCTAGTCGCTCTCTCTTCCCCCCAGTCGCTCTCTCTTCCCCCCCAGTCGCTCTCTCTTCCCCCCCCAGTCGCTCTCTCTTCGCCCCCCCAGTCGCTCTCCCTTCCCCCCCAGTCGCTCTCTCTTCCCCCCCCAGTCGCTCTCTCTTCCCCCCCAGTTGCTCTCTCTTCCCCCCCAGCCGCTCTCTCTTCCCCCCCAGTCGCTCTCTCTTCCCCCCCAGTCGCTCTCTCTTCCCCCCCAGTCGCTCTCTCTTCCCCCCAGTCGCTCTCTCTTCCCCCCCAGTCGCTCTCTCTTCCCCCCCCAGTCGCTCTCTTCCCTCCAGTCGCTCTCTCTTCCCCCAGTCGCTCTCTCTTCCCCCCAGTCGCGTCCCTATCCCCCCCCAGTTGCTCTCTCTTCCACCCCAGTCGCTCTCTCTTCCCCCCCAGTTGCTCTCTCTTCCCCAACACTCGCTCTCTCTCTTCCCCCCCACTCGCTCTCTCTCCCCCCCACTCGCTCTCTCTCTTCCCCCCCCACTCGCTCTCTCTCTTCCCCCCCACTCGCTCACTCTCTTCCCCCCCACTCGCTCTCTCTTCCCCCCACTCGCTCTCTCTCTTCCCCCCCACTCGCTCTCTCTCTTCCCCCCCACTCGCTCTCTCTTCCCCCCCACTCGCTCTCTCTCTTCCCCTCCCACTCGCTCTCTCTCTTCCCCCTCCACTCGCTCTCTCTCTTCCCCCCCACTCGCTCTCTCTCTTCCCCCCCACTCGCGCTCTCTCTCTCTTCCCCCCACTCGCTCTCTCTCTTCCCCCCCACTCGCTCTCTCTCTTCCCCCAGCCGCTCTCTCTCTTCCCCCCCACTCGCTCTCTCTCTTCCCCCCCACTCGCTCTCTCTCTTCCCCCCCACTCGCTCTCTCTCTTCCCCCCCGTCACGCTCTCTCTCTTTCCCCCCCGCTCAGTTGCTCTCTCTCTCTCTGCCGCCCCCCCACCCCCCCAGTCGCTCTCTCTCTCTCTTCCGCCCCCCACCACCACCCCAGTCGCTCTCTCTCTCGCTTCCAACAACAACATGCCCTCGAAAAAGCCTCGGCACCGCCGGGCACCCCCAGCTAGTCTATATATATAAAGCGGCTCTTCTGTCTGCCTGTCCGTTCTCTATACGTTTGAAAGTTATAGAGTGTACCTACGCGCGCATCATGTCAAAAGAAAGCTTACTATTACGGACCGGTCATAGGCGTATTTACGTTTCGGCCGGACAAAAGTTGCGCCCGCGGTATCCAAAAAACGTTCAACATTCCGCTCATTAGCATCTCATTAGCGACCGTGTGACATCGAGGTCGACCAATCGTACGGCGGGTTCCTGGCGCGTGCCATCCTACAGTTGAGTGTTGAGTGACTTGACGATTGACCAATCCTACGCTTCGGTGACCTGACGGTCGACCAATTGGTGCGTGTGTGGGCGGGCCTTATCGTTCTGAACCGAGGTGAGTGGCCGCCATCTTGATTTTCACGATTTTTTTCCCACACTTTCTGTGTGTTAGGGAACTAAGGTAAACTAAGGTAAATATTTGAATTATGTGTTAGGGAATTAAATAACAATTTATTTGAGTTTTAAATTGTGTTTAGCAACAGTAGGAAATTAAGTGATCCCCTAACCGCCGCCGTCCCCCCCGCTCCTCCTCACCCTCATGCAGGGGGGACTCGGGGCTGCTCGCCAGGCCCGCTGCAGGCAGGCCTGAAGCTCAAAAAATTTCTCTCTCTCTCTCTCTCCTTCTCCTCTTCCCTCTCTCTCCTTCTCCTCTTCCCTCTCCCTCCTCTTCCCTCTCTCTCTCTCTCTCTACTTCCCCCTCTCTCTCTTCCCGTGAGTGCGGGACCGGAAAAACCGGCGGTTTTTAAAATCAACAAATTTCTCTCTCTCTCTCTCTCTCTCTCAGGTGAGGGAGGTTTGACGGTGTCGGGGCCCGGGCTCCTCCACCGGGCGGGGAGGTTTGACGGTGCCGGGGCCGGAGTGCGGGCGGGCCGCCCGAAGTTTCCCGCTTGAGCCGCTCGCTAACGGCTGCCGGGCCGCGGGGTTTCCCTGCCTGCTCCCCGCGGGCCGCCTCGCGCCACTGGCACTGACCACGCCTGCGCCGCCCGCCCGCCCGCGTGAGCCCGCTCTCCCGCTCCCGGTGCCGGCCGCCGCTCAGCTCAAGGGGGGAGTGTGAGGGAGGGGGTGGGGGAGGGTGAGGGAGAGGGGGGGAGTGTGAGGGAGAGGGGGGGAGTGTAAGGGAGAGGGGGGGAGTGTGAGGGAGAGGGGGGGAGTGTGAGGGAGGGGGGGGGAGTGTGAGGGAGAGGGGGGAGGGAGTTCTCTTCCCCCCCAGTCGCTCTCTCTCCCCCCAGTCGCTCTCTCTCCCCCCCGTCGCTCTCTCTCTTCCCCCCCAGTCACTCTCTCTTCCCCCCCAGTCACTCTCTCTTCCCCCCAGTCGCTCTCTCTTCCCCCCCAGTCGCTCTCTCTTCCCCCCCAGTCGCTCTCTCTTCCCCCCCAGTCACACTCTCTTTCCCCCAGTCGCTCTCTCTTCCCCCCCCAGTCGCTCTCACTTCCCCCCCAGTCGCTCTCTCTTCCCCCCCCAGTCGCTCTCTCTTCCCCCCCCATTCGCTCTCTCTTCCCCCCAGTCGCTCTCTCTTCCCCCCAGTCGCTCTCTCTTCCCCCCCACTCGCTCTCTCTCTTCCCCCCCACTCGCTCGCTCTCTTCCCCCCCACTCGCGCTCTCTCTCTCTTCCCCCCCACTTGCTCTCTCTCTTCCCCCCCACTCGCTCTCTCTCTTCCCCCCACTCGCTCTCTCTCTTCCTCCCCACTCGTTCTCTCTCTTTCCCCCCACTCGCTCTCTCTCTTCCCCCCCACTCGCTCTCTCTCTTCCCCCCCACTCGCTCTCTCTCTTCCCCCCCACTCGCTCTCTCTTTCCGCCCCCCCCCGCTCGCTCTCTCTCTCTCTACCAACAACAACATGCTGTCGAAAAAGCCTCGGCACCACCGGGCACCCCCAGCTAGTATACTTATAAAACACCTTAGGATTTTCCTTTATTTTGCTCGCCAGTGTTATTTCATGGCCCCTCCTCGCTCTCCTAATTTCTTCTTTAAGTATCCCCCTACACTTTTTATACTCCTCTAGGGCTTCCTCTGTCTTTAGTCCTTAGTATCTGCCAAAAGCCCCTCTTTTTTTCCTAATCCATTCTCGTATACCCCTTGACATCCAAGGTTCCCTGGGCTTGTTGGTCCTACCCTTGACCTTTACAGGAACATGTTGCCATTGCACTCTCTCAATTTCCTTTCTGAAAGATTCCAATTCCTCCGATGTGGATTTTCCTACAAGTAGCTGATCCCAGTCCACTTTGGCCAGATCCTGCCTTATCATATTAAAATCGGCCTTCCCCCAATTTAGAACCTTTATTTCCAGTCCATCTCTGTCCTTTTCCATGACTACCTTAAATCTCACCGAATTATGGTCACTGTCACCAAAGTGCTCACCTAATAACACTTCTACCACTTGCCCAGCCACATTCCCTAGAATTAGGTCCAGTACCGCCCCCTCTCTTGTAGGACTTTCTACATGCTGGCTCAAGAAGCTCTCCTGGATGCACTTTAAGTTCTAGGAAAGTGTTCTAGGAAACCATCCCAGATGCACTCTATGAACTCCTCCTCAAGACAACCATGGCCAATTTGATTTGTCCAATCAATATGGAGATTAAAATCACCCATGATTATTACTGTACCTTTTTTACAGACCTCCATTATTTGTTGATTTATACTCTGTCTAACAGTATTGCTACTGTTCAGGGGCCTGTAGACTACACCCACCAGAGACTTTTTCACTTTATTATTTTTTATCTCCACCCAAACTGATTCGACATCTTGACCTTCTGATCCAATATCACTTCTCACCACTGTACTGATCCCATCTGTAGTGTCCGAGTATCAATAATACACGGACTGCAGGAGAACAATAATAACAGGTATTTACTGAACAGAGGGTAAGCTTAATCTGAAGTACAGAAGCCTGCTATGGCTTTATATACAGGTGTGGTCACTGCCGGTACTACAGTATAAAGTCAGTTCTCTCTTAAAGGTATATACACAACAATTCCTCCCCTTTTAGATAAACAGTACATAACATTCATTTAACAACTAAATAATAACTAATTACAATTACAATTTTCTCTGTACTATATACATCAACTGAAATAATCACTTATAAGTTCAGTCTTTGAGGAGGCTTCCTGATCCTGACTGGTTAGCGCCTTTCTGGAGTATCCTGTTCTTGCGGCGGAGTCGATTCTGGCTCATTGTCATTGGTTGGTTCGTCAGCTTCCAATACCACTGATTCTGAGGTAGACGCAATCTGTACTTCGGGTTCATTACCAGGTGCGCATGCTCGTGGTAAGGGTTTGGCTTGTTCCTGTGACTCTAGAATCTGGTCAGCATGGCATCTCACGATGCTCTCTCCAACATCCACTGTGTACATTAGTGGTCCCTGCTGTGTGCATATCGTTCCTGGCTGCCATTTTCCTGTTCGGTAGTCGCGGGCCAAGACTGGTTGCCCTATCTTGAAGCTCCTGGTTGGCTTCTCATTGATGTGCTGGAATTGCTTATCCTCAACATCTCGTCTTATGTTTGGTTTGAGCAAATCCAGGCGACATTTAGCCTTCGGTTGAAGAACATTATGGCTGGAGCTTGGTTGGTGACTGCATGTGTCGCATTCCGGTAAGCAAACAAGAAATTATCCACCTTGCGTTGTACTCGCCTTTATTGCCTTTTTAAAGGTCTGAACAAACCTCTCTGCCAATCCATTTGTGGCTGGATGATATGGGGCAGATGTGCAATGTTTCACCCCATTATTCCTCAGAAACCTCCGGAAATCATCGGACACAAACTGTGGCCCATTGTCGGAGCAAATCTGTTCTGGCAAGCCATTCCTGGTGAAGATGGTCTGTAAGACTGCAATAGTTTCTCCGTGGTGGTGGAGGACATTTTGATGACCTCTGGCCATTTCGAATGGGTATCCACGGCGATTAAAAACATTGAGTCCATAAATGGACCAGCAAAATCAATGTGTACCCGTTGCCATGGATATGAGGGCCACTCCCATGGGTGTAGCGGGGCCTGTGGTGGAGCGTTTTGGACCTTCTGGCATCCTGTGCATCTCTTGGTCATTTCCTCGATTTCTTTATCGATTCCCGGCCACCACACAAACGCCCTGGCTAGGCTCTTCATTTATACCCCTCCCAGATGACCCTCGTGAAGCTCATTGAGCACTCTATCTCTCAACTTGGGTGGAATTACCACTCGGGATCCACACATCAAGGTCCCCCGGCACACTGACAGCTGTTCTCTCCTCGGCGAGAATGCTGGCAACAGTGAATCGCCATGTGCTGGCCATCCCTTCACCGTCAAATCATAGACCTGAGTGTGTGTCGGGTCATTTCGGGTTTCCTTCTCTATACTTGAGTTTGTAACAGGTAGACATTCGACTGTGGCCGAATGGAATATCTCAACAGGGTCCACTGCAGGTGCTTCCTCCACCGTTGGCAACGGTAGGCGCGACAGCCCATCAGCGTTTCCATGCTGTTTCGTAACCTTATACTCTATGTCGTACTGATGTGCCCCCAGAAAAAGTGACCATCTTTGCAGCCATTGCGCCGTCATCACCGGAACGCCCTTCTTTGGGTTAAAAATGGAGACCAGGGGCTGATGATCAGTCAGTGGGGTAAATTTCTGCCCGTGCAGATAGTGATTGATCTTCTTCACCCCCCACACCAGGCTCAGGGCCTCCCTGTCAATCTGGGCATAGTTACGCTCGGCTGAGGTTAACGAGTGTGACGCAAAGGCTATTTGCCTCTCAGAACCGTCAAGGAATTTGTGTGACAGCACCGCTCCAATGCCGTAGGGAGACGCATCACATGGCAACCGAATCGGTAGTGTTGGATTGTAGTGGGCCAATACTTCTTTGAAGTGATTCGGCATTTACATTTCTGAAAGGCACGCTTACACTCATCACTCCATTTCCATGTTACTCCAGTTTGCGGCAGGGCATTCAGTGAGTGCAGAATTGTAGATAAATTCGGCAAGAACTTATGGTAGTAGTTTACCAACCCGAGAAACAACCTCAGTTGCGACACATTTTCCGGTGCTGGAGCCTTGACTACAGCCTCAATCTTGCCTGGGGACTTATGCAACCCTTCCTCATCAATCATGTGGCCACAATACAAGACTTGTCTCCTGAAGAACTCGCATTTGGGGCGGTTGGCTCATAGCCCATATTTTTGTAATCTAGTGAGCACCTGCTCCAGGTTGGCAAGGTGTTCACTGTCATTTTCGCCCGTAACCAGGATGTCGTCCAAATAACACTGGGTCCCCGGGATCCCTTGCAGGACTTG
Source organism: Somniosus microcephalus (assembly GCF_052327205.1). Lineage (NCBI taxonomy): Eukaryota > Metazoa > Chordata > Chondrichthyes > Squaliformes > Somniosidae > Somniosus > Somniosus microcephalus. The sequence goes on from NC_140988.1 coordinate 165,288,658, forward strand.
TTCCATCGCCCTCTGCCAAATAGCCGGGGCTGATGCTACCCCGAATACCAGTCTGTTGTACTGGTAAAGACCTTTGTGAGTGTTTATCGCGAGGTATTTCCTAGATGCTTCTTCCACCTCCATTTGTAGATACGCTTGGGCCAGATCAATCTTCGTAATGCGTTTCCCTCCAGATAGTGAGGTGAAAATATCTTCTATCCGTGGAAGTGGATATTATACTGTGTGCAGGACTGGGTTCACAGTTACCTTGAAGTCCCCACAGATGCGAACCTTCTTCGGCTCCCCAGGCGTGCTGCTCAATGATTTCTTCATTACAGGAATGATGGGTGTGGCCCACTCGCTCCAGTCCACCTTGGACAGCACACCCGAATGCTCCAGACTCTCCAGCTCTGCTTCAACGGCTGGGCGGATCGCGTACGGTACCGGTCTGGCCTTAAAAAATTTTGGGTTTGCATTATCTCCAATTTTTATCATTGCCGTTACTCCTTTTAGAGTCCCAAGTCCTTGTTGGAACACCTCTTTCACAGATTCACAGATTCACAGAAACCCCACAGTGCAGATAGAGGCCATTTCGGCCCATCGAGCCTGCACCGACACATATCCCACCCAATCCCCGTAACCCCTACACCAACACATATCCCACTCTATCCCCACGTATTTAATCCCCCTAACACTAAGGGTCAATTTATCATAGCCAATCAACCTAACCTGCACATCCTTGGACTCTTTCGCGTCAGTTAGAATTTTTGGCAGTCATCCAGGTGTGACGTCATCATCCTTTTTGTCAGTCACAGTTAGCGCCTGAATGGAATGCCAATCCAATTGTATTTTTCAGATCCATTCACATCCCAATAATGGTGGTCCTCCATCTTGTAGTATATATAGATACAGTTTCTGTGTTTCCTTGCCGTTGTATTTAACTGGCACCCTTATTTTTCCTCTGCGGTAGACTTTTTGCCCCGTGTATGTCTTCAATACAATGGACGTGTCCTTCAAGGGTATGTGTGAGAATAGCCGCTCATAGTCTCGTCGATTCATGACAGTTAGGGCTGATCCTGTGTCCAATTCCATCTTTACTTGGGACCCTGCTATCATGAGGGTGACCCAAATGGTTCGGTGATCCTCCTTTGCGATCACGTTGTGTAACTTTAGACAACTTAGTCTCCTGTTCCCGGAGTCATTATCACTCTCCTGATCTTCTGAACTACTGTCTGTCATTTTTTTTACTTTCTTGTACTTTTCCTTAGTAGTTCTTTTAGTGTTGGTTTTCTTTCCCGACCTGCAGACTTTTGCTATGTGTCCCATTTTCCCACATTGCCTGCATACTTTGTCCTTAAACCAGCAGTCCTTCTGATCATGGGTTGTTCTGCCGCAGCGATGGCACTTTTCTGCTCCATACGCCATTTCGTTAGCGCTGTATTCTTGTGGTTTCTGTTGTATTTCCGCAGCTCCCCGTGCTGCTGCTTCCTAGGATACTGCCACGCTGAAAGGCTGTTCTAGCGTCAGGTCCTTTTCCGAAAGTAGTCGTTGCTGGGTTCCTTCACTCTGGAGCCCGCAGACAAACTTATCCCTTAAGGTGTCTGCCAGCCCTGTTCCGAACTGGCAGTGCTTCGATAACTTGCGTAGTTCTGTAAGATAGTCAGCATTGCTCTCATCTTTGTGCTGGTTCCTTTTATGGAACTTGAGTCTTTCTGCTATCAGCAGTGGTGTAGGGTTTAGGTGTTCCTGTCAGGTATTAACAATCTCTTCAAAACTTTTCTCCATTGGTTTAGCTGGGGTAATTAAATTCCGCAATAGGCGGTACGTTCTTGCGCCCATCAAATTTAATAATACCGACGCCTCCTTTCCATTGGCCACCTCATTTGCCTTGCAGTACACTTCAATTCTTTCCACATACGTGGTCCAGTCTTCTACCTCGTTGTCGAAAGCAGTGATACTGCCACTCTTCGGCATCTTGGGTTGTTTAAAATGGCGCCTCCCGCACTTTTTCTTCTTCCCCAATGGATTAAAATGGCGCCTCCCGCGCTTTTCCTTCTTCCCCAATGGAATAAAATGGCACCTCCCACGCTTTTCCTTCTTCCCCTTGCTGTCACGCTGCTCCTAGCGTTCTACAGGGTAATGGCAGCGACCCGCGGCTTCGACGCGTCTCACTTCTCCTTCCCCTCATTTTATTTTCTCTACGCTGCCCGGTTCTTGAGCACCGACCGCGCCCTATGCGCTCCACCCTCTCTCTCTCTTTTCCTCCCGACGACGCTGCACGGCCCCTTTGCAGAGCCGCTCGATCAAGCTCGAGCCCGCCGCAGTCCGGAAGGGTCAGCGCACTACCTGCTACCAGCACGATTTGCTGGAACACCTTGACTGGGGAGCCAAGCCCAGCTCTCCACAGCCTCCCCTGCAATTCTCCGAACTCCGATGGATCCTTGGGCGGTTGCCCGCCGTCGACGCCCATTGCTCTGACTTCGACCTCCAAGAAGCTACTTCTCAGGGAAGGATCCCCGTGAGGTGATGCAGTACTGCAGGTGAGTTCGAATCTGCTCGTCGCCAGTATAGTGTCCGAGTATCAATAATACACAGACTGCAGGAGAACAATAATAACAGGTATTTACTGAACAGAGGGTAAGCTTAAACTGAAGTACAGAAGCCTGCTATGGCTTTATATACAGGTGTGGCCACTGCCGGTGCGCAGTATAAAATCAGTTCTCTCTTAAAGGTACATACACAACACCATCCTTTACCAACAAAGCCACCCCACCTCCCTTTACTTTCTGTCTGTCCTTCCGAATTGTCTGATACCCTGGAATATTCAGTTCCCAGCCCTGATCACCTTGCAACCACATCTCTGTAATAGCAATCAGATCATACCCATTTGTATCTATTTGTGCTGTCAACTCATCTATCTTAATAGCAAAATACTGCGGATGCTGGAAATCATCTGTTGTTAACTTATCTATCTTGTTACGAATGCTGCATGCATTCAGATATAGAGCTTTTAACCATTTCTCCTTGTTTTGGCCCCATTTTCAGTTGCACTCTTATTTTTAAACATTCTGTCCCTTCCTGTCACACTCTGGTTATTATTTCCCCCATCTCTATCCTGCTTTATTGTTTTCTCATTTCTCATTGACTTTTTAAATTCCTGCTCACCTGGATCCTCCCCCCACTATTTAGTTTAAAGCCCTCTCTACAGCCCTAGTTATTCGATTCGCCAGGGCTCTAACCCCAGCATGGTTCAAGTGAAGCCCGTCCAAATGGAACAGCTCCCTTTTTATCCCAGCACTGGAGACATGTTGAATAATTACTTTGCATCAGTATTTACAGTAGAGGAAGAGGATATCATGCCAGAAATCCCAAGGAAACTGATACTGAATCAGGGACAGGGACTCAATAAAATTAATGTAAGTAAAATAACTGTAATGAAGAAAATAATAGCACTTAAGTGTGACAAATCTCCAGGACCAGATGGTTTCCATTCCAGGGTTTTAAAGGAAATAGGTGAGCACATTGCAGATGCCCTAACTATAATCTTCCAAAGTTCTCTCAATTCAGGAACAGTTAGATTGGAAAATTGCGCATGTCACTCCGATATTTAAAAATGGTGCAAGGTGGAAACCAGGGAATTATAGACCAGTTAGCCTAACATCTGTTGGGAAATTACTAGAGTCTATAATTAAGAATGGGGTGTCTGAACACTTTGAGGATATTCAGTTGATCAGAGTGAGCCAGCATGGATTTGTGAAAGGTAGGTCATGCCTGACAAAGCTGATTGAATTTTTTGAGGAGGTGACTAAAGTATGGACAGGGAAATGTCTATGGATGTTATTTGTATGGACTTCCAGAAGGCATTTGATAAAGTCCCATATAAGAGACTGTTAACTAAGGTAGAAGCCCACAGAATTGAGGGCAAATTATTGACCTGGTTAGGAAATTGGCTGAGCGGCAGGAGACAGAGAGTAGGGATAATGGGTAGGTACTCAAATTGACAGGATGTAACTAGTGGTGTCCCGCAGGGACCTGTGTTGGGGCCTCAACTATTCACAACATTTATTAATGACTTAGATGATGGCATATAAAGCCATATATCCAATGATAGATGGCATTGTAGGCAGCGTAGATGGAAGCATAAAATTACAAAGGGATATAGACGGATTAAGTGAATGGGAAAAACTGTGGCAAATGGATTTCATTAGGCAAATGTGAGGTCATCCACTTTGGACCTAAATAGGATAGAACAGGATACTTTTTAAATGGTGAAAAGCTAAAAACAGTGGAGGTCCAAAGAGACTTGGGTGTCCTGGTACATAGATCATTAAAATGTCATGAACAGGTACAGAAAATAATCAAAACGTCTAATGGAATGCTGGCCTTTATATCTAGAGGACTAGAATACAAGGGGGTAGAAGTTATGCTGCAGCTATACAAAGTCCTGGTTAGACCACACCTGGAGTACTGTGAGCAGTTCTGGGCACCACACATTAGGATGATATATTGGCCTTGGAGGGAGCACAGCGTAGGTTTACCAGAATGATACCTGGACTTCAAGGGTTAAGTTATGAGGATAGATTACATAAATTAAGGTTGTATTTCCTAGAATTCAGAAGATTAAGGCATGACCTGATGGAAGTTTTCAAGATATTAAGGGGAACAGATAGGGTAGATAGAGAGAAACTATTTCCGCTGGTTGGGGATTCTAGGACTAGGGGGCATAGTCTAAAAATTAGAGCCAGACCTTTCAGGAGTGAAATTAGGAAACACTTCTACACACAAAGGGTGGTAGAAGTTTGGAACGGTCTTCCGCAAATGGCAATGGATGCTAGGTCAATTGTTAATTTTAAATCTGAGATTGATAGCTTTCTGTTAACCAAAGGTATTAAGGGATATGGGCCAAAGGAGGGTATATGGAGTTCGGTCGCAGATCAGCCATGATCTCATTGAATGGTGGAACAGGCTCGAGGGGTAATGGTCTACTCCTGTTCCTATGTAACTCCAGCCAAAGGCACCTGTGAAATGTGTTGGTTCTCTCACCACCTGCCGCAGGCCCAGTCTGGCAGCTATGCCCTTCAGGACTCAGCCAACTCAGTGCTACTGAGCCACTCTTGGTGATGGACATTGAAGTCCCCCACCCAGAGTACATTCTGTGCCCTTGCTACCCTCAATGCTTCTTCCAAGTGGTGTTCAACATGGAGAAGTACTGATTCATCAGCTGAGGGAGGGCGGTAGGTTTGAATCAGCAGGAGGATGTTTCCTTTCCCATGTTTGACCTGAAACCATGAATACTCCCAGGGCCACCTCAGGGATGATGATGGAGGAGTCTGGGACATTGGCTGAAAGGTATGTTTCTGTGAGTAGGACGATGTCTGTGTGACAGCTCTCCTAATTTTGGCACAAGTCCCCAGATGTTAGTGAGGAGGACTTTGCAGGGTTGACTGGGCTGGATGTGCCGTTGTCATGTCCAGAGCCAGTGCCTAGGTCGATAGCAGATGGTCTGTCCGAGTTTATTCTTGTTTTTCATACAACTGAATGGCTTGTTAGGCCGTCTCAAGGGGCAGTTAAGAGTCAATCAACTCTGGAGTCACATTTAGGCCAGAGAAGGATGGACAGGTTTCCTTTCCCTGAAGGGCATTCAGTGAACCAGATGGGTTTTATACGACAATCCTGTCAAATTTAATTCCTGATACTTGCTTTTTATTCTGGATTTATTTAATTAAGTGAATTTAAATTCCCCAGCTACCATGAATGGGATTATGAACTCACATCTCTGGATTATTCATCCATGCCTCTGGATTGCTAGTCTAGTAACATAACCACTATGCTACCGATAAGCTGTGTGCTTGTGTTACTTACTCACATGCACAGAGCTCTGCTGTCCTGGTAAATATTTTTTAATGTTAAGAGAGAGCAATCAGCAGCATCAATTTTATCATGAACTGGACCTGTGCACTTTTGAAACCTGACTCAAACTTGACTGGAGTTATACATCACACTGTGACAGACTCAGCCAACGTTACTCCAGAGTTATACAACTACTTACATCTCAATAGGAAAATGAAACCATTTCACAGGTGCCTTTAGCTGGCATTATACTGCGCGACCAGTCTAAGACTACTGGTTGTACAGTACAAATCTTTGTTGCAAAGTCTTGTGAAAACGCTGCTCATAACGGTATAACTGCAGCCCTAGTGCCTCGCAGTGTTAGATAACGCTGGTGTAGCAGTTCCATCACACCAAGCGGCAGGGGAGGCAATTTAGATCATTAAGAGATTGTTAAGAGGCACTTAAATACTATTTTAAGCTTACCTTTCAATTTTACGAGTTTCCACACGGGTTACACGTTGCTCGGGGATCATGTCAGCTCAGCAGGTCGTGAGTGGATTCAGCACTGAATTATCTGATTACTTGACAGCTGCAAAAGTGGTATAAAAATGTGGCTCATGACACCTTTGAGGAGGCCAAAAAATGAGGCTGAGGAACATTACAATCAAAGCCTCATCTCCACCAGAAGTGTCATAGAGCAATCAATAGGGTTGATTAAAATGCACTTCATATGCCTGGACAGATCAGGAGGAGCCCTACAGTATGCACCAGCCAGGGTCTCCAGAATCGTAGTGGTCTGCTGTGCCCTGCACAACATAGCACAGCAGCGAGGATTAGTGCTGCATGAGGAACAAGGCACAAAGCACACAGCCTCTTCAGAGGATGAGGAGAAGGAGGAGGAGCATGAGGTTTAAGATGAGGATGAGTAAGACCTGGAGGAGCCAGCGGTCCAAATGCCACCAGTACACGGCCACTTGAGGCCAGGAATCGCTTCATCATGGCCAGATTTAGTCAAGTTCACACAGCACAGACATGTGGCTGCCCCATGCGTTGCCATACTGACATCAGCCCACATCAACACCATAAAGCACCCTTACAATGACCAGTCCTTTCTTTTCACTGTCACCACCATTGCTGGAGATTAAATTAGCCCTGACCATTCACTCTGCCACTTCCAAGTGTGCACACACATTTGGCAAGGACCGCAGTTTACGAATTAAATGATTTAATACACAAAATTAATTTAACATAACCTTGACAGTATCATTGAAAGAAACACCCAACACCCTTGTAACTATTTGTGTGGCATCTTTTTTTTCCGAGGGCTTCTACGGGTGCAACGCCTGTGGCTTTAGCAGAGGTAGAGGCAGCCACCTCAATTCCCTGCTGCATCCACTTAGATGCCTTTGGCGGTCGTCCTCTGGGTTTTGGAGCCTGTGAGGGCCCCGCCAAAGTCTGCTCCTCCTGCGACTGTGCAGTGGCAGACTCAGCCATCGCTGTCCAGGAAGGCATCGGGGGCTCTGACCAAGGGGTTAGCAAGGGGGTAGAAATGTGAGAGCTTGGAGAGGAGCCCCCACTTCCATATGCCCTCCCACCATCTTCCCTCTCATGGGCCACCCACACTTCTCTGCTAGCAAGTAGCTGGAGAGCACCTTGTTGCACATCAGTGGGGCCATAAGGACCCATGTCTATACTGATGTTTCTCCTAACAAGGACGTCTGTGAACCTCTGGCTTCTCTCCTCCATAGATGCCCATCTATTTGCAATTGAAACCATGTGCTCACGTGACTGGTGCATTATGTCCTCCATGTAGGTGGCCATCCTATCCATGGAGGAACCAACAGTCACGAGTGCGTGTGCCACAGTGGTGCTCATGCTTGAGAGGGACTCCTCCATTCTCTGTACACCCGCAGTCACTGCGGTTGCAAAACCTGTCAGAGCCTCCTGCACTTGTTCCTGCAGCTCCAGGATCACCCTCTTCCATGATGGCCTCCGAGGCTCAGCTTCTGCATGCAGCTGAGCAGACCTAGGAGACCCCTGCGCCTTCTAACAAGATGTCTCCACTGCTGACCCTGTCTCCACCATCTGCTCTTGCTCACCTGTGATGTGTGAGACACCAGGTGACAGCACTACTCTATCTTGCAACGGACCCACCGAGGTGATTATATCTGCGCTGGTGCTGGCTTGCCTTGGCTGAGGTGGCACTGCGCACTCAGAGACTGGAGGCTCCTCTGAGGTGTCTTCTTGCTCTTCCTCCTGGACAGTGGGGGGAGGGGCCTCTTGATGGGCCTGTGGAGGAGTAAAGTGATCAGTTAGATATATGATATGTCGATTGCATACACATACCATTATGCACATTATGAGCATTCAATTTCTCTTGGCATCAGCCCCATATGAGTGACTGATGAATGCCATGTAGGTGTATGGAAATTGATTCTGTCACCAGGTTGTTCTGATGAGCCCCTCTCTCCATCCCCCACTACCGGTTGGTCCACCACTCCACTTATTTTGAGGGTTGCCTCCTCTGCACTTGTCAGAATAGCGAATGATTGAGGGCTGCCTCCCATTCTCTCCGTCTTGTTGTGGGCTCTATTTTCCTGCAAGGAGGGAAAGAAGAGAAGGTTGAGTGAGAGTGATGGAATGAGTGTAACGAATGGACAGGTTAGATTTTTAGAGGGAGACTATGATGGAGTAGGGTGGCTATAACAAGTTGCCTCCTTTAGTGTTGTTTGTTGGTGTCATTGCATTAGGATGAGGATGAGTGTGAGGGGTGCATAGTAAGATGGGGAAGTGATAATGTAGATAGAGAGGGATGGGTGGAGGTGCAAGGTAAGTTGGTGTGAGTAAAGATGTGTAGGAGTAGGGTAGGGAAGGCAGAGTGCTGTTATATTGAGTAGCGATGTGCAGGAGTAGGGTTTGAAATGCTGAGTGATGGGGAAGTGATAACAGCCACAGCAGCATGAAGGTAAGTGTGACTTTATACTCACTTTTCCTGATCTTAGAAGATCATTAGAACGCTTGCGGCACTGCACCTAGGTCCGCATCACCACACACCTGCCTGTGACCTTCTCTGCTATCTGCTGCCAGGCTGCCTTGGTCTCCTGGGGAGGTCTCTTCCACCCACTGGCAGAGAAGAGAACTTCACTGCCTGCTCTGGCTCCCTCCGCAAGAATGTGGAGGGGGTCATCGCTGAAACGAGGAGTAGCCCTCTGCCTTTGCAAACTCATTTTCACCTCAAAACAAACTATGTCTGCACTGCAGCCAGTCAAGAGAAGAAGTGAAGTGAAATGGGGCCATGGCCCCTTTAAATATATCGGTACCAGAAGCGTCAGTGCTGACGTCACCAGACCCACACCTTGTAATTGGGCCAGGGAACGCGAAGGGCGGGCTTAACAAGGACCATTACGGCAAAATCTTTTTTTCACCAGGATGAAGACGACAGCGGGCTCGTGGCCCGCCAAAGACCTCTCCCGGCATGAAGCCGTCCAGGTAGGGGAAATCGTATCTAGAGTTTGTGGAGGGTTGTAGGGCTGCAGGAGGTTACAGAAAAAGGGAGCGATGAGGCCTTGAAGAGATTTGAATACAAAGATGATTATTTTAAACTGGAGGCAATGGAGGAGCGGGAATCTAATATAGGTCAGTGAGCACAGAGGTGATGGTTGAGTGGGACTTGGTGTGGGATAGAATAGGGTTAGCAAAATTTTGGATCAATTGAAGTTTAGGGAGGGTGGCGGATGGGAGGTTGTCCATGAGAGCATTTGAACTATCAAGTCCGGAGATGACAAAAGCATGGAGGAGGGTTTCGCCTGCAGATGGGCTGAGGCAGGGGTGGAGACAGGCAATGTTACAGAGGTGGAAGTAGGCGGTCTTTGTGATGGAGACAATATAAGTTTGGAAACTCATCTAAGGGATGAATAGTATGCTAAAGTTGCAAACAATTCAGCTGGGGAGGGGGATAGGAACGGTGGCAAGTGTATAGAGTTTGTGGTTGGGGCTGAAGACGATGGCTTTGTTCTGGAAAAAATTGCAGCACATTCAGGACTGGATTTCAGACAAGCAATCTGACAACAGTAATATGATATTGTAAAGTTAGTTCCTTTAAATATTTTTTTGGTGCATAGCAAATATCAAGCTGGAAAAGCCATGTGGGTCAGGTGCCCTTTTTTTAGCTGTGAGGCACAAAGCTCCCATTGAAGGATTGGCTACTGGAGGCCTCAATAAAGGGGGCAGCTAAACAAAGGTAGTCCTATAAAGAGAGTACCACCTATGTCTATTATGTGACATTTTTTAAACAAGTTTCTGCTTCTGCGCCCTTTGGAAACAGGCGCTTAGCAACTGGAGCGCTTCTCAGGTATTCCAACCATATTATCATTATGAGGACATTTGGGGCCTCAATGAACCTTGCGTACATTTTTGTGCACTCACCCAGCAACTTGTGCAGTGGTAAACCACAATAGTAAGTGCTGAGTGTGTCGAACATGTAATAGACCACAGACCTCTTTACCCAATAATATGGGCCTCCCATACCTGAAGCACAGCTGTGCTTCAGGTGTAAAGGATCACATTTGGCCGTATTTTGTGACCCCTATGGGTGCGTACGAGGTGCACACGCAGCCATAGGGCCCGAACAAGTTCCAAATTAAGCATGCGAAGCGCATGCGCTAAAACCCGGAACTTGCGATCTGTCGCGAATCTTCTTGACAGATCCTCTGCATCCCCGAGAGATGGGCCTCTGCGGGTGGAGAGTTGTGCTATTTGCCCAACTTCTGCCTGCTGAAAAGCCATGCAATCCTTACGGCTGGTAAAAGCAGACATAAGGCCTGCTTTTACCAGCATAAGAGTTTTAAAAAATAGAAAATTAAAATGTTATCACTCATTTATACGTTAAAAACCCTGTCCAAGAGGTAAGTTTATTTTTAACCCTGTTAAAACATATACATTCAATATATAGGGCCAGAACTTCGGGTCCCCATGGCTGAGTACACGGGGAACACACAGCACATCAAGGGAACAAACACATTAAAATCCCCTTATCCTTATCCCACCCCCTATACCTAACTAGGTTAAGCTATGAGGGGCCAGGGATTTATGCTCACCAATTTGAAACCTGTTGACTTTTAACGGTTGTAAGTTTTGGGGTCCGCTCTTGCTGTCCTTTGGGGTACTTCATCGCCACGTGGTCACAGGGCGCAGTGATGGAGTTGTTTATGCGAAGCACCCTCCTTTTCCTCAGTTAACGTCTTCATCGAGTCGCGTCTTCATCGAATCGCTATGGGTCTTCTTCTTCTTCCTCGGGCAGTTTGGTCGCTGACGGGTTTTATAACGGTTGGGGCTCAGTTGCTGGTTTATACTGTCAAACTGAGTTTTCTACCCATTCTTCGAATGCCAGTTTATTCAACAAATGCCAGCTTATAACTAGGCCATTTGTCTTGATTTCACTGTCCATGCAGCAAACGCCAGCTTATAACTAAGCCGTTTGTCCCCCAATGCATCTTTCCGCTGCCCTTCTCTGCCTTTACTGGTTTACCATTTTCTTCGTCTCATCTCATCTCATCTGTTTATGGCCCCGTGTGTCCTGTGTGTTTATGATTCGGGTCTCATTCACCTCCCGCGTTTGGCCCTCGGTGTAGTAATGGGCATCCTTCATGTTAAGCGGCGCGGGGAGTGAGAAGAGAGCCCGCCACGAGGCACGAAGCGACAACGAGAGGCAGGAGGCAAGGGCCAAGAGATAAGAGAGCGGGGCAAGAGACTGATCACTACCGATGGGCCTACAATTATAACCGGTTCTTCATCCCTTATCTGCTCGCCAAATCAGGTCAGTCCTTTGTCTAACTTTTGGCGGGCTCATTTAAAATGATTACAGCCATTTACTTTAATGACTTCTGGAGTGGTTGTCTCCTGGTATAATGGCTCCGATGTCCTAGCTGTTTGTTATTTATGAAATTTAATTGTCCTCATCCTGGCTTGATGGCTACTGTAAGCTGTTACCGATTATGTATGCAGAAACTTAATGGCCTCGATTAGGCCCATTCTGACTTGATCTGTTCTGAGGTGAATGAAGGCATATTCTGTGTTTACCTAGCTGTCTGGCTTCACAAAGTCTTTCACAGATTCATGCATTTTGGGTTTCGTTTCAGGTTTGGAAAGTGCCTGCCTTTTTGCAGGGCCTTGCTTTTAAAATCCTGTACTTTTGGTCACGCGGTTGCAGAAGCCATTTTGGGTACCCTTTTTAATAACTTGTCCATACAGGGTCCCTTTATCCATAGCTTTTGGAGAATGTGGGAATTTTGAGAACCCTACACTCCCCCCTGTTGATACTAAACTTGCTTTAAGTATCATCCTGACAAGGTGAGCAAAATTCCTGAGCCTCCATAGTCAATCTTCCCCTGTAATTACCTATCTATGATCCCACGACACATTCATTTCCCATTCTGTAAAAATGTAGTGTACATAAGCATACATAGACAGATTACAGGCGTTTACACACATCCAAGCGTGGAGGGGCCCAACACCCCTGCACCACTTGGTACACATCATCTTTATTAACAATAACAAATCAGAAAAGTCTTTATTAAAATTAACAAAAAGAACACAAAAAAACAACAATCTTTGTTCAATAACACAAACAACAAAATTCAAACAGGTGTATCTCCCTCCACCTTAACATAAAGTTCCTTCCAGGTCCTTTGGTTTTGGAATTCTAGTATTTGGCCTTTTCCCTTGCACTGCGTGCATACTAGGTACAATACTTTTCCCAGCTGGCAAACCACGAGAATGTGGGAAGCCAGTCTAATCCACGAAGGGACCTCTATATTCTCAAAAATGTCCCACCAGGGTGGAACTACAATGTCCAATATCTGGGCCCCTATCTCTACTGTTTTCTGCTCCAGAGTGTAGAAATGTTTCTGGGAGACTATTGCTGCTTTGAGTATTTTAGTAAGATGATCTGGGAGAGGGGGAATTTCATAGCCGAAATGCGCTACATACTTTTGTAGATTGGTAAAATTCTCTTTTACAGTGAGGTGAAGAGTGGAGGGTTCAGGAATGGGGACAATTCCTTCCTGGGCCACTTGAACTTCTGCCTCAGGTTTAAAGCAGAAACTGCTATCACTTACCGGACACCAGCTCTGCTGTCCATGCTGGTAGTGGGGCACTTCCGTGGTGACACAATATTCGGCTCTCCCCGGGTGAGTATGCATGGGGTACTCACCCGTAGGCCAAATGGAATTGCCGGTTTCCTGCATGCACTGCGCATGCGCGGGAAACCAGCACTTCCGATCCTCTGAACGAAGAGGTTCAGAGGTCGAACGCACGCGCAGGGGAGGCTGCGCATGCGCTTTGAACTTAGGTTTTTTTTACAGGCTTTCCCGGGAGGGTAAGCCAAGGTAAGTGGTCAATTAATTTAAATTAAAACATTTTTTCCACAGGTTTATTATTTTTAAATACTTTAAAGCAAGGTAAGTTTATTTTTAGCCCCATTATAAAATAAAATTAATTTTTTTTAAAATTTAAATTATTGTTTAAAATAGTTATTTGATATAATTTATAGTTTATTTTAAAAGTGTGCTTTTTAAAAAAAATTATTTGAAGGTTTACTGCTATTTTGGGCCCGTAGTATTTATAAATTTTGACAGGTCTACCTGTCAATCTTATGAATGGGCTTTTCCCTCCTCCGATTGGCTGCCCATGGCTCATGTGATCCGAGGGGATGCATCGCACTAACTACGCCCCTGGGACACGCAAGCACAGCGCGCCGGCAGCTGGGCCAGGCCCGGAGCGGAATTCCACGGGGCCCTACAGCTTAACTGCCGGCGCGCAAGGTAAGTGCAGGTCGGGGGCTTACACCCACGGGAAGCCCCCGACCCAAATTTCTGGGCCAATATGCCCCACCTCCTATATATGCTACCTGTGGGGGAACAGGGCCTGTGCCATTGCCTCCATGGTACAATTTATAGGTTTTGCGCCAGCCGCTCTAAACCCGCACTGTGGTTTTGAATAGGCATTCAAGTGCTGGGGACACAGTATTATGTGTGCTCCCCGGCTCTGGCACCCCGAGAGGTCGGTACCTGTCATAGCGTGCTCCCACTTTATGACATAAGGTGGGACCGCTGTGAAATGGATGTGTGCACCCCCTTGAATGACTCCAATGTTCTCTACCCTGTATACCGGCGCGGGTCGGGCTGTCCCACCCATGACCGGCATCCTAACTACTATACCCATGTTCATATGGTTTGACTGTCCACAATCTACTGGGACTGGGTAGGCCTCAGAAGCTAGCTGGAGTTGGCACAGGTTTAATGCACTCTCAAATGGATGGAGGGCTGCGAGGTGCTTGTTGCTGATCCAGGAGGGGACTAAACCCTGTTTTAAATCCTCCAGATTACTGCGGCCCTCGCCCAGCAACCACGCCCCGTACAGCACGCATACCTCATTTTGTGCAGCCTGATCCGAAGCATTTCTGTCCTCTCTTATGAGGGCATTTACGGTCTTTGCGTGCTTCTCCAGCTCAGCTATAATTTCTTTTAAATGGAAAGTCATGACCTGGTCCTCATGTAACTCTGAGCCCACTACCTTATTTTCATCCATCAAGATTTTCTTTAACTGTGTTTTTAAACTGTTTATCTGGGTCTGCAATTCTATGTCATCTAAACTGTTGGTGACAGAGGACCCTGTGTTAAACGCAGTAAAAACATCATTCCATGCTCCCCTTCTTTGCCTCCCCGTATTACCCAAAAACTCATGGTGTGTGGTGTACAGTTCAGTTTTGTCGACATTGGCAAAATCGAACTCATAAAATTTCCTAAGCAACTCTTTTAACAGGGCCTGGTATAGCTGTTCTGTCTCTTTGGGGCACCACTCCGATAAGTGTACCTCGGTGAGGTTTAAAATCACGGAGGCTACCGCGTAGTGTACTCCCTGGTACAGCACCTGATCCGTTGGCACTAGTACCAGCCCATTCCCTGGTCTCTTGGTGGTGGCGAGGCACCCCTCCCTGTGTGTTCTTGCTGCCTGGGTCATGGGCAGGGGCTTTCGGGGGCGGATCACAAGCTCGGTGGCATTGACTGGGATCGGGGAGTATAGGACTTTGCACGCCTTCAGGCTGGTATCCCACTTCATCCCCTCCCCGGCGTCTTGCCACTGCCGGTGGAAAATGATGGATATGTCTGTGGGGCAGAACTTCTCTGACCCCCATATATAGATATAAATCCCTTGATCCGGTTCCCACCACTTGTCCCAGCACACACTCAATCCCCCATGAGTCCCTGTAATCGTCCGGTGGGTATTGTTCCCCAACCGTTCTCATAGCCTTGCTCAGTTTTCTGAGCCACCACCACCTATCCAAAGGAATCTGTCCCTTGCATGTTAAACATACACGTTTCCCTACGGTGACGCTGACCCTTGTGGTAACGACCTGTACCCTGGGGCACAGGAGGGAGGCCTCCCCGTATGTGAACCCGGTCTGGCTGGAGTACTTAGACGAATTGGACCCCAGCCACCCTGGCCACCTTCCCTCGTGGAAGTAGACGGCGAGCTCCTCCACGTCCCGTTCGCCACTTCCGTCGGTAACTATAGGCGCTCTTTCCCCTGAGCACCCATAGATGGGGGATTCCTCCACGTCACCTCATTTCCAATGCTCATTCCTATCAGGGCGAGTAGGAGTAAGCCCCCCTTCATCCTGAAATCCTCTCTGCAAAGAGATACAAGAACATATAGCCAGGTCCCGAGGAGATTCTCTGGCTTGGGTGAAGCATAGTCGGGTCTCGCGACCTCGACTCAAATACACACACTCTTAACAGATTACTACTTATTTAAAACTACCCATCACCTTGTTTAAACTTACACTAAACACCCAAACTTAATAATACCTAACTTATATTACCTAAACTATATACATCTGCTGCCCGTCTCTGGGCGGCCAGCCCAATTCCTGTTTGGGCTGCGGCACACCGTTCCCTTCATCTGGAACAGTACCCATGGATTGGAGGGTAGCTAATGTTACCCCACTATTCAAAAAAGGTGGTAGAGAGAAAACGGGGAATTACAGACCGGTAAGCCTGACATCGGTAGCGGGGAAAATGCTAGAGTCCATTAAAAAAGAAGTAATAGCAGAGCACTTGGAAAACAGTGACAGGATCGGACAAACTCAACATGGATTCACAAAAGGTAAATCGTGCTTGACTAATCTAATGGAATTTTTTGAGGATGTAACTGGTAAAATAGATAAGGGAGAACCAGTGGATGTGGTGTATCTGGACTTTTAGAAGGCCTTTGATAAGGTCCCGCATAAGAGATTAGCGTGTAAAGTTAAGGCACATGGGATTGCGGGCAAGGTATTGACTTGGATAGAGAACTGGTTGGCAGACAGAAAGCAAAGAGTTGGAATAAACGGGTCTTTTTCCAAGTGGCAGGCAGTGACTAGTGGGGTACCGCAGGGATTGGTCCTTGGACCCCAGCTATTCACAATATATATTAATGATCTAGAAATGGGAACTAGATGTAATATCTCCAAATTTGCAGATGACACAAAGCTGGGTGGGCGTGTGTGCTGTGAGGAGGATGTCGAGAAACTCCAGTATGATTTGGACATGTTGGATGCTTGGGCAGAAACATGGCAGATGCAATATAATGTGGATAAATGTGAGGTTGTACACTTTGGTGGCAAAAACAGGAAGGCAGTTTATTATCTAAATGGCAATAGATTGGGAGAAGGGGAAGTGCAACGAGACCTGGGTGTTCTTGTGCACCAGTCGCTGAAGGTAAGCATGCAGGTGCAGCAGGCGGTTAAGAAAGCAAATGGTATGTTGGCCTTCATAGTGAGAGGGTTTGAGTACAGGAACAAGGATGTCTTGCTGCAGTTGTACAGGGCCTTGGTGAGACCACATCATGAGTATTGTGTGCAGTTTTGGTCACCTTATCTGAGGAAGGATGTTCTTGCCATGGAAGGAGTTCAGCGAAGATTCACCAGGCTGATACCTGGGATGGAAGGAATGACGTATGAGGAGAGATTGGGTCGATTGGGCTTGTACTCGCTGGAGTTTAGAAGAATGAGAGGTGATCTCATTGAAACTTATAAAATTCTGACAGGACTGGACAGACTAGATGCAGGAAGGATGTTCCCGATGGTCGGGGAGTTCAGAACCAGGGGACACAGTCTAAGGATAAAGGGTAGGCCATTTAGGACAGAGATGAGGAGGAATTTCTTCACCCAGAGAGTGGTGAACCTGTGGAGCTCTCTACCACAGAAGGCAGTGGAGGCCAGTTCATTAAATATATTCAAGAAGGAGTTGGATATATTTCTTAAGGCTAAAGTGATCAAGGGGTATGGGGAGAAAGCAGGGACCGGGTACTGAATTTGGATGATCAGCCATGATCGTATTGAATGGAGGAGCAGGCTCGAGGGGACGAATGTCCTACTCCTGCTCCTATCTTCTATGTTTCTATGTTTCTATGTTTCTATGTGTGATGGGTGAGGAGGGTGATGGGAGAGGTGCCTGTGAAGATCAGTGACCTTTTCACAGCGCAATGTGTGGCCAAGAGGTGCCGCTCACAATTGGAGTAGCTCCTCTCCACATCCGTGAGTATCCTGGAGGAGTAGACCATCAGCCTCAGCCAGCCATGCCGCTCTTGGAGCAGCACAGCACTCAGGCTGTCCCCACTGGCTGTTACCTCCAGGAAGAACTCTTTCCCCCCATCTATGGCCCCTAGAACTGGTGCGGTCTGCAGATCCTCCTTGAGCCTGACAAATGCTGCCTGGCAACCCTCATCCCAAACCCACTCCACACCCTTGTGTAGGAGTCGGAGCAGAGGGGCTGCTGTGGCTGCATAGTCTTCAATGAAGTCTCTGCAGTACCCGATTAGCCCTAAAAACGACATGTAAGATTTGCAAAATTTCTGCATTTCCCCGAAGGCTGTTATTATTAAACGGGACCCTGCGTGGACTTTTTAAATCAAAAAGGGTACCCAAGATGGCATCCGTGCCTCGTGGCAGAAAGCCTGTGGGATTTTAAAATGGACTCTGCAACGCAGACAGCTTGTGGATCGAAACCCAAGTTGCAGTTTTCTGTGAAGAGAGACTTTTTATTTTGAAACCAGACAGGACTCTGAATTATGCATTAGACCGAATTGGAGACAAATCTGAATTCAGTTTAGGCCTATAGTTAAGGCCATCAAGCAGTCTACATATATTATCGGAAACAGATTAACAGAGCCATCGAGGCTGGACAGGCCCATCAGGGAACTTGCATGACAATGCAAGTCAATTATCGGGCCGGTAGATGCGATTACTGGCCATCTAAAAACAGTTAGTATGGATTGCTACCATTATTTAAAATAGCCCGCCAAGATTAAGACAAAGAACTAACCTGATTTGGTGCGCAGATAAGGGCTTTCGACAAAGGTATAATTGAAGGCCCCCGGGTAGCAATCGGGGTGTTCTTTGTTGGTTGGTGTGCTGTGTGCTGCTGCTTTTCTCTTCTCTGTCCGCTCTTCGGCCCCTCGCCCTCGTGGCTGCCGCTCTTTCCTCGTCCCGTGCTTACCCCCTGGCCTTTGCCCGTGCCCTTTTCCCGCTCCATCTGGAATCGCCCCGGCACCGGGTCGGACGGACACGGACAATTCAGGCCAGGCGAGGCGGGGCGCGACGAGGGGAGGACGGAAGACCATCGGAGGGAAGGCCACCTGAGGAAGACCGGCTGAAGAAGACCAACTGAGGAGATGAACTGAGGGGAGGCTTCGAATTATCAGGCCTTCAGCCTCAGCCGACCTTCGAATATCTGCACACCAACTCAAACTGTAGGCTGGTGACGAAGAATCATCCCTGCAAGGTAAAGTACCCAAACAGAGACTTTAACTTTGGGGTACTCGAACCTGGACAACGCCCTTGCAGCGCCCGGAGACCACGTGACGACGGCAGGCTCCAGAGAGCACCAAGAGCGAACCCCGAACCCAACCACTGCTATATGTCCAGCAAACCTCTTGATTTGTGAGCATGAAGTTCTGACCCCTCATAGCTTAATCTAGTTAAGTATAGGGGGTGGGATAAGGATAAGGGGATTGTTAAGATAGTTGTTTTCCCTCGATGTGCCGTGTGTTCCCCATTCCCTGTATAAGTATAGTTATTATTCTTTGTGTTTTGTACTTTTGCCTGTAGAAGTGTACACTAGTAATTTGCCGTGTGTTCCCCATTCCCTGTATAAGTATAGTTATTCTTCTTCTGTATTTTTCGCCTGTAGAAGTGTAGACGAGTAATTTTTCCATAAGATTGTATCAAGTTTTTCCTCTTCAATAAAATCTTGGTTTTTGTTTACATCCAACCACCTGTCTACTCGAGTCTTCTCTGTAACGCCGCCTTGTACCTAAGTCTGGTGTCTGGAACCCAGGGGCGTGGGAGCGATTCGAACCGCTCACAAAACAGTCAGGGGCATAACTAACTGGGCGCATGCGCCAAACACCACCACACGCCACCCCCTACAGGCCTCACACCCGGGACTGTGTTGGGGACGGGTAACTCCTGTACCGCCTCCCTCCTAACCTTATCTATGGCCCTTTCCCCAGCGCGTACGGTCAGGCCCAGGAATTTTACCTCCTGCTGGCCGGTCTGCGCTTTCTTCGGGTTTACTTTAAAACCCTCCAGTCTGAGGAGCTCCAGCAGTTCCGCCAGTAGTGGGCCATGCTCCTCTCTCAAACTGTCTGGGCTGGCTGAAACCCTTTAAACTGTTCGCCATGCACTGGTGGAAAATGCTGGGGCTGTTGTGGAAGCCCAGAGGCAAACAGTTCCAGGTGTACTGTTGCCCTTTAAACGTAAAGGCAAACTTGTACTGATCTTCCCTCCTTAAAGGGATGGACCAAAACCCGTTGGAAATATCCAGCACCGTGAATGTGGTCGCGGATGCTGGTATACTTCCTATCAGGTCAGCAACTGCTGCTACCGTGGGTGCACAGGCTGAGATGTTACTGTTGAGCACCCGATAGTCCACCGTGGCCCTCCAGGAATTGTCCGGCTTTCTAACCGGCCGCAGTGGAGAGTTTACGTGTGTGGCTATCGGTCTCAGGACCCGCTGCTGCACTAAGGAGGACATGGCTGCTTCCATGTCTGGCTCCGCTTCCCTGGGGAATTTATACTGATTCTGTGGTCGGGCCATGGGGTCCCCGTCTACGCTGACCTCAAACCCGTTGACCCTCCCGCAGTTGTGTTTGTGCGTGGCAAATGTGGCTAGGTGGGCGCGCACAAATGCCTGGAATTCTTTTGGGGTATTGCTGACCATGAGCTCAAGGTTATAACCCTCTTTGGGCTTTATGGTGCACAGGGTCCCCTTCCCTTCTTTCCCTGGGATGACTACTACCTCGCCGTCCTTCCCTGTACTTGCCCCCTATAGGCAATGGTTTCTTAAAGCCACCAGGATCCTGTGGCCCACAATAAAGTCGGCTCCCAGGATCCCCTTTCCACCCTCCTGTTCCCACTTCATTAGGATGCAGGTCCACTTAGAGCAGAGTGTACCCAAATGAATGGAGAGTGGGACGGAAAACGAGCCGGCCTGTTCTCTGCCTGTGAATCCTGACAGGCTGCATGGGACCCCGCTAGAGAGAGGCGAGGTGGTGGGGTTAGCTGAATGGACCACGGTGCATGATGCCCCCATATCCAACACATAGGTCCCCTTCACATAAGAACATAAGAACATAAGAAATAGGAGCAGGAGTAGGCCAATCGGCCCCTCGAGTCTGCTCCGCCATTCAATAAGATCATGGCTGATCTGATCCTAACCGCCAATCCACTATCACAGAACCATCTGCTGAATCTAACAGAATTAGACACACGAAATAGGAGCAGGATCAGGCTACATGGCCCCTGGGCCTGCTCCACTACCCACAGGGCCATGACCGATCCGAACCTATACTCATGTCCAAATTCCTGCCCGCTCCCCGTAACCTTTAATTCCCTTTACTTCACCTTTTCTACCTCCATCTCCACGAGGTGTCTTTTCCATACATCATACCACAGGGAACACAGGTAAACAGGCTGCACTGGCTCTAGTCATGGATGTGGGTTGGATGGGGCTGACGGGGTCAGAGCACCGGTAGCGGCGGCTACTCTCCCCTGGCCAGTCAATAAGTACCTCATGGTATCCAAAAATGACTCGACCGCCGCGGGAGTGATCCCTGCCTCTACCTTTTGGGCTGGGGCTGTGGAGTTCTTTCCCTTGCTATCTTTCCAAGGGTTTTTGCACTCCTTCCTCCAGTGGCCATCCTTCCCGCACCTGTAACAATTGAGCTCGAAGGGTTATTCCCTTCCTGATGCCACTCCTTCCTACCATGTCCGGGTTTTACCTCATGCACCTTCCCCTTAGGTGGGTGTGCATCGGTTCCCCTACCGTTCTTATAGGCTAGGGTCAACTGTCTGATCACCATAAGTTCGGTGGTCAGGGGATTCTTGGTGTCGAACCAGGCTTCCGCCATGGCCCGGACCTGTGGCAAGCTGTTTGCCACCAGGCAACGGAGATAGTGGGCCAGTTGATCCCCGTTCAGGAATGCCCAGTTATGTGTCCCCGGACAGGCACTCCGGTACACTGGCCATAACCTGTCCGCGAAAGCTTGCGGGGTTTCCCCTGCGAGCTGCACCGTCTTCTCCACACGGGAGAAAGGACTTCCCTCATTCATCCCCATGGCCTCCAGAACTTCATCCCTGAGTGCCTCATACCCGCCCTGCCCCCTCTTACACTCGTCAGAGAGGGATTGGAGGAGCTTACTCTCCAAAGAGAGCAGCAGCATTTTAGCCTGCTCAGCACCATTGCATTCGTTGATGCTGGCTGCCTGTTCCACTTCCCTGAAGTGGACCGAGGGGTCTCCTTTCTCGATGAGCCTTGGGATATGGCTCACCATAGCCCTAAGCTGTTGGATACTATAGGGTAATACGAACTGGTTTTGGAGTGGTCCCTCTTCCTCGCCATCTACGGGTGGGCCGAACCTCCGATGCTTGGCTGGGCACATCGGTCCTGGTTCTAGCCTCTCCCACAGGGTTTATTCCACCTCTGCTTTGACCCTTGACTGCGCCCCCTCTTGTTGCTAGACCTCGCTAAAACCTGGCGCTACGGGTGGTGGTCGCGGGACCTCCTGTTCCTCAACCAGGTCGCCCCTTTGCACTACCTGTGGTGTTTGAACTGTTCTCCCCTCGTTCCCTGTGAAATCCGCCTGGCCTGCCTTCGGGCTTGTAAGGCACACCATGCCCTTTGCCTTCCTTAGGGCCAGGCTCAGACTTTCTATCTGTTCCTTGCAGGGGCCATGATCTGCGTCTTCAAACCTCTGTTCGCTCGCTAACTTATAAGCTGCTTTTACTTCCTTTACTTTCTCCTCCTGCTCTCTTACTTGTCTCGTTAGGCGGGCGTTCTTTTCCCACAACCTCATCTCGTTACCCTTGGCTTCGGTGACTTGGCACTGTAGGTATTCCAACCTGGCCTTATGTTCTCCCATTAACTGAACCCTTTCCTGATTCAGGGCCTGCAATGCTACCAGTAACTTCTCCCCTGCTAGAGCCTTGTCCTGGATCTCCAGGGCTGACTCCTTTATCTCAGCTGCCTGTGCTGCAACGAGCCTGTCCAAAAACTGGACCTGCTTTTTGAAGCACATCAGCCAGACTGCCTTCTCTAGGGATCTCTGGTGCTCCTTCCCTTCTGTCCACTTGGCTGCGGCATCTACCAGACGCCCAGCTTTTAACAGAGTGGCGATCCACTTCTTTGTGATATTCACCTTACTAAACACATAATCAGAAATCCTTTCCTCCATCATGGTTTGCTCTTGCGAACCATTGACTACTGTATCGCACCCCTGTTGCCGGTGTCCTGCCACGGTTGCCATTTCTGTAGGGGGTTTTGGCGTGTGCCCAGTCAGCTCTGCCCCTGACTGTCTCTGAGCGGTTCGAATTGCTCCCACGCGCTCCCACACCCCCTGGGTTCTAGACACCAGACTTAGGTACAGGCGGTGATACAGAAAAACGAGTAGACAAGTGGTTCGGTGCAAGAAAAACCGTAATTTTATTAAAGGCAAAACAAGATCACAATACTGAGAATTACTAAGATGATTACAAGCATATAAAAATAATACACTTATTGGGAATGGGGAACACACGGCACATCGAGGGAACAAACACATTAAAATCCTCTTATCCTGATCCCACCCCCTATACCTAACTAGGTTAAGCTATGAGGGGTCAGGGATTTATGCTCACCAATTCGAAACCTGTTGACTTTTAACAGTTGTGAGTTTTGGGGTCCGCTCTTGCTGTCCTTTGGGGTACTTCGTCACCACGTGGTCACAGGGCGCGGCGATGGAGTTGTTTATGCGAAGTACCCTCCTTTTCCTCAGTTAATGTCTTCGTCGAGTCGCGTCTTCGTCGAGTCGTGATGGGTCTTCTTCTTCTTCCTCGGGCGGTTTTTCTACCCATTCTTCGAACGCCAGTTTATTCAACAAACGCCAGCTTATAACTAGTCCGTTTGTCTTGATTTCACTGTCCATGCATCAAACGCCATCTTATAACTACGCCGTTTGTCCCCCAACGTGTCTTTCCACTGCCCTTCTCTGCCTTTACTGGTTTACCGTTTTCTTCGTCTTGTCTCGTCTGTTCGTGGCCCCGTGGGTCCTGTGTGTTTACGATTCGGGTCTCGTTCTCCTCCCGCGTTTGGCCCTCGGTGTAGTAATGGGCATCCTTGATGTTTAGCAGCGCGGGGAGTGAGAAGAGAGCCCGCCATGAGGCACGAAGCGAGAATGAGAGACAGGAGGCAAGGGCCAAGAGATAAGAGAGCGGGGCAAGAGACTGATCACTACCGATGGGCTTACAATTATAACCGGTTCTTCATCCCTTATCTGCTCGCCAAATCAGGTCAGTCCTTTGTCTAACTTTTGGCGGGCTCATTTAAAATGATTACAGCCATTTACTTTAACGACTTCTGTGGTGGTTGTCTCCTGGTATAATGGCTCCGATGTCCTGGCTGTTTGTTATTTATGAAATTTAATTGTCCTCATCCTGGTTTGATGGCTACTGTGAGCTGTTACCGATTATGTATGCAGAAACTTAATGGCCTCGATTAGGCCCATTCTGACTTGACCTGTTCCGAGGTGAATGAATGCATATTTTGTGTTTACCTAGCTATCTGGCTTCACAAAGTCTTTCACAGATTCATGCATTTTAGGTTTCGTTACAGGTTTTGAAAAGTGCCTGCATTTTTGCAGGGCCTTGCTTTTAGAATCCTGTACTTTTGGTCACGAGGTTGCAGAAGCCATTTTGGGTACCCTTTTTAATAACTTGTCCATACAGGGTCCCTTTATCCATAACTTTTGGGGAATGTGGGAATTTTGAGAACTCTGCAGTGCCGGCAGTTGGAGGAGGCCCAGGATCGGAATCTCACACGGGCCCACAGCACAACGGCCGGCGCACTAGGTAAGTGCAGGTCGGAGGCTTGCGCCCGCGGGAAGCCTCCAACCCGAATTTCTGGGCCATTCTTTTTTCAAAAAATTAAATATTTGTTTAAAATATTTAATTAAATGGCTTTTTAATTCATTTAAATATGTAATTTTGTTTTGTTTATTTCATATGTTTGTTTATTTTTTACGTGATCCCCATTCATACGTACGGAACTCCTATAAGTATGAATGGAGATTCCCTTATTTAATTGGTTGGGCTGGCCCACGTGATCCCAGGGGCGCTTGCGAAACGCATGTGCCCCTGGGATTCGTGGGCGTCTACCCACACATACCCGGAGAGGCCCAGGATCGCAAGCTACTGTATCTCCCAGGCTACCAGGTAAATGCGTAGATATTTTACAGGTCAGAGGAAGCCTCCGATCGCAAATGTTGGGCCATTATATCTTATCTGAGGAAAAGGAAGTTTCTATTTTAATCTTTTCCAATATTTATCAATAGTGTTGGGTGGATCCCAATAATTTTAAGACTATCTTGTTAAGAGAAAACTGCATAAAACAAATAGGATGCAGTCTAAACTGATGTGGAAAAGCTTTTATTAAACCTGACCAAAAACCTTACTTCCATTCAGCCACTATAGTGCAAGGACTCCTGAAATCAATGAAAACATTGTTTCATTAGTTATTTTCTTGTTTATGATTACCTGTGCATCAGCAAATTCAAATTAATAATCCAGAAAATAACCAGGAAGTTAATTTATACTTAGAACTAACCTGCTTGATCAATACTGTGAATAAATGATCAGATTGGCTACAAACATAAATGTGTTAGCTTCACCATTCTTTCCTGCATTATTAATATAAAAAAGAGTGCAATTTATGAAGAAACAAATGATTTGAAATCCATGTTAATCATATAGGAACTCTTGCAAAGGTGGTAAATTGTCAGAACTGGAAGGAAAAAAAGGCAAAACAACCAATTATAAGTGATAATTTATTTATCAAATACAAAACTTCCACATGATTCGAAGATATTTTTTGAGTTGTTGGATTTTGACAACCAATTATTAATTAATAAATACATATAAAACATTTTGCAAGCCTTACTAATAAATGGTGCCTGGGGCAGAATTGTCAAAAGGACGTATTCAAAATGCTCTCAGTTATGAATTAATTCACTAGAGTGTATAAACGTTGCTTTAATCCTTAAATAGAAACACATGTCGTGCATTTGAATTTCCTAATTCAACTAAGGAATTATTTTAATACCTGTCAAATTATATCTGGTACACAGAAAGTAAATGAGCAGCCATATATGTTTTCTCATTCAGTGGAAAGTCAGAAGAGGCTCGATGGTCACAGAGGACCTGGGCAACGATTGTTGAAAGGGAAATTCCATGTCACTTACAGGATGCCACTGGAATCTGACAGAAATTATTCGGAAGTAGTACTTACACACTAAAGTCCCTGATGACATG
The DNA here is from genome assembly GCF_052327205.1 of Somniosus microcephalus. Lineage (NCBI taxonomy): Eukaryota > Metazoa > Chordata > Chondrichthyes > Squaliformes > Somniosidae > Somniosus > Somniosus microcephalus. Next base: position 165,314,351 of record NC_140988.1, read on the forward strand.
ACACCCATCACTCAAAAACATAGGGGTCATTCACTATGTCAGCTGCTTAATGAATTTTTGAAATAAACTGCATGAATATAACCCCTCTTGTGCAGGCGAGAAGTATCTATATATATAAATCGGTCGATCTGTCTGTCTGTCCGTCTGTCTGTCATCGCGTGTGCGTCTGTCGGGGTCTGTCCGTCTGTCTGTCATCGCGTGTGCGTCTGTCGGGCTATGCGCTCGAAAGTTACAGGGTGTACCTACGCGCGCGTTACCGCCAAAGAAAGCTTATGCTTCCGAGACGGTTTTAAGCGTATTTACGTTTCGGCCGGGCTAAAATCGCGCCTGCGGTATCCCAAAAACCTTCAACATTCCGCTCATTAGCATCTCATTATCCGCTCATTAGCGACAGAGTGACCTCGAGGTCGACCAGTCGTACGGCGGCTTGCTGCCGCGTGCGGCCGGGCCCTCCTACGGTCGAGTGACGGGACGATTGACCAATCCTACGCTTTGGTGACCTGACGGTCGACCAATCGGTGCGTGTGTGGGCGGGCCTTATCGTTCTGAACCGAGGTGAGTAGCCGCCATCTTGCTTCCATTCTTTTTCCTGCTTTCTGCGTCTTTCTTTTCAAATATACATTTCCAGCAAAATAAAATTCAATTTATTAAATTTTTTTAATATAAATCACTCATTTGTAAATATTTTATCTAACCTGAACATTCTTTTTCCTACCTTTGCCCGTTTTTTTCTTAGGCCTGAAAGCCTGGGCCTTTCTTGCCCAGCCAGGCCCGAGCTAGGTAACTGGGCTGCTGCTAAGCTCCTCACCCCCGACACCCCCCACCCCCCCCCCGGTGCCACGTTACCCGGGGCAACGGCGTCAGCCACGAGGGTCAGGGTGCACGCGCAGCAGGAGCAGGTGAGACTCTGTTCCGCGCTCGGCTCGGGCGGGGGGGGCGGGGCTCTCGAGAGTGCGGATCTCGGCCTTGGTGAGCGGGAAGGGTTACCCCGGTAATGGGAGTGTGGGCCGGCTGGGGCTTGGAGAGCGGGGCTCTCGGGAGTGCGGGGCGGGCTCGAAGAGCGGGGCTCTCGGGAGTGCGGGGCGGGCTCGAAGAGCGGGGCTCTCGGGAGTGCGGGGCGGCTGTGGCTTCGAGAGCGGGGCTCTCGGGAGTGCGGGGTGGGGCGGCGCAGCAGGGTTACCACAGCAACCGGGCGTGGCCGTGGCCGTCTCTCAGCCTCAAGCCCTCCCTTCCTCCCTCCCTTCCCCCCACTCCCTTCCCCTCCTCCCTCCCTTCCCCCCACTCCCTTCCCCCCACTCCCTTCCCCCTCCCTTCTCCCCTCCCCCTCCCTTCCCCCCCTCCCCCTTCCCCTCCCCCCTTCCCCCCCTCCCCCTTCCCCTCCCCCTCCCCCCTTCCCCTTCCTCCCCCCCTGCCCTCCCTTCCGCCCTCCGTTCCCCCTCCCTTCCCCCCTCCCCCCCGCCCTCCCTTCCCCCCCCGCCCCTCCCTTCCCTCCTCCCCCCCTCCCCCCTGCCCTCCCTTCCCCCGCCCTCCCTTCCCCCCCTCCCCCCGCCCTCCCTCCCCCGCCCTCCCTTCCCCCCTCCCCCCGCCCTCCCTACCCCCCTCCCCCCCGCCCTCCCTTCCCCCCCACCCGCCCTCCCTTCCATCCCCCCCTTCCCCCAAGCCCCGCCCTCCCCCCTCCCTTCCCCCCCCGCCCTCCCTTCCCCTCCCTTCCCCCCTCCCTTCCCCCCCGCCCGCCCTTCCCCTCCCTTCCCCCCCTGCCCTCCCTTCCCCCCGCCCCCCCGCCCACCCCCCCGCCCTCCCTTCCCCCCTCCCTTCCCCCCTCCCTTCCCCCCCTCCTCCCTTCCCCCCTCCTCCCTTCCCCCCTCCTCCCTTCCCCGCCCTCCCTTCCCCCCCGCCCTCCCCCCGCCCTCTCTTCCCCCACCCGCCCTCTCATCCCCCCCAGTCGCTCTCTCTCTTCCCCCCAGTCGCTCTCTCTCTTCCCCCCCAGTCGCGCTCTCTCCCCCCCCCCCAGTCGCTCTCTCTCTCTCTCTCTTCCAACAACAACATGCCCTCGAAAAAGCCTTGGCACCGCCGGGCACTTCAGCTAGTATAGAATATATTACATGTGTATCGCACCAGTGATGGTTCTTTTCACAAGTGAAAAATCCACTTGTCATGAGTGCCACAGCCATGATCTGAGAGCCTTTCACTCAAGGGAAAGAGTCTCAATAACGCAGCATCAATTGTGAAATGTTCTACTGACAAAATGGGTGTCATTTTAAATATGTTCTGGATTACATACAAGATGTGATGATATGCTGCTGTGAAAATAAAAGTGATATCAAGTTCAATGACAACATGGATTATATTTTATCCTATGGATCGTGCTTATTTTCAAAGTCTTCATTTGTGTTTGTTATTCTCTTATCAAATTGATAAATGAATTGGCAAAGGTAGTCTGCAGGACAAGTTCATGGAATGCATTGCAGACGGTTTCCTCGAACAATACATCCTTCTATTTTACATCTTGTATTGTGTAATGAGACAATGGTAATTAGCAATCTCATAGTAAAGGATCCTCTGGGGAAGAGTGATCATAATATTATAGAATTTTACTTTGGGTTTGTGAGTACTCTTCGGTGAAGGTGTTGACGATGGTTTGGAGTTTGGCCTCAGAGTGTGTGCAGACGTAAACATCGTCTGCATACTGTAATTCGATGACATTACATCTAGTTCCCTCGTCTCGATCATTAATATATATAGTGAAAAGCTAGAGTCCTAGCACCGATCCCTGCTGTACCCTACTAGTCACTGCCTGTCACTCGGGAAAAAAAACATTTATTCCAACTCTTTGCTTCCTGTCTGCCAACCAGTTCTCTATCCAAGTCAGTACCTTGCCCCCAATCCCATGTGCTTTAACTTTGCATGCTAATCTCTTGTACGGGATCTTATCAAATGCCTTCTGAAAGTCCAAATACACCACATCCACTGGTTCTCCCTTATCTATTCTACCAGTTACATCCTCAAAAAATTCCTGTAGATTAGTCAAGCATGACTTACCTTTTGTAAATCCATGTTGACTTTGTCCAATCCTGTCACTGTTTTCCAAGTGCTCTGCTATTACATCTTTTATAATGGACTCTAGCATTTTCCCCACTACCGATGTCAGACTTACCGGTCTATAATTTCCCATTTTCTCTCTACCACCTTTTTTAAATAGTGGGGTTACATTAGCTACCTGCCAATCCATGGGAACTGTTCCAGAGTCTATAGAATTTTGGAAGATGACCAGCTGTCTTGTTTTGCACACTTTGTACAAAAATAATAAATTGCAGGACAACGGAGTATTACAGTTTGAACTGTTTTAACGAAGCATCAGGTCTGTGAACTCAAACATACATACAGCACCATGTGGACAAGATGGAGTCCGGACCACTGGGTCTTCTAAACAATAGCAGTCCTTACAGATGCCTGCAGGCCAATGACAACTCAGCATGTGATCACATGTGAATATAATAGGTATTCCTTACAGATGCCTGCGGGCCAATGATAATTCAGTATGCAAATGTTACATCCCCTTTCTTTTAAAAGAAAAATGTTATGCATTACTTTTGAACCTTTCTTCTACATAATCTTCTCAGTAGCATCAACATATAAGTAAACTCAACATTTAACTAGCACTGAAAACATCTCAACGTTTCAATAACGATGAACAGTTTTTTTTAGGGCAGCGATCCGCCTACACCCTTTGACAGTTCACAAGTCAAGGATAACTCTATTGTGCAGCGGCGGCAGTAGTCTAGCTGACCTGTCATAGTATCTCTTTTGGTGTTGCTGTCACTGTACACATTTTGCATGCACTTGCTTGCAGCTGATGACCTGCCAGGGCCTGTCTGGGATACGGTGAGGTATCATGGGCTCTTTGACATTTGATGGGCGGCGTTCTAGATAAATGGAACATTTTCCGACAATGTCCTCAATGTGTTTGCACATTCCGGGCCAAAACATAATGTCACGTGCTCTTTGTTGGCATTTTTCCATGCCTATATGTCCAGCATGAATTTTTGTCAACATCTCTTCTCTGAGACTGGTAGGAATGATGATTTTCTCCCCTTTGAAGACAATTTCATTGATTTGTGACAGTTCGTCTCTGTGGTTCCAGAATTCAGATATGCTCTGAGGGCATTTCCTCCTTTCCTCAGGCCATCCTTCATGTATGACTTTGCTCAGCAGTGTGAGTTGTGCACCTTTCTCTGTTCCTGCTCGGATTTCCTTCAGTTTTGAGTCATTCACAGGTAAGCTGTTGTACACCATGTGCACCTGCACATCCATGCCTTCTCTAAGGCTGCTGTCCTGGTAGCTAAGAGACTTTCTGGAGAGCATGTCTGTGACAGGAATGTCTTTACCTGGATGGTGAATGATTGTGAAGTCGTATTTCTGTAGCTGAAGGATCATTCTCTGTAGCCTCGGTGGGGCTGCGGCTAGTGGTTTCCTCATGATTGACTCGAGGGGCTTGTGGTCGGATTCCACAATGACTTGTCGGCCATAGACATACTGGTGGAAATGCTTACATCCAAACAGAATTGCATATAGCTCTTTCTCGATTTAAGCATAGTTGATTTCACTGTCTGAGAGAGATCTGGAAGCATAGCCGATGGGCTTTCCTTCTTGCAGTAATACTGCACCTAGTCCATACTTTGACGCGTCCACTTGTAGTCTGAGCTCTTTGTTGGGGTCGAAGTAGGCAAGAACTGGTCCTGGTTCTCTGGTGATTAGGTCTTTCATTTTCTGAAATGCTGTGTCATGTTGTTTGTCCCACAGGAACTCATTGGATTGTTTGAGCAACTGATGCATGGGTGCGTTGATTTCAGAGGGGCTCGGGGCAAACTTGGCTAAGTAGTTAACCATGCCTGGTACTGTCTCTAGCTCTGCGCGGTTCTTCGGCAGCTCCATCTTCTTGATGGCGGAGATTTTCCCTGGATCCGGCTTAATGCCATCAGTTGAGAGGCGATGCCCATAATAACTGATCTCGGTGGATCCGATTTTGCTTTTCTCGGGGTTGAGCCGGATATCTTTCTCCCGTGATCTTTGTAGCATCGCACGAAGGTTCCTGTCATGTTCCTCTCTATTCCTGCCATAGATGAGGATGTCATCTACAATTGCGACTACTCCATCGAGGCCTTCATAGGTTTCATCGATCTTCCGCTGGAATTCATCCTGAGCTGAGATAAGACCAAATGGTAAACGCAGAAATCGGTAGCGTCCAAATGGTGTGTTGAACGTTGTTAGCTTAGATGACTCTTCCGTGAGCTTGATAGTCCAGTATCCTGATCGTGCGTCCATTACACTGAAGTAACGTGCTCCCACTAGCTTGGGTGTGATGTCATCTAGCGTTGGTAGAGGGAAGTGAGGGCGTTTGATAGCCTTGTTCAAATCTCTGGGGTCGAGACAGACTCTGAGCTTGCCTGTACGTGGTTTCTCAACCACTACTAACGCGTTGACCTACTCTGTTGGTTCTGTTTCCCGGACGATGATTTGTGTATTCTCCATGCTCTGCAGCTCCTCCTTCAGGCGACTATGTAGAGCAAGGGGTATCTTTCTCGGTGGGCAAACCACAGGGGTTGCTGCTGGGTCAAGGTGAATAGTGCATTCACCTGGAAATAGTCCGATTCCTTTGAAAACATCAGCAAACTCCTCCATGATTGTCTGCTTCTCAACTGGTGCTGTCAATGATAGCACTAGCTTGATGAGGTCCATGTCTAAACATGCCTTTAGACCTAGCACTGGAGGTGCTTGAGTGTCAACAATGTAAAAGTTCGACATCATGTCGCTTTCTTTGTACTTGCATTTCATCACGCATGTGCCTTTTACAATGAGCTGCTCACCCCCATAGCTGGTCAGTCTGCATGAGGTGGGCTGTAGCTCACACTCGTCCTTCAAGCTGTGATACTCACTCAGAGGAATTACATTAACCTGAGCTCCAGTGTCTAGTTTAATCTTAAGCTCTTTGCCCTGTTTTCCTATCTCAATATCGGCATAGGCTTGCTCAGTCTCTGAAATCTGTTTTTTCTGTGACACAGAATCAATAAACAGTTCCTCTGCATTTGGCTCTCCATCTGGCATTTGGCTGTCACTCACTGTGTGTACTGCATTTCCGAAAACAGCCTTGCAAACTTTAGCAAAGTGGTTCCGTTTACCACATTTAGTACATTGTCTTCCTTTGGCAGGGTAGGACTCCTTTTCTCTATGCCAGTTGTTTCCACAATATCCACAGTTTTTGAAGTGTTTTATGTCTGTGTCACCCATTTTTAGAACTCTCTCTGTCCTTCCTGTTCTGTAACATGCTCTCTGGGCAGTGTTCTTTGGTGTGTGTCTATTAACTGCATGCACTGTCTGTTCACTTGAGCTGCTCGTGGCGCCGGTTATGGTTTTCAACTGTGCTTGGGCTATCTCGTGCGATCTAGCTATGTCCATAGCTTTGTCCAGCGTTAGCCCGGACCCAACATTCAAAAGTTTCTTTCTCATTTTAGCTGAATATATTCCAAACACGATGCGGTTACTGACCATCTCATCTTTATCTGCATATACACAGTCACTTACCAGCAGTTTTAACTCAGTCATGAACTGTTCAAACAACTCACTAGCTCCTTGTACTTTCTCCTGAAACTTGTACCCAGCGAATATCGTATTTGTCTTGGGCATCACATATGTTTCAAAACAGTCAAAATAACTTTTCAGTACCTTTGCTTCATCTGCAGTGAGAGACCATGTGTTAAAAATGTCTCTCCCTTTTTCTCCGATCCACAAGAGTAGGTAGCTGCATCTTTCTTCCTCCCCTTTGCTTTTCAGTGGACCCGAGAACATCAGTTCCACGTGTTGCTTGAACTTGCACCATTCTCTATGTAAGTTCAAAGGTTCCCAATTCATTCGGGGTAAGGGAGCTCCAAGGATGTCCATTTCAAATCCCTGTTCTGACACCATGTCTTGTTTTGCACACTTTGTACAAAAATAATAAATTGCAGGACAACAGAGTATTACAGTTTAAACTCTTTTATTGAAGCATCAGGTCTGTGAACTCAAACATACATACAGCACCGTGTGGACAAGATGGAGTCCGGACCCCTGGATCTTCTAAACAATAGCAGTCCTTACAGATGTCTGCAGGCCAATGACAACTCAGCATGTGATCACATGTGAATATAATAGGTATTCCTTACAGATGCCTGCAGGCCAATGATAATTCAGTATGCAAATGTTACACCAGCAATGCATCTACTATTTCTAGGGCCACTTCCTTAAGTACCCTCTGATGTAGATTATCAGGCCCTGGGGATTTATTGGCCTTCAATCACATCAATTTCCCTAACATCATTTTCCTACAAATACTGATGTCATTCAATTCCTCCCTCTCATTAGACCCTATGTTCCCCAGCACCTCTGGGTGGTTATTTGTGTCCTCCTTTGTGAAGACAGAACCAATGTATGTATTTAATTGATCTGCCATTTCTTTGTTCCCCATTATAAATTCCCCTGATTCTGACTGCAAGGGACCTATGCTTGACTTCACTAATATTTTTCTCTTCACATATCTATAGAAGCTTTTACAGTCAGTTTTTATGTTCCCTGCAAGCTTACTCTCATATTATATTTTTCCACTCTTAATTAATCCCTCTGATCTCCTTTGCTGAATCCTAAACTGCTCCCAATCCTCAGATTTGCTGCTTTATCTAGCCAATTTATATGCCCTCTCCTTGGATCTTATGCTATCCCTAATTTCCCTTGTTAGCCATGGTTGAGTCACCTTTTTTGTTTTATTTTTATGCCAAACAGGGATGAACAAATTTTGTAGTTTATCCATGGGATCTTTAAATGTTTGCCATTACCTATCCACCGTCAACCCTTTAAGTAATGTTCCCCAATCCATCCAAGTCAACTTGCGCCTCATGCCATCATAGTTTCCTTTATTTAAATTCAGGACCCTAGTCTCTGAGTCAACTACTTCACTCTCCCATCTTAATGAAGAATTCTATCATATTATGATTGCTCCTCCCCAAGAGGCCTCGCACAACAACATTGCCAATTAATCCTTTCTCATTACATAATACCCAGTCAAAGATGGCCTGATCTCTAGTAGGTTCCTCGACATATTGGTCCAAGAAACCATCCCGTATACACTCTAGGAATTCCTCCTCCACAGTATTGTTACTAATTTGGTTAGCCCAATCTATATGTAGATTAAAGTCACCCATGATAACTGCTGTGCCCTTATTGCACACATCTCTAATTTCCCATTTAATGCCAACCCCAACCTCTGCATTACTGTTTGGGGGTCTCTATCCAACTCCCACTAATGTTTTCTGCCCCTTGGTATTTCTCAGCTCTACCCATACAGATTCCACATCATCAGAGCTAATATCCTTCCTTACTATTGTGTTAATCTCCTCTTTATCCAGCAATGCTACCCCACCTCCTTTTGCTTTTTGCCTGTCCTTCCAGAATATTGAATACCCCTGGATGTTGAATTCCCAGCCTTGGTCACCCTAGAGCCATGTCTCCGTAATCCCAATTATGTCATATCCATTAACATCTATTTGCGCAGCTAATTCATCCGCCTTATTATGAATGCTCCTTGCATTAAGACACAAAGCCTTCAGGCTTGTTTTTTAACAATCTTAGCCCTTTTAGAATTATTATTTACTGTAGCCCTGTTTGATTTACACCCTTGATTTCTCTGCCTTTCACTTTTGCTTTTCTCCTTCCTGTCTTAAATTTATTTCCTTGCTTCCCTTTCCTCTGTCTCCCTGCACAGGTTCCCAACCCCCTGCCATTTTAGTTTAAACCCTTCCCAACAGCACTAGCAAACACTCCCCCTAGTACATCAGTCCCAGTCCTGCCCAGGTGCAAACCATCCAGTTTGTACTGGTCCCACCTCCCCAGGGCCAGTTCCAATGTCCCAGGAATTTGAATCCCTCCCCCTTGCACCATTCCTCTAGCCATGTATTCATCTGAAATATCCTTCTATTTCTACTCTGACTAGCACGTGGCACTGGTACCAATCCTGAGATTGCTGCCTTTGAGATCCTATTTTTTAATTTACCTCCTAACTCCCTATATTCATCTTTAGGACCTCATCCCATTTTTTACCTATATCGTTGGCACCTATATGCACCACAACAACTGGCTGTTCATCCTCCCCCTTAAGAATGCACTGCAGCCACCCTGAGACAACCTTGACCCTTGCACCAGGGAGGCAACATACCATGCTGGAGTTTTGTTTGCAGCTGCAGAAACGCCTATCTATTCCCCTTACAATAGAATCCCTTATCACTATAGCTCTCCCGCTCTTTTTCCTCCCGTCCTGTGCAGCAGAACCACACATGTTGCCAGGAATTTGGCTGCTGCTGCCTTCCCCCGATAAGCCATCTCCCTCAACAATATCCAAAGTGGTATATCTGTTTGAGAGGGGGATGGCCACAGGGGTCCCCTGCACTATCTGCCTGCACCTACTACTCTGCCTGGTGGTCACCGATTCCCTTCCTGCCTGTGCAGCCTTTACCTGTGGTGTGACTGTAACGTCCGTGTTTAATTGAGACACGGACTGCAGGAGTTGGTGATAACAGGTGTTTACTGAATGGAGACAAAACTGGAACTATTATGCAAGGTTATTACACAGGCTTATATACAGGGGTGGTCACTACTGGTACTGCAGTATACAGGGGCTGCAGAATATAGTTCCTTCTTCAGGTTACATACACTACAATTCCTCCCCTTTTAGCTAAACAGTACATAACATTCGATTAATAATTAAATAACATATTTACAATTACAGTTGCCATATACATTAGCTGAAGGTAATCAATTATAAATTCAGTCTTTGAGGAGGCTTCCTGATTCTGTCCAGATAACGCCTCTTTGGGGTATCAGGTTCTTCTGGCAAAGTTGATTCGGGATCAACGTCGTTGTTTGGTTTGTCTGCTTCCAATATCACCGAATCTGAGGTAGATGCAATTGGTACTTCGGTTTCATCACCAGATATATAGGATCATGGTGTAGGTTTGACATTTTCCAGTGACTCTAGAATCTGGTCAGCATGGCGTCTTACAATGCTCTCTCCAATGTCCACGGTATACATTAGAGGTCCTTGCCATGTGCAGATCATTCCTGGCTGCCATTTCTCTGTGCGGTAGTCCCGGGCCAAAACTGGTTGACCTATCTTGAAACTCCTGGTTGGCCTTTCATTCATATTCTGAAACTGCCTGTTCTCCACATCTCTTCTGATGTTTGGCTTAACCAAATCCAAGTGGCATCTTAGTCTTCGATTGAAGAACATGATGGCTGGAGTTTGGTTGGTAACCACATGTGTCGCATTCCGGTAGGCAAACAAGAAGTTATCCACCTTGTGTTGTAGGGGTATGTCTTCATTACACATTGCCTTGATAGCCTTCTTGAATGTTTGAACGAACCTCACAGCCAATCCATTGGTGGCTGGATGATATGGGGCGGATGTGTAATGCTTAACACCATTGTTCTTTAAGAACCTCCGGAACTCTTCAGACACAAACTGTGGCCCATTGTCGGAGCAAATCTGTTCAGGCAGCCCATTTCTGGCGAATATGGTTCGTAAGACTGTGCTGGTTTTTTCTGTGGTGGAGGAGGACATTTTTATTACCTCTGGCCACTTTGAATGTGCATCCACCGCAATTAAAAACATCGAGTCCATAAATGGACCAGCAAAATCAATGTGCACCCTTTGCCATGGAGATGAGGGCCACTCCCATGAATGTAGAGGGGCTTGTGGTGGGGCGTTTTGGACCTTCTGGCATCCTGTACAGCTCTTGGTCATCTCTTCGATTTCTCTATCGATTCCCGGCCACCACACAAATGCTCTGGCTAAGTTCTTCATTTTTACCCCTCCCAGATGACCCTCATGAAGCTCATTGAGCACTCTATCCTTCAATTTGGGTGGAATTACTACTCTGGATCCACACATCAAGGTTCCTCAGCACACTGACAGCTGTTCTCTTCTCGCCAAGAATGCTGGCAACAGTGGTTCGCCATGTGCTGGCCATCCCTTCACCGTTAAATCATAGACCCTGGAGAGTGTCGGGTCATTTCGTGTTTCCTTTTCTATGTTTGCATTCATCACAGGTAGACATTCGACTATGGTCGAGTGGAATATCTCCACAGGATCCACTGCAGGTGCTTCTTCCACCGTCGGCAACGGTAGGCACGACAATCCATCAGCATTCCCATGCTGTTTAGTTCCTTTGTACTCGATGTCATATTGGTGTGCCCCTAGGAAAAGGGACCACCTCTGTAACCGTTGTGCTGTCATTATCGGGACGCCCTTCTGAGGGTTGAAAATGGAGACAAGAGGTTGATGATCAGTTAGTAGAGTAAATTTCTGTCCGTGCAGGTAGTGATTGAACTTCTTCACCCCCCACACCAGGCTGAGGGCCTCTCTGTCAACCTGGGCGTAGTTACGCTCGGCTGAAGTTAACGAGCGTCATGCAAAAGCTATCGGCCTCTCTGAACCATCAAGGAATTTATGTGACAGTACCGCTCCAATGCCGTAGGGAGACGCATCACACGCCAGTCTTATCGGTAGTGATGGGTTGTAGTGAGCCAATGCTTCTCTTGAAGTGATCAGCTCTTTACACTTCTGAAAGGCCCGCTTACATTCATCGCTCCATTTCCATGCTACTCCAGTTTGTAGTAGGGCGTTCAGTGGGTGCAGAATTGTGGACAAATTCGGCAAAAACTTATGGTAGTAATTCACCAATCCGAGGAATGACCTCAGTTGCGACACATTTTCAGGTGCTGGAGCCTTAACTACCGCTTCAATTTTGTCAGGGGACTTATGTAACCCCTCTTCATCAATCACGTGGCCACAATACGATATCTGTTTCTTAAAAAACTCGCACTTGAGGTGATTGGCTCATAGCCCATGTTCTCGTAGTCTAGTGAGCACCTGCTCTAGGTTGGCAAGGTGTTCACTGTCATTTTCACCTGTCACTAGGATGTCGTCCAAGTAACACTGAGTCCCCGGAATCCCTTGCAGGACTTGTTCCATCGCTCTTTGCCATATCGCCGGAGCTGATGCTACTCCGAATACCAGTCGATTATACTGGTAAAGTCCTTTGTGAGTGTTTATCGTGAGATATTTCCTAGAGGATTCTTCAACCTCCATCTGCAAATATGCTTGTGCTCGGTCAATTTTTGTAAAACGCTTCCCTCCAGATAGTGAGGCGAAAATATCTTCTATCCTCGGAAGAGGATGCTGTACTGTGTGAAGGACTGGGTTCACAGTCACCTTGAAGTCCCCACAGATGCGAACCTTCCTTGGCACCTCAGACTTATTGTTTAACGTTTTCTTCATGACAGGAATGATGGGTGTTGCCCACTCGCTCCAGTTTACCTTAGATAACACGCCTGCATTCTCCAGATTCTCCAGCTCTGCATCGATGGCTGGGCGAATTGCATACGGTACCGGTCTTGCTTTGAAGAACTTGGGAATTGCATTCTCTTCTATTTTTATCGAGGTGGTTATGCCTTTAAGAGTTCCCAGTCCTTGTTGAAATACCTCTTTAGCGTTAGCTAAGATTTTTGACAATCGTCCAGGTGTGACGTCGTCATCCTTTTTACCAGCCACCGTCAGTGCCTGAATGGAGTGCCAGTCCAAACTTATTTTTCTGATCCATTCACGTCCCAATAACGGTGGTCCACCATCTTGCAGTATGTACAGATACAATTTCTGTATTTCCTTGCCGTTGTATTCGACAGGCACCCTTATTTTCCCTCTGGGGTATACTTTCTGCCCCGTGTACGTCTTCAAGACAATGGATGTGTCTTTCAAGGGTATGTGTGAGAATAGCCGCTCGTAGTCTCGTCGATTCATGATGGTCAGGGCTGTTCCTGTACCCTGTTCCATTTTGACTTGGGACCCTGCTATCGTGAGGGTGACCCAAATGGTTCGGTGATCCTCTTTTGCGATTACGTTGTGTAGTTTGAGACAGCTTAGTCTCTTGTTCCCGGATTCACTATCGCTCTTCTGGTCTTCGGAACTACTGTCCGTCATCTTTTGTACTTTCCTGTACTGTTCCTTAGTAGCCTTTTTGTTGTCATTAGTCTTCTTCCCGGACCTGCAAACTGGTGCAATATGTCCCATCTTTCCGCATTGCCTGCATGTTTTGTCCTTGGACCAGCAGTCCTTCTGGTCATGGGTTGTTCTGCCGCAGCGATAACATTTTTCAAATCCCCGTGTCATTTCATAGGTGCCGTATTCCTGTGGCTTTTGCTGTATTTCTGCAGCTCCCCTTGCTGCTGCTTCGTATGATACTGCCACGCTGAAAGCCTTATCTAGCGTCAGCTCTTTCTCTGAGAGTAACCTCTTCTGGGTTCCTTCACTCAGGAGTCCACAGACAAATTTGTCCTGTAGGTTATCTGCCAGTCCTGCTCCGAACTGGCAGTGCTTCGATAGCCCGCGTAGTTCCGTAAGGTAATCAGCATTGCTCTCATCTTTATGCTGATTTCTCTTGTGGAATTAAAATCTTTCTGCTATCAGCAGCGGTGTAGGATTTAGGTGTTCCTGTAGGATATCAACAATTTCGTTAAAACTCTTTGCCATCGGTTTGACTGGAGTGATCAGGTTCCGCAATAGGCCGTACGTTCTTGCACCCATTAAGTTTAGTAGTACCGATGCCTTTTTCTCATCGGCTACTTCATTTGCCTCGCAATATACTTCGACTCTTTCCACATACGTGGTCCAGTCTTCTATTGCATTATCGAAGGCAGTGATATTGCCAGTCTTCGGCATCTTGGAGATCTAAGATGGCGCCTCCCGCGCTTTGCCTTCTTCCCCGCTGGATTAAGATGGCGCCTCCCGCGCTTTCTGTCTTCCCGCTGCTGCTAGCACTGTTGCTGGCGTTTTTATGCCTTGATGGCGATGCCTTATGGCCTTTGCGTGCTTCCCCCCGCGCTGCTGCCAACGCTGCTCTCCGCGGTCCCCGTGGCAAACTGCAGCTCCTCGCGGCTTTCTGCGCTTCTAATTTCTTTTATTTTAATTACTGTTCCCGTCGTCAGAGCAGACCCTATGGGACACTTCCCTCCCTCTTCTCGGGTCTGTACGCTGCCCAGCTTCGTAGCACCAGCCGCGCCCTGTGTGCTCCACCCTCTCTCTCTCTTTCCTCTTCCTGACAACGCTGCTCGGCCCCATTGAAAAGCCACCCGATCGAGCTCCAGCCCGCCGCAGCCCAGGAAGGATCAGTGTGCTACCTGCCACCAGCCCGATTAGCTGGAACACCATAGACTGGATAACCAAGCCCCGCTCTCGACAGCCTCTCCTGCAAATCCTCTAATTCGATGAATCAGAGGGCGGTTGCCCATGGTCGACGCCCGTTTCTGGTGTTTTTTTTCTTTTTTTTTTCTTTTTGGATTTCTTCCTTCTGGCCTCGACCTCCAATAACTTTGCTTCAGGGATGGAACCCCGTGAGGTAGTGCAGAACTGTAGGTAAGTTCGGAGCTGTTCGTCGCCAGTGTAACGTCCGTGTGTAATTGAGACACGGACTGCAGGAGTTGGTGATAACAGGTGTTTACTGAACGGAGACAAAACTGGAACTACTATGCAAGGTTACTACACAGGCTTATATACAGGGGTGGTCAGTACTGGTACTGCAGTATACAGGGGCTGCAGAATATAGTTCCTTCTTCAGGTTACATACACTACAGTGACCAGCTGATTAAACGTGCTATCCACGATGTCCTCAGCATCGCGAATGCTCCAGTATGTATCCATTCTCAGCTCCAGTGCTGCAATGCAGTCTGCCAGTAGCTGCAGCTGGATACACTTCCTGCACACATGGTTTTCAGGGACACAGGAAGTGTCCCTGATTTCCCACATAGCGCAGGAGGAGCATGCCACAGGGCCGAGCTGTGCTGCCATGACTTATCCTTTAATTAATTCAAATTAAATTAAATCAAATCAATACCACTAATTACACTACAATTAAACGATATACTCAAGGGCCCTTGTTTACTAGCACTCCCCGCTACACAACAGAGACCGTAGAAACTATAACCACAAAAATTAAGACCTTCTAAGCTTTATAAGCTATTAACCTTAACTGTTAAACTATAGAGTAGTATAAATACTCACCTGGCCGTGCTCACCCTATCAGCTGCTTCCTCTTGCCCGTGTCACTTTTTGAATTGTGACGTGGCTCTGGAATGCCACCGCCGGTCTGTGAGATTCGTAAGCCTCTGGGATGACCTTGGATCTGGACTGGAGGTGACGGAGGTTGAACTGTAGATTAGCTCCACTCCAGCGGGGAGCTTACTGAAGGTGAGATGGAGCATTGCAGCCAGGAAGATCGAGAAGAGCGTTGGTGCGATGACACAGACTTGCTTGACCCTGGAAATTGGGTCTGTGGTGGATCCATTGGTCAGGATCATGGCTTGCATGTCATCGTGAAGCAGGTGGAGGATGGTGACAAATTTTTGAGAGCAGCCGAATTTGAGGAGGACAATCCATAATCCCTCACGTTTGATGTTTTCGAAGGCCTTTGTGAGGTCAAAGAAGGCCATGTACAGTGGTGGATGCTGTTCTCTGCATTTCTCTTAAGTAGTTGATGCGCGGTGAAGATCATGTCCATTGTGCTCCTTAGTGGGCGGAATCCACATTGCGACTCTGGGAGGTGCTCTTCAGCCACTGGGAGAAGGCAATTGATGAGGATTCTTGCGATGACTTTCCCTGTGGCAGACAGCAGGGAGACTCCTCTGTAATTACTGCAATCGGACTTTTCAGCTTTCTTGAAGATGGTCACGATTACGGCGTCTCTGAGGTCCCCTGGCATGCTCTCCTCCTTCCAAATGAGACAACCAACCTGACGACACCCAGTGATTCAGAGACACAGAGTATCCACAGTGCCTGGTCTGCACTCAAGGCCTCCATAATCAGCACCTGTGAAGAGACGCTCGGTCACTTCACCAGGAAACACCAAGACTGGTTCGACTGGTTCGGCATTCCTGATCTGAAAACATCAACAGAATTCGAGAGCAAGAAAGCAGCTCTACAGACGTCTGAAGGCCGAGGTCCGACAAAAAACTCGCGACCTAAAGAACAGATGGTGGGTGGAGAAAGCGCAGGAGATCCAGCAGCTAGCTGATAACCATGCCATGCATGGATTCTTTAGTGCAGTCAAGACCACCTACGGCCCAAGCACCCAAGGTCCTACCCCATTGCGGGCCAAGAATGGAGAGGTACTCATCAAGGACAGAGAGGCAGTCAGTGCCTGCTGGAAGGAGCACTTCAAAGATCTCCTTAACCGAGACTCTGTCTTCGACGCAAGTGTCCTCAATTCCATCCCGCAGCATGCTACCCATCACCACCTCAGCACAACCCCAGCCCGGCTTGAGGTTGAAAAGGCCATCTGACAACTGAAGAACAACAAGGCCTCAGGAGCAGATGGAATCCCCACCGAGGTACTAAAACATGGTGGAGAAGCACTATTGGCGCGAATACATGAACTAATTCCTCAAGCACTCCACTTCCTTCTTGGAGTGCAATCGGCAGCAGATGGGGTGGAGACTCCAACAGCACTGCACACTGAGCCCTGCAGCACTGCCACTTTCGAAGGCTCCTTCCCTCCCCTAAAAGGAAGAGTCATCACCTCAGGCTCTGCAATGTAAAACGTACTTACCTGGACCACCAAGGCAGCCACGATCCCATGCAATCAACCTGGCACTCAAGCAGAATGCCAGGTTGATCGATCAAGGGCAGGAACCAGCAAAAAAAACTGCAACAAAAAAGGTAAGTTTTTTTACTTATCTCAGCCACCTTGCCTTTAATCATCGCCCCCAAAGCGGCTGGCCACCCGATGCATGCCTCCTGCAGCTGTTGGTGTTTTCGACCGGCACTTCTGCAGGGGGCGGAAGTCAATTTCGGGTCCGGGGCGCTACCAGGGCGATGCACATGCCGATAACATCACAATCTCTGGGTGAAGGAGATCGGGGCGCAATGCCATAGCACCACCACAAAGCCATTTGTGTCCCCTTAGCGACCCCCCCCGGGGGTGCTAACAGGAGGTGTAAAAGCACTCAATTGTGCCCCCAAAGAACCTGAAAAGGGATATAGACAAGTTAAGTGAGTGGGCAATAAGGTGGCAGATGAGGTATAATGTGAGGAAATTTGAGGTTATTCACTTTGGTAGGCAGAATAGAAAAACAGATTGTGGGAAAAATTGGGTTGCTTTGCGCCTCCCGTTAGCGCCCCTGGGGAATGCTAACAGGGCGCAAAGATCCTAGCGCCTGGGCATGGCGCCATTAATGCCTCCCGTGCAATTCAGTGGCAGGTTAGCGGCAGCAGTAGCCCGTAGCGCCCTGCGGTACTGCGCCGCCGGCGATAACATTATCGGCGTGTGCAGCCCCCCGCTCGCGCCTCGGCCACAAACTTCGGTCACGCCCCCTAACCTACCACCGGACGATATGTCCAACAGGGTCAGGATGGTGTTTTTGCGGCCGCGGCGGCACAAATTAAAGGGCAAGTGCCGGGGGGCCATTTTCTTTGGGCCGCCTGTGAGCGTCTGCCCCCTTCCATTGCTTCATGCAGGGTGCCGGCCGCAATCAATTAGCCCAGCACTTCTCTTGAGTGTTGGGCTGTTTTCCCGGCACCCTGCTCCCTGGTGGTTCAGCAGAGCTCCGGCGCATGCTGCACTAGGTCCCTCCCCTTTACTCAGGGGAGGGAGGCCTGTAATACCGCGGCGCTATGTGCCGACGCTCATGGCGCTGTTGCACGTAGCACTGTGATATTGAATGGTAGCATCCCAGGAAAGAGGGGGAGCACTTCCAGTAGTGCCTCATCTCCTGTTTGGGGCACTACCACTGAAGTTACGGTGCAGGGATGCTAACTTTTTCGGGGCGTGAAGTTAGCACCCCAAAGGGGGCGTGACTGAATTTTTCCCCCAATATCTTTTAAATGGCGAGAAACGATTAAATGTTGGTGTTCAGAGAGATTTAGGTGTCCTCATACAGGAAACACAGAGAGTTAGCATGCAGGTACAGCAAGCAATTTTGAAGGCAAATGGCATGTTGGCCTTTATTGCAAGGGGGTTGGAGTACAAGAGGAAGGAAGTCTTACTACAATTCTACAGGGTTTTGGTGAGACCATACCTGGAGTACTGTGCACAGTTTTGGTCTCCTTATCTGAGGAAGGACATATTTGCCATAGAGGCGGTGTAACGAATGTTCACTAGATTGATCCCTAAGGTTTGAACTATGAGGAGAGATTGAGTAGATTGGGCCTATACTTTCTGGAATCTAGAAGAATGAGAGGTGATCTCATTGAAACATATAAGATTCTGAAGGGGATTGACAGGGTAAATGCTGAGAAGTTGTTTCCCCTGGCTGCAAGTCTAGAACTAGGGGGCATAGTCTCAGGACAAGGGGTTGGCCATTTAAAGCTGATACGAGGAGGAATTTTTTCACTCAGAGGGTTTTGAGTCTTTAGAATTCTCCACCCCAAAGGACTGTGGATGCTGAGTGGTTGAATATATTCAAGGCTGAGATAGGTAGATTTTTGGGCTCCAGGGGAATCAAGGGATATGGGGATTGGGCTGGAAAATGGAGTTGAGGTCAAAGATCAGCCATGATCTTATTGAATAGCGGAGCAGGCTCAAGGTGCCGTATAACCTACTCCTGCTCCTAATTCTTATGTTCTTATATTCTTAGGTTTACTTAGCTGTCATGTACCATTCTGGGCTCAAAAAGACATGAAGGTAACCTGCTTACACGTCTCTCCCAACACTGTTTGTCAGCTATAACAACAGAAAATGCTGGAAAAACTCAGCAGGCCAGGCAACATCCGTGGAGAGAAAATAGAGTCAACGTTTTGGGTGAACCCTTTGTCAAGACTTGTCGTGTTTGAACAGTATTTTGCTATCGTACTGTTTGTCAGCTGGTGTTTGGGAGTTTCACTAGACTATACAGAAATAAAAGTGGGCCATTTAGGCCATCAGGCATACTTCATCTTTTTGTTATTCTTGTCAACTCTTTATCTTTTTAATCCCAATCCCCTTCTCTCCATATCCCTTAGTACTTTTACTTACCAATTAATTATTCTCTTTTCAAAACTTCAGTGATTCTGTGGCGTTCTGAGATATTACACATTCTCACAACTCTCTGCGTGAAGACGTTTTTCCTGGATTTGCTTTCAACCACCTTGGTTTTAATTTTAATATTATATTCTTTTGTGGGTTCAATCCACTCTCAGGTGGTGGGTCGGTCAGTAAAGCTTTTAAGGAGGCTGCGTGCCTCCATTTTAATGTGATTTTAATTTTTAACCCATGGAGGCCGGGTTTCCTGGGACTCAGGAATCCTGGCAGGTAACATCATTTCGGCTAATATTTCAGTGCAGTAGCGAGGGAATAAAACATTGTGATTGGTGCTGTCTTTCAAATAAAACATTAAATGGAGGCCCTGCCTACCTGTTCAGATGAATATAAAAGATCCCGTAGCATTTTATGAAGATGAACAGGCAGTTCACCCAGTATCCTGGCCAACATGCATCATTCATCCAACACCACCAAAAAAAAGATTAACTGGTCACTCATCTCATTGCTGTTTGTGAAATTGTGGAAATTTGTTCTGTGCAAAACAGCCACTCTGTTTGCATACACAGTGCCAGTGACTACACTTCAATTAAATTCATTGTATATGAGCCGCTTTGGGACATCAGATAAGGCGCTATATAAATGTAAGTTTTCCAAAACATAGGGAAATACTGCAACAGAAAAGACTAAACAGTATATGGCCCTAAGCAATAGGACAACTTTGGCATTAAATGATCTTTTTTGCTTTTTGCATTCCAATATGTTTATATATTCGGACCATGATAAAAAATTTCTGAAAGAATCATCATCTATAGAGGCTTTTTGAAAAATGTAATTTTAGTTGAAATGCAATGGAAGTAAATGTGAAATATCACAATTCTCTGAAAAAATATACAATTTATCTTTTCTGGAGTGATTGAAAATGCTACCTGCGAAATTACAACTGTATTCAAAGCCATTCAAAGTATTCATTTGTACAAGTTCACTTGATTGGTACTTCATCCACTAGCCTAAACATCCACCACCAAGGCTGCAGTGTGCACTGTCTACAGGATGCACTGCAGCAAATCGCCAAGGCTTCTTTAGCAGCACCTCCCAAACCCGCGACCTCTACCACCTAGAAGGACAGGACAACAGGTAAATGGGAACACCATCAGTTTCAAGTTTCCCTCCAAGTCACACCATCCTGACTTGGTCATATATCGCTGCTCCTTCATTATCGCTGAGTCAAAATCCTGGAACAGCATTGTGGGAGCACCTTCATCACACGGACAGCAGTGGATCAAGAAGAAGGCTCACCACCAACTTCTCAAGGGCAACTAGGGATTGGCAATAAATGCTGGCCTTGCCAGAGATGCCCACTTTCCGAGATTGTATATTAAAAAAAACGGTCTGGGAACACAACATATGCATCTCCAGCTGAAAAGAAACAAGGAAAACACTTTTCAGCTTCAGTTTTGCTCACAAGGGGGTTGCCGGGGCTTTGTGTCTGATTGCATTCGTTTTTATTGGACCTCTGTTAGGAAATAAACAAGCCTGCCAAAGTTGTGCTTAATCTATTGACCCTGCCTTCAAACCTAATTAACCTGCTGAGGCAACATGTTTTCTTCAGCCTTTTTTCAATTTAACTCATTACAATGATGTAAAGTTGGGCACTTTTTCTTGAAACTAAACAAAACTACTTTAGAATTTTTTGCCTTTCCTGCATGAATTTTGTCTTTCAGTACTTGCTAATTAACAGTGTTTATCTGGACTGTGATTCTGAAACAATTTCAATGGCCCCGATAATTACTCGGGGCTGGGAAGAGAGCGGGTGGGGAGGATTTTGTGACAGGAAAAGGGGAAATAAGGGTTTCCCGGATGTCATGCAGAAATTAACTGAGAGACGTCTTTTTTGAGCAGGTGTCCCACTCAACAGCCAGCTGTCGGGCAAGACAGTAGGCGGAGAACAGATGTCAGCTAAGCAGGAGATTGCGGGGTGAGTCGGAGATCGTGGGGGGTAATTGGAGATGGGGCTGGGCGAGTAGGAGATCACGGGGTGAGTCAGAGATCATGGGGGGTAATTGGAGATGAGGGCTGGGCGAGTAGGAGATCACGGGGTGAGTCAGAGATCGTGGGGGGTAATTGGAGATGGGGGCTGGGCGAGTAGGAGATCACGGGGTGAGTCGGAGATCGTGGTGGGTATTTGGAGATGGGGCTGGGCGAGGAGGAGATCGCAGGGTGAGTCGGAGATCGTGGTGGGTATTTGGAGATAGAGGCTGGACGAGTAGGAGATTGTGGGTGATGAGGGGGTGTCAGCTGATCGCGTGGTGTATAAAGAGGTTAGCTTTTTGGCTCCTGCTCCTCCTGGCTGACAAGTGTAGTGTATGTAACCGTTCCATCTTTAAGAGAACTATTTTGTAACCGTTCCACCTTTAAGAGAACTATTTTAAAGGTTGCACTACTTTATCTTGGCTGCTGTATACTGTAATACCGGCGGTGACCACACCGGTATATAAGTGCTGTGTAATGATTTATTGGGCAGTTCCGCCCTGACCTTCAACCAGTAAAGACCTGTTAAATTTTACTCTTGTGGTCTGTGTAGTAATTCTCAATATAACACACAGACTTAACAGTGGCGACGAGTTCGATCTTACCCTGCGGCAGAGATACTTCCAAGGCAGTTTAACGGGCGTCGAGAAGAGGCATCCACCCTCATCATTCTGCTGAGAGAAGACTCGAGTCTGCAGAGTGAAGGAAGAATTCTGGCTGAAGCCTTCCATCAGCAACAGGCAGTGATCATCCCTTCTATCACGGTGGTGGGTAAGCCGATCAGCGACGAGCAGCAAGTCGACCACGTTGACTGTGAGTAGGGAAGAAAATAACAAAAGAACGGAGGATATAAGGGCGGAGAACTCAACCACGGCCGGGGAAAAGAGCCGGACAGAAGTCGGGGTCAGAGGCGCTGAGACTGGGGCAGCGTAGGGCACGGAAGCCACGGTGAATGCAAACACAGCCGGTGTGAGAGACCGGGCTACAAGCAGGAACACAGCCGGCGTGAGAGACCGGGCTACAAGCGGGAACACAGCCGGTGTGAGAGACCGGGCTACAAGCGGGAACACAGCCAGTGTGAGAGACCGGGCTACAAGCGGGAACGCAGCCGGTGTGAGAGACCGGGCTACAAGCGGGCTGGGAGACGCAACAGCGTCGAGAGACAGCTCGACCGCGACCGGTGAAAAAGGCCGGGCAGCTACCGAGTCCGCGAGGCGCAGCGACCGGGACAACGTAAGGCGCGGGAGAAAATAGCGGGCTGGGAGACGCAACAGCGTCGAGCGAGAGCTCGACCGCGACCGGTGAAAAGGCCGGGCAGCTACCGAGGCCGCGAGGCGCAGCGACCGGGACAGCGTAAGCGCGGGAGAAAATAAAATAAAAACCGCGGAGAACTCAGCCGCAGCCGGGGGGGGAAAGGACCAGACTGCAAGAGGGGCTGGGAGGCGCGATTTGAAAACCGCTGGGGAGGGCGAACGCAGCAATACGGCAATCGCCATTACAGCCAGCGGGGGAGAAAGGCAAACGCGGGAAGCCGCCATTTTCGTAGGCGGGGGAAGAAGACGAGCGCGGGAAACCGCCATTTTGTAAAAAAAAATATATATATTTCTTTGTGCTTCTCAAGAAGGTTGCGAAGATGCCTAAGCGTCGTAACATCAACAATTTCGATCCCGATGTTGAAGATTGGGCCACGTATGTAGAACGCATAGAGATATATTGTAAGGCAAATAAAATATCAAATGAAGATAAAGCATTAACCTTACTAAACTCAATGGGTGCAAAGACATACGGGCTATTGAAGCATCTTCTATCACCAGCTAAACCGGCGGATCAGACTTTCGCTAATATTGTTGCTGTCCTGAAGGATCATTTGAACCCCACACCGCTGATGTTAGCGGAACGATTCAAATTTTTTGCGAGAACGCAACTGAAAGAGGAAAGCAACGCGGAGTACTTAATTGAACTGCGTAAGCTAGCGAAATACTGTCAGTTTGGGGAAGGACTGACAGAGGCACTGAGAGACAAATTCGTGTGCGGATTGTCGAAAGAAGGAACACAAAAGCGGCTACTTGAAGAGAATGATCTTACACTTGATAAGGCTGTCTCTATTGCAGCATCGCACGAAGCCGCAGCGAGAGGCACTGCGGAAATGCAGCTGAAGGCAGCGGTACTCAGCGTAGATCAAATGGCTTTGGGTACAATGAAATGTTATCATTGTGGGAAGACAACACACGATCAGAACCAATGCTGGTTTAAAAACCAGGAATGTAGAAAATGTGGCAAGCTTGGTCACATAGCTAAAGTATGCCGGTCAGGAAAGAAGACCAGCAACAAAAAGTCACCGCAGGAAAAGTGCAGCAAGGTACACAAGGTGGCTGAGAAGAGTTCGGATGAACAGAATTCGGATTCAGACTCCAATAGCAAGGAACTGGGTAGTCTGAGAATTCACAATGTGAGTAAGGAAGCTGGCCGACAAACTATCTGGGTCACACTTCAGATAGCAAGGGTCCAGGTGAAGATGGAAGTGGACACCGGATCAGCGTTGACGGTCATGAATAAGCAAGATTACAAAAGGTTATTCACACATATTCCCCTACGAAATACGAAAATAGTATTAAAGACATACACGGGGCAAAGAGTATACCCCATCGGAAGGATAAAAGTCAAGGTGAGACACAAGGGCAAAGAGCACCAAGGAATGGACTTATATGTACTACCTGAGGGAGGTCCACCACTTCTGGGACGGGAGTGGATCAGGAAAATAAATATGGACTGGCACCCCCTAAAAGCAATGACGGAAAGTCCAGAAAATGAGCGGGAAGTCCTGAGGTGTCCAACGTGCAACAAAGTCTACAAACAAAGGGTGAAAAACCTGTTTCAGAAGCACGTGCTGCAGTGCGGAAACCAGACTTCACAGGAGGATGGTGACGGGAACAAAGCCCAGGATAATGATTCAAACAAAAGGAGGTACCCCCGACGCAGTGCCCGGGCCCGCTCAACTACATTTTTCGGGTTGACTCCCTTTTATGGTGGCAAGTCATATGGTGAAGAAGATTTTCCATTCTACCGAGATCCTTCGGGGAAGAAAAAGGGAGAGCAGTCAACTCAAGGGCAGGTAGACGGAGCCGATGATCCAAGCACGTCTTCTGATGAGGATATGGAATACTACTACTGTAGTGTATGTACCCATCTACCTTTAAGAGAACTATTGTATGTAACCGTCCACCTTTAAGAGAACTACTTTAGGTGTTGCACTACTTTGTTGGCTTCTGTATACTGTAATACCGACGGTGACCACACCGGTATATAAGTGCTGTGTCAGGATTTATTGGGCAGATTCGCCCTGACCTTCGAATAGTAAAGTCCTGTTTTAAGTTACTCTGGTAGTCTGTGTATTAATTAACTAAACAACCCACAGACTTTACAGTGGCGACGAGTCCGATCGTACCCTGTGGCAACAATACTTCCGAAGCAGTTAACGAGCGTCGAGAAGAGGCAACCGCCCTCGTCATTCTGCTGGGAGAAAACTCGAGTCTGCAGAGCTGGAAAGGAGGAAGAATTCAGAGACAAAGACTTCCATCAGCAACAGGCACTGACTGTCCCTTCTGCCACGGTGAGGAGTGAGCCAATCAGCACGAGAAGCAAGCCGGCCACAGTGACTGTGAGTAAGGGAAAAGTAAAAAGAATAACCGGAGGATAAGGGCGGTGCACTCGACCACGGTCGAGGGGGAAAGGAGCCGGACAGAAGTCGGGCCCAGAGGCGCTGAGACTGGGGCAGCGTGGAGCAAGGAAGCCGCGGTACAGACAGGCTGGGGACGCAACGGCGTCGTGAGACAGCTAGACCGCGACAGGCGAAAAAGGCCGGGCAGCGACCGAAGCCACGAAGCGCTGCGACCGGGAGCATAGGCGCGGGAAGATATAAAAAACTCAGCCGCAGCCGGGGAGGGAAGCACCGGACTGCGAGAGGGCTGGGAGGCGCGATTGGGAGCCGAGCGAGCGGGAGAGGCAGAGCCGACCAAGGGAGACTGAGCGAGAGCCAGTCCAGCGGCTGAAACTGTTCGCCGTCAATGGGGTGTACCCAGCGCCGGTAGAGCTGAGCGAGCGGGAGAGAGACAGAGCCCGAGCAAGGGGAACTGAACGAGAGCCAGCCCAGCGGCTGAAACTGTTCGCCGTCAACGGGGTGTACCCAGCGCCGGTTGCCCTGCCGAGAAAAGGGAAAGCACTGAAGCCGACGCGCAGGCTGTGAACCTGAAAGCCAGCGGCCATCGCCC
The DNA here is from genome assembly GCF_052327205.1 of Somniosus microcephalus. Classification (NCBI taxonomy): domain Eukaryota; kingdom Metazoa; phylum Chordata; class Chondrichthyes; order Squaliformes; family Somniosidae; genus Somniosus; species Somniosus microcephalus. Next base: position 165,339,732 of record NC_140988.1, read on the forward strand.
GTGGGGAAAGTGTACCCCTCCCGCCAGGGGAAGAAACGCGGGAAGCCGCCATTAGGCGGAGAAGAAGACAGAAGCGGGGAACCGCCATTGAAGTGGGCGGGGAGAGTAGATAAGCGCGGGAAACCGCCATTTTCGCGGGAACCGCCATCTTGAAGAAAAAAAAAAGAAAATTTAAAGAAATAATCCGTGGTGTTATCAGGAAGAGAGGAAGATGCCTAAGCGTGGTAACATCAATGATTTTAATTCCGAGGAAGAAGACTGGGCCACGTATGTGGAACGCATTGAGATCTATGGTGAGGCCAATAAAATAGAAGAAGATGACAAAGCTATAACCTTGCTAAACTCGATGGGCGCGAAGACATACGGACTCTTGAAGCATCTACTAGCACCAGCTAAACCGGCGGATCAGACTTTCGATGATATTGTTGCTGTCCTGAAGGATCATTTTAACCCTGCACCACTGATGTTAGTGGAACGATCCAAATTTTACGCGAGAACGCAACGGAAAGAGGAAAGCAACGCGGAGTACCTGATTGAACTGCGTAGGCTAGCGAAACACTGTCAGTTTAGGGAAAATCTGGCAGAGGCACTCAGAGACAAATTCGTGTGCGGAATGTCGAAGGAAGAAACACAAAAACAACTGCTCGAAGAGAACGATCTTACACTTGATAAGGCTGTCCTCATTGCTGCATCGAACGAAGCCGCAGCAAAAGGAACGGCGGAAATGCAGCTAAAGGCAGCGGCACTCAGTGTGCAGCAAATTACTTCGGGTACAACGAAATGCTATCGTTGTGGGAAGACAACACACGACCAGAACCAATGCTGGTTTAAAAACCAGGAATGTAGGAAATGTGGCAAGCTCGGTCACATAGCTAAGGTATGCCGGTCAGGAAAGAAGACCAACAATAATGAGTCACCACAAAAGAGGTACAGAAAGGTACATGAGGTGACTAGGAAGAGTCCGGAAGAACAGAATTCGGACTCACACTCCAACTGCAAGGAACTGGATAGTCTGAGAATTCACAATGTGAGTAATGAAGCTGACCGACAAGCTATCTGGATCACACTACAGATTGCAAAAGTCCAAGTGAAAATGGAAGTGGACACCGGATCGGCATTGACGGTCATGAATAAGCATGATTATAAAAAGTTATTCAAGCATATTCCCCTACGGGATACGGAACTAGTATTGCAGACATACACGGGGCACAAAGTATACCCCATCGGAAAGATAGAAGTCAAGGTGAGATACAAGGACAAAGATCACCAAAGGATGGACCTGTATGTGTTGCCTGAGGGAGGTCCACCACTTCTGGGACGGGAGTGGATCAGGAAAATAAAGATAGACTGGCATTCACTAAACACCATGACGGTAGATTCCGGAAAGGAAGATGTCAAACCTGAACGGTTGTCCAGAATATTGGACGAAGCTAAAGAGGTATTCCAGCAAGGACTGGGAACACTGCGAGGAATTAAAGCAAAGGTTAAGATTGCAGAACATACAAGCCCAAAATTTTTCAAAGCCAGATCGGTACCTTACGCGATACGACCTGCTGTGGAGGCAGAACTGGAAGAACTTGAACGATCAGGGGTACTGTCAAAAGTGGACTGGAGTGAGTGGGCCACGCCCATTGTTCCCGTCATGAAGTCTTCACCAAGTAACAAGCCAGGGGGACCGGGGAAGGTCCGCATCTGCGGAGACTTCAAGATCACAGTGAATCCGGTGCTTCACACGGTACAATACCCGCTTCCGCGGATTGAAGATATCTTTGCTTCGTTGGCTGGAGGGAAACACTTCACCAAGATAGACCTGGCACAGGCATACTTACAAATGGAAGTCGAGGAAGAGTCGCGTCAGTACCTCACCATCAACACACACAGAGGCTTGTATCGTTATAATAGACTGGTTTTTGGAGTAGCTTCGGCTCCAGCAATTTGGCAGAGGGCCATGGAGCAGGTATTACAAGGAATTCCAAGCACGCAGTGTTACTTAGACGATATCCTGATTACGGGAGAAGACGAGGAAGAACACCTCACAAATTTGAAACTGGTGCTCACTAGGTTGAAGGAATATGGCCTTCGAGTTAATCGCAAGAAATGTGAGTTCTTCCAAAAACGGATCTCGTACTGCGGTCATGTCATTGGCCGAGAGGGGCTGCACAAGTCACCTGACAAGATAGAAGCTGTCGTGAAGGCCCCCGCTCCGGAAAACGTATCACAGTTAAGATCATTCTTGGGGTTGATTAATTATTATCACAAGTTTCTGCCGAATCTATCCACGGTGCTGCATCCGCTGAATGCTCTGTTGCGGAAAGAAGTACCATGGAAGTGGAGTGAGGAATGTAAAAAGGCCTTTCGCAGAAGCAAGGCGTTGATTACCTCTGAAGAAGTGTTGGCTCATTTCAACCCAACGTTACCTCTTCGTCTAGCTTGTGATGCTTCCCCCTATGGAATTGGAGCAGTACTTTCACACAAGTTACCAAATGGCTCGGAAAGGCCAGTAGCATTCGCGTCCCGATCATTGACCTCCGCAGAGTGAAATTATGCTCAAATAGATAGGGAGGCCCTCAGCCTTGTGTGGGGCGTAAAGAAATTCAATCATTACCTGCAGGGCAAGAAGTTCACATTACTGACAGACCACCAGCCGTTGGTGTCCATATTCAACCCTAACAAGGCCGTTTCCACCATGACAGCGCAAAGGTTACAGAGGTGGTCCGTGTTACTTGGGGCACACCAATATGACATCGAATACAAAAGGTCCAAACAGCATGGAAATGCTGATGGGTTATCGCGCTTGCCATTGCCGATAGTAGAAGAAGCGACTACAGTGGACCCGGTAGAGATGTTCCACTCATCCATAGTGGAATGTCTACCAGTAACAAATTCGATGATCGAAAACGAAACAAGAAATGACCCGACTCTCTCACGAGTCTATGATTTAACGGTGGAGGGATGGCCAGCACAGGGCGAACCAATGCTGCCAGCATTTTCGCAGAGAAAAGAACAGCTGTCAGTGTGTCGAGGAACCCTGATGTGTGGATCTAGAGTGGTGATTCCACCCAAACTTCAACAGAAGGTGTTAAAGGAGCTGCACGAGGGACATCTGGGTGGAGTGAAAATGAAGAACCTAGCAAAAGCGTTTGTGTGGTGGCCAGGCATTGATGGGGACATCGAAGAAATCACTAAGAGCTGTCTAGGATGCCAGAAGGTCCAAAACGCGCCACCACAGGCTCCTCTGCACCCATGGGAGTGGCCCTCATCTCCTTGGCAAAGGGTACACATCGACTTTGCTGGTCCATTTATGGACTCAATGTTTCTAATAGCGGTGGATGCACACTCCAAGTGGCCGGAGGTAATAAAGATGTCCACCACCACCACGGAAAAAACCATCACAGTGTTAAGGACCATGTTTGCTAGGAATGGGCTGCCGGAACAGATCTGTTCTGATAATGGACCGCAATTTGTGTCCAAAGAATTCAAGAAATTCTTAAAGAGCAATGGGGTTAAGCACTACACGTCAGCCCCATACCATCCCGTCTCCAATGGATTGGCTGAAAGGTTTGTCCAGACCTTCAAGAAGGCCATAAAGGCCATGGGTAATGAAGCCATTAACTTACAACATAAGGTGGATAGCTTCTTGTTGGCGTACAGGAATGCAACACATGCGGTCACAAATCAAACTCCCGCCATGATGTTTTTTATTATACGACTAAGATGCCGGCTGGATTTGCTTAAGCCAAACGTCAGAAGGGACGTAGAGAACCGGCAATTCCAGGGCATGAATGAAAGGCCAACTAGATCTTTTCAGATAGGTCAACAAGTTTTGGCCCGGGACTACCGTACCGAGAAATGGCAGCCTGGAACTATTGGAAAAAGGCTAGGGCCGTTGATGTATACGGTGGACATTGGGGACAGTATAATAAGGCGCCATGTTGACCAGATCATAGGGTCAGCCACAAATGGCCAACCTACTCCACCACCTTACACGGTTAATGTTGAGACAGAGATACCCAGAACACCTACCTCCGATCTGGTAATACTGGAATCAGATGAACCTGACACTGTCCTTCAAGCCGAATCGACCTTGCCAGAAGCACCTACTACCCCGCCGGGAGTTACGACACCACCGAGGCGTTATCCGGACAGAGTCCGGAAACCTCCAGAGAGACTGAATCTGTGAACTGTCTGGCATAAATTTGTATATATGTTATAATGTATGTTTAATGGGGAATCAGTATGTTGTAAGCTAAAAAGGGAGGATTGTAGTGTATGTACCTGTCTACCTTTAAGAGAACTATTGTATGTAACCGTCCACCTTTAAGAGAACTACTTTAGGTGTTGCACTACTTTGTTGGCTTCTGTATACTGTAATACCGATGGTGACCACACCGGTATATAAGTGCTGTGTCAGGATTTATTGGGCAGGTTCGCCCTGACCTTCGAATAGTAAAGTCCTGTTTTAAGTTACTCTGTTAGTCTGTGTATTAATTAACTAAACAACCCACAGACTTTACAACTACAACTTCACCAGAACTGTCATCACGCCCGATCGCGAGGGAAGACTCGAGCCGTGCAGTTTCTTTGACGGCGAGGAAGATTGCCGCCTACCCAGGATCAGCTCAGACTCTGGAACTGATGATGGTAAGACCAGCCCAGGTGCAAAAGACAAGTCTAAAATGGACTTGCAGTCTAATGATGGAAAAACGAAGGAGAGCATAATTGCTTCAGGAGAGAACAAAGTATCAGAACAGAATTCCACTGAACAACAACAACATAGTTTGACAGAGAATTCTGAGTCTGTCCAGTCTACAGACATGCACATTTCTGAGGAACACCGGGCTCGAACTCAACTCAATTTCAAATTTCAACAGCAATTAGAACAAATGATTCGCCGTTTTGAGCAAGAGATGAATGCAAGGAAAAAGTTCTTTGACACAGAGTGGGAGAATCTGGAAAGACAACAGAAGCAGCTGATTGAGAAAATGGAACAGGAACACACAAACCGTCTGCGCGATGAGGCCAAACGAATCAAAGCTGAGCAAGAAAGGGAATATGTCAAATTCATCGATCAGTTGAAAGCTAAGAAGAAAGAGCACTCTTTTGTGAGCAGTGTCAGCAGTAATAAGCCACTCAGGGAAGTGGTGGCAGAGGCAAAAACTGAAGATGCTGCAGAGATCAAGTTTGTTGCTGAAAGCGCTACTTCCAGAGCTTTGCTTCGAGTTAAAGAATTGCCAGTTAAAATTGTGAAACCCTTAAGAGAGAAGATTGGCATGGAGAAACATCGTGTCATTTTCGAAGGCAAGGTTTCCAGGTCAAATGCTGCTGTCAAGTGGTATTACAAAGACAAAGAGATTCATCCCAGTAATAAATATGAAATTGTGAGTGAAGATGTGTACAGGAAGCTCGTTATTAATAATGTCGTTTTTGAAGATGAAGGCAACTACATGTGCGATGCCATAGATGACCAAAGCACAGCAAAGTTATATGTAGAAGAACAATCAATTGCCATCATTAAACCCATATGTGATGTGGAAGTGACAGAGCAAAGTGACGCCATTCTTGAGTGTGAGCTTTCAGTTGCGGACGTGAAGCCTCCAAAATGGATACTAAATGGTGAAATTCTTCATGCTTCTGAAGATGTGGACATTGAGCATCGTGACACTATTCATCGTCTCACTCTGAAACAAACAACTTGTAAGATGACCGGCTTGCTGCAGTTTATCGCAGGGAAATCAAAATCTGAGGCGAGGCTGACTATTAAGGAGCCTCCGTCAAAGGTAGTCAAAGAACTACAGAACATTACAGTGGAAGAGAAGCAGTCTGCTACTTTGAGCTGTCACGCACGTGGTCCCTCCGAACTGAGCCAAATCAGGCTGGAAGTAGAAAAACTTCCCAAGGTACTCGAGCCTTTAGAAGTCAGCAATGCTGGTCTGCAGTTACGAAAGTTCAAGCTGTTAAGTCCAGTGAAGGACTATTAGATGAGTCACCCCAGCAACAAGAAACTATTACACCACCGAGGCGTTATCCGGACCGAGTCAGGAGGCGCAGGAGGCGCTGCCTCAGAGACTGAATCTGTGAACTGTTTTTACATGAAGTCGTGTATATATGTTATGATATTATGTTTAATGGGGAATATATACGTTTAAGCTAAAAAAGGGAGGATTGTAGTGTATGTAACCGTTCCATCTTTAAGAGAACTATTTTGTAACCGTTCCACCTTTAAGAGAACTATTTTAAAGGTTGCACTACTTTATCTTGGCTGCTGTATACTGTAATACCGGCGGTGACCACACCGGTATATAAGTGCTGTGTAATGATTTATTGGGCAGTTCCGCCCTGACCTTCAACCAGTAAAGACCTGTTAAATTTTACTCTTGTGGTCTGTGTAGTAATTCTCAATATAACACACAGACTTAACAACAAGCATTGCTGTAAATGCACTTACCTCATGGATCTAGCCCTTCTCACCTCCATTTACCTGCCAGGATTCCTGTGCCCTGGGAAACCCGGCCTCCATGGGTTAAAAATTAAAATCACATTAAAATGGAGGCATGCAGCCTCCTTAAAAGCTTTTACTGACCGACCCACCGCCTGAGAGTGGATTGATCACCCACCCCGCCTCCCCACCTCCATTAAAACCAAAAGTGGGCAAGTTGAAGGTGGACTGGGGTCGAGTTTGAGATATTAAACATTTTTAACTCCCACCCACCCCCAACCCACCCATCCTTGGGGGTTAAAATTCCACGTAATATTACACTTAGAAGAAAAAACAAAATATGTCCATTGTAAGTTTCAGCTATATGAAATTGAGGCCTCTTGTAATATTTTAATTTAAAACAATTCAATACTTTTTGGAGGCATATTGATACAAGTTACAGTGAATAGCCATTTGGTTCAGATATAGACATAACTGACGATACCGAATTTTAGCACCTTGTCCATCCAATCGGTCATTGTGTAACAGCAACACTTGGGCAGTCAGGAGATCCAGTGTATCTCACTCACTTCTATCAAAAAAAAGTTGCTAGTAGGAGAGGTCTGAAGAACAAGCTGGAGAGTGGAATTAAACCAGGAGGCTCACGTGGAGATAAACACCAGCACTCTTGGTGTGCTTTACATCCAATGGATTACTTTTGAATTCCAGTCACTATTGTTATGTAAGAAATGTAAGCAGGCTTTTTATGTACAGCAACACGTTATAAACAGCAAATAAATGAACGACCAAATTCACTTTTTGGTGGTATTGAGGGAGATATTTTGGCCGCACACCAGGAGAACTCCCTGCTCTTCTATGAATACTGCTTATGGGATCAAGTATTAGCTTGGCTCAATGGTAGCACTCTTGCCTCTAAGTCAGAGGTCATGGGATCAAATTGTAGTATAGTACTGAGGGAGTACGGCATTGTTGCAGATGCTGACTTTTAGATGAAATGTTAATCAGAGGCTCTGCCTGCCTGAGTAGGTGAATGTAAAAGATTGCATTACACTATTTGAAAAAGAGTACGGGAGTTCGCCTAGTATCCTGGCCAATATTTATCCCTCAACCTATACCACCTAAACAGATCAAGTGATCACTTATCTCATTTGCTTATTGTGGAACCTTGCTGTGTGTAAATTGGCTGCTGCGTTTATCCATAAAACAACAGTGACTACACTTCAAAAAGTAATTAACTGGCTGTGAAGCACTTTGCTGAGGCTGTGATCAGCACTGTACAGTATTTTGTTTGTTGACATCCACTTGAGCAGACAGATGGGGCCTCAGTTTACATCTAAACCAAAAGACAGTGAGGTGATTTTGGCATCTGACATTCATCGGTTAGGTCATCCACTCTGCCTGCCCGATGACGCGGCGGACGGCACGTTCCATTTTTGTTGTTGCGTCTCATTTTAATGTGCAATACGAGCTGCTGGTGGTGAATGAGCGCTGACAACCAGCTTGCAGATCGGGGTGAGAGACAGGAAACTCAGCTGCTCCTCTTGATGAAGGGTTTCGACCTGATACGTTGACTCTATTTCTCTCTCCATGGATGTTGCCTGGCCTGCTGAGTTTTTCCAGCATTTTCTGTTGTTATTTCGCTCCTCCATGGAGTTGAGCCAAAGGATTCCAATTAAAAGGAGAGGGGCTATGGAGGACTCCATAATGGGTGGAAAGATTTTTGCAGGGCCAAGCGGAGCATTGGAAAAGAGGCTATAAATTTTTTTGCAAGCTTTCTCCACTGGTCACACACGTCAATGGAACCCAAAATCACATTCGGGTCCTAAACCTTTCTTAGGGCTGCAATTTAAATATTTTAATGAGGCTCCTGCCACTTTCGAGAGGGTGCATTTGCCACCTAAGTTGAGGCCCGCTCGCTAATCACATTGGGTGGGCCTTGGGCGAGAAGCCAGTGGGATTTTTAAAATTTCAGTTTGCTACTGCCCTGTTCACGCTGAAAAATCAGCTGGTAGGGAGACTAAATTTAACTCCAGTGAGACCAAAAATGGCTCCGGATCTGCGATGTCCAGAATGCACCTGCCAGGACCTTTACCGTTGACCCCACCGGACTTTCCAGGGTCAATGGGAGGTTCCCTAAGCTCTAATTTTCTGGTAGTTGCTCATATCACTATAGGCAGCTGCCAGAAGAAGAGGGATGACAAATGCAGCACTAACCAGCTGCTTGCAGGCCTGCCAGCATCATTAAGTGAACTTCACATTAGCCCCTTTTTTAAGGGGTCGGGGAAGAACTAAAAAATACTCAGCAAAATCCTCAGCAGGCCAGGTCAAGTGACCCATCTTAAGCATTTCTCCAAGGAGAGAGATCCTGCTGTCATTTTAGGTTTATTCCCTGTCTTGGAGTCAACAATTTGATGGTGAATACGACAGAAATTTGTCTTATTGCTGTCTTCAGTCTGCAGTCAAGTATTAATGAGTCCTTGTAATAAACTGTGACTGGCTGAGCTGAATTGGTTCTGCTGGATGGTGCTTGCTCCATTTGCCTAACTCAGCTTTATACTGTGGCGGAGCCACTAAGGGACTCCGATCAATTGTATATAATTCCCTTTAATAATATGTTAGCTGCAGCCTGAGTCTGTATCTTTGTTTTCGCTGTTTACATGTACAGAGCGCGATCACTTTAATAGCGCGGGTAAACGCGATGAAGTCACGCCGTTCATCACGTGATCCCCCACCGGCGGGAAAAACGTGATGATGTCATGTCGTCAGCCACGGGACCGCCCAAGCAGTCCTCGTGGAACCTCCGAACTGACTAGACCTATATTCGATCTTCTCCTGTAGTTATTCGTTAAACTCTGTTAGTTTTCATTAAACCTCGTTTATTTGATCACCTGAGTGGACCTCAGTCTTTTAGATAGGAACTAGACATTCCTACATTGGTGACCCCGACTTTTGTGAACGGTTTTCGCAGAAGTTACTGAACATGGAATCGAACGCTGTTGCTTTGAAGCTACCACAGTTCTGGGAGCAACAGCCAGCCACGTGGTTCATCCAGGCTGAAGCCCAGTTCGCAATCAGGACCATCGTTGCGGATCAGACCCATTACTATTACGTGGTCTCCACCCTCGACAGCGCCACAGCCTCACGGATCATCAGCCTGCTTGGTAATCCACCAGAAGATCGCAAGTATGAAACGATAAAGGCGCGGTTGTTACAGGTCTTCGGGCTCACGAAGTCGGAGCGCACCCGCCGGCTGCTCGCTATGCCCGGCCTCGGGGACTCCAAGCCGTCCGAGCTCATGAGCCAAATGCTCACGCTTCTGGGCTCCGAACCGAAATGCTTCCTCTTCAGGGAGCTATTCCTCAGCCAGCTACCGGAGCAAGTTCAGGCTGCCCTAGCCAGGTCGGAAGTCAATGACTGCGCAGAGCTGGCGGCTGAAGCGGACAAGATCTTCGCGGTGACACTGCCACGAGGCGCCAATCCCCCACAGACGCTGCTCCAGCCCCTCAACCTGCGGGGTTGTGCTTCTACCACGCCCGTTTGGCGCGAAAGCAAGATGCTGCCGCCCTCCCTGCAGTTTTTCGCTCAAAAAAAAAGAACAGCAGCAATCCTGTCGAAAGAGGGCCGGTTATAACGAGTGCCCCGCGGCTGCAATGGCAATCGGTAATTCAGGAAAACTCCTCTTCATCACCGACTCCCTATCTGGTCGACGTTTCCTTTGCGACACCGGGGCGCAGTGTAGCATCCTACCCGCGTCAAATCTTGATCTACAAGCCGGGGGGCACGGCCCCTCCCTCGAGGCGGCTAATGGCGGGGCCATTCAGAACTTCGGAAGATGGCGGGTCCAGGTGTGCTTCAGCGGCTAGCGGTTTTACTGGGATTTCATCACGGCCAAAGTCTCTCAAGCCATCCTCGGGGCAGATTTTTTGTGCGCCAACGGCCTCTTGGTGGATGTACGGCACCGCCGGTTGATCAATGCGGCCACTTTTCACTCCATCCCGTGCCACCGCGGTAACACCGTGTCGCGCACTGTCTCCTATGCGTTCCCACCTCCGGACGACTTCACTCGCCTCCTCGGAGATTTCCCAGACCTGACCAGACCCACTTTCTCTTCCACGGCCACGAAACATGGTGTCGAACATCACATCACCACTACTGGCTCCCCGGTCTACGCACGGGCCCGGCGCCTCAAACCTGGCAAGCTCGCGGCTGCGAAAGCAGACTTCGACACGATGAAGCGGCTAGGGATCATTCGCCGGTCGAATAGTCCCTGGTCTTCGCCTCTCCACATTGTTCCAAAACCTGGCGGTGGATGGCGGCCTTGCGGCAACTACCGATGCCTGAACGACGCCACCACTCCTGATCGATGCCCGATCCCTCATATGCAGGATTTCTCTGCCCATTTGGCGGGAAATACCATTTTTTCAAAAGTCGACCTTGTCCGTGGCTACCACCAGGTCCCCGTACACCCACAAGACGTCCCGAAAACTGCAGTCATCACCCCATTCGCCCTGTTTGAATTTCTGCAGATGCCGGTTGGATTGAAGAACTCTGCACAGGCTTTCCAGCGCTTGATGGACTCTGTGCTTCGGGACCTCAAGTTTCTATTCATCTACCTCGACGACATCCTCATCGCCAGCCCAAATAAAGAGGAGCACATCTGCCATTTGCGCACCCGCTTTAGCCGTCTCAGTCAACATGGCTTGATCATCAACCCGGCCAAGTGCCAGTTCAGCCTGCAGCAGATTGATTTCTTAGGCCATCGCATCACATCGGACGGTGCAATTCCCCTGCAAACGAAGGTGGAGGCTGTTACTTCGTTCCCGTGCCCGCAGGCCGTCAAGGCCCTGCAGGAGTTCCTCGGGATGGTAAATTTTTATCACCGGTTCGTCCCTAATGCAGCTCTGCTCATGCAGCCCCTGTACGAGGCCCTCAAGGGCAAGTCCGGCAAGGATCCAATTAGCTGGACGGTCGACATGGACCGGGCATTTGTCGACACAAAAGGCGCCTTAGCCAACGCAACCATGCTGGTGCACCCGCTGCCAGGTGCCACCATCGCCCTTACCACCGACGCGTCAGTCTACGCCATCGGTGCAGTGCAGGAACAGTGGGTGCATGGGACGTGGCAACCGCTGGCGTTTTTCAGCCGTCAACTACGGCGAAACAAACGGAAGTACAGCACGTTCGACCGGGAGTTGCTGGCCCTTTTTCTGGCCATCCGCCATTTCCGGTTCTTGCTAGAGGGACGCCCGTTCACGGCTTTTGTGGACCATAAGCCACTAACGTTCGCTATGGCCAAGACCGCCGAACCATGGTCAGCTCGGCAACAACGTCAGTTGACATTTATCTCAGAATTCACCACTGACATTCAGCATGTGTCCGGTAAAGACAACCTGGTGGCGGATTGCCTCGCCCGCGCGACCGTTCATGCAGTCCAGCTTGGCATCGACTATGCTCTCATGGCTGCGGATCAAGCCTCGGATCCGGAAATCCAATCTTACAGAACCAACCCCTCTAGCCTCCAAGCGGCCGACGTCAAATTCCATGCCGCTGGCACTACGCTACTCTGCGATGTCTCCGTAGGAGATCCTTGCCCTATCGTGCCGGTCCCCTGACGCCGAAAAGTTTTTGATGCCATACACGGGTTGTCGCACCCTGGCATGAAGGCCTCGCAACGGCTGATGTCGTCCAAATTTGTGTGGCGGGGCATGCACATGGATGTTCGCGACTGGGCCAACACCTGCATTGTCTGCCAAAAGGCCAAGGTGCAGCGTCACGTCAAGGCTACATTGACCACTTTTGCTGTTCCGGAACGTAGGTTTGATCATGTGCATGTGGACCTGGTGGGGCCACTTCCGCCTTCGCACGGGTTTACTCATCTTCTTACAATGGTGGACCGCACCACTCGATGGCCGGAGGTGGTTCCTTTGTCATCCACCACTTCCGCAGACATCGCCAGGGCATTCATCTCCTCTTGGGTCGCCCGTTTCGGGGTACCAGCAGATATCTCATCTGATCGTGGGCTGCAGTTTTCTTCTGAGCTCTGGAACGCTGTGGCTCAGGGGCTCGGTGTCAAGTTACATCGCACCACTGCCTACCATCCACAGGCGAACGGCCTGTGCGAACGATTCCACAGGTCGCTCAAAGCCGCACTGCGAGCCAGCCTTCAAGGCGCGGGCTGGGTGGACAGGCTTCCATGGGTCCTTTTGGGTGTTCGTACGGTGCCTAAAGACTATCTTCAATCGTCCTCGGTGGAGCTCGTATATGGCCAACCGTTATGCGTACCAGGGGATTTCCTTCCAACTACAACAGAGCCATGTTCCACATCTCAGCAGCTCATCAGCCACCAGGAGGTGGCCAGAAGTTTTGCTCCAGTGCCTACGTCACATCACGGATTGCAGAGCTCCCACGTCCCAGCTGAGCTGAAGAACGCCGACTATGTGTTTATCCGCCACGACGCTCATCGGGATCCGCTCAAACCCCCTTACACTGGTCCTTTCCGCGTGATAGAGCTGGGAGACAAAACTGTTTCGGTCGATATCGGAGGTAAACCGGACCACATTTCGGTTGACCGTTGAAGCCGGCTCACTTGGACCTTGACCGCCCAGTCGAGATCGCACAACCGCCGAAACGTGGCCGACCGCCCACAGTCGCCGTGCCAGATCAAATGGAACCGCCCACCAGCTCGCCCGCCGTCCATCAGCTTCCACTTCGAGGATACAGAAGTCGATCTGACAGGCTTGTCAGGCCTCCTCGCCGTTTTACTTTTGCTATTAAAGACAATTCTGCGGGGGCGCATGTGGCGGAGCCACTAAGGGACTCCGATCAATTGTATATAATTCCCTTTAATAATATGTTAGCTACAGCCTGAGTCTGTATCTTTGTTTTCGCTGTTTACATGCACAGAGCGCGATCACTTTAATAGCGCGGGTAAACGCGATGAAGTCACGCCGTTCATCACGTGATCCCCCACCGGCGGGAAAAACGTGATGACGTCATGACATCAGCCACGGGACCGTCCAAGCAGTCCTCGTGGAACCTCCGAACTGACTAGACCTATATTCGATGTTCTCCTGTAGTTATTCATTAAACTCTGTTAGTTTTCATTAAACCTCATTTATTTGATCACCTGAGTGGACCTCAGTCTTTTGGATAGGAACTAGACAGTCCTACAATACCATGAATTAGTGTCAGCCACAGCTCAAACGTATGTCAGTCTGGGCTGAGAGATAGGGCTCTCACCTTGATGTCAAAAGGCTGCCAAACCCCATTCCAGCACTAATACATAAAGGTGCAGAGTTTCCTAGAACGGCGCGATTGGTGACATATGCCATAACTTACACTGTTTGCGCGCCATTGTGAACTTACTCAAAATATTTCCTGGAAAAGTAATTTAAATACGCTGCAACAAGCGTAATGGCGAATCAGGGACCTCAGAAGTTCCACAACCAATGACGGACCCTGAAAACCTTCACATGCCTTTTGCATAAAAGGTTTTGTGATGCTGTTTGTTGAATACAAGTTTAATAAAGCTGTTTTGAGCCCAATTTTCATTGATGGTGCTTGCTAACTGTAAATTCAATTGCAATTTTGGACTGAATGTAAGTTGCATTCTTTGTTACATTATTGTACTTGTTGTTCCTTAAGTTCATAGCCCATGGAGATCAATCCATAACATGGTTGTTTGAGAGTTCCTCATGCCGCCCAATTGGGCGGGTTTCATGTGGGGAGGCAGGGTTATGAGCATTAGAGGTTATCACTGGATGAACACCTGTACCACCAGCTGCTCTCTGGCTACCCTGATGGCGGTCAACATGGATTTCTTCGAGGGGCTACCACTTACAGGCTCAGGACATGCAGGTCGGGATCCATCGGTTCCATGAGCATCTCACCTGTCAAGACCGGGCTGAGCCCTTCCTGCAGGATGGAGGTGTACCGAGCGAAGCACATCACTACAATCTTTGCCACTTTATCGGGGGTGCACTTTATGACCCCGCCCCTGATCTGTCCAGACACCTAAAACGAGCTCTGAGCACCGCTATGGTCCTCTCCAGCACCTGCCAAGTTGCTGCGTGTGCGTGTGTACCTCTGCTGCATTGTTGGTGGTGCAGAATGGTGTCACCAGCCACAGTTTCAGCCGTTAGGCCTTGTCTCCTTGCCTCTCACTCATGCACCACAAAAAATCAATTTTAAACTTTATCTGGCCGTTTCCGGATCAGAATGTCAGTGCACATGTTCGTGTCACAAGATCCGCCCGCGTGTCCCTTAAAATTGTAATCGGGGTTCTAACTATGTCATTAGGACCTCAGTTTGCATGAAAAAGAGGCCAGGGGTAGGAGCCCTGTGAAAGTCGCAGTGGGCCAATCATCAGGATTAACAGGGCAGTGTCATTACCGATCCTATTTTTAGGCCCTTATCGCCCTGTTAAGACAAATTTTCCAAAATGAAAATCAGCCCCTTTATGTTTCAAATTCTTGTAACCAAAATATGCCTGCTATTTTGACAAATACCTACTGTTTGTTTGGACACCTGCTCCTAAGCTCGGACCTGTCACATCAACTGCAACTGGTATTCTCATTTGTTTTGTTCTTTCCATTTGACTTAAAAACTGGTCTAGGTGCAGAACAGTTTATATGCTTGTTCTCATCATTTTGAATTTCCTTCATATACTTTTGAACTCTTGCTAAAAATAAAGTGAGACCAGGTTCCATGAAAAAACATTTCACCGTACAGTAATGTTGGCGATTAACTCGCCATATTACTCATTAAAAAAATGAGGCCTCTGAAAAGAATGGATCGCAAGACGTTAAAATGATACTATCCAGCAGAATTGTCTTGGGGAACAGTTAGCTTGATAAAGTAATGCACGTTACATGTTAATGTTATCATGTAGCTGACAAGATCCATCAGGCTTTTTTAAAAATAAGTTTTTGAATCCCTGCATGAAAGGCTCTCACCACATCTCTTAGAAGAGCTTCATATTTTGTCACAGCATTAGATAGCAAGTCACCATGACCACTCTGACACACCTATCGGTGATACTTTACAGAGCTGGTTTGGCAGAGGTTTGGCAGCAGGACACTCATCTTTCTGCTTCACCTGTATGTTGGAGAATGATATGTAATATGGGGGTAGCTAAAGAGATGTAGGTATACAAGGAGTGAGTAATTGATAAGAACGATAAAGTTATCGCCGTGAAACCACTGCAGAATTGAAGATGCAGCAAAAAGATAGATGATATATTAGCATTCTCTGTGTGATTAAATTATTCAGCGCCTTATACTATCTTTTATGCTTATTAATTTTCAGATATCGCTAAATCAGACAAGAGAAAGAACAGAAAAAAATAAAGAAAAAAGAAAAGAGAAAGAAAATATGTATTAGAAAGGCAACCTGAAAAAGGCAAGATACAGTAAAAATATATCCATTGTAGCCTTATTATAGTATGGCCTTTGGAAGGCTAACGTTTTTCATGTTTCCCTACCTTACAACTGTGACTATACTTCAACAGTACTTCATTGTCTGTGAAGCACTTTGGGACATTCTGGGGTCATGAAATGTGCTACATAAATGCAACTTCTTTCTTCTTTTGTTAAAAGGTAAAGGTTACAGTGAATAGAGTACACAGGGGTTCTTCTGTACAAAACAGTTCAGCTGTACTGTGCATGTTGTTCTGTACTGGTATTCCTCAGTCATGTGCTCCAGTCCTCATTCCCTACTGCTCTACTTGTGTCTGTCTATGCAATGGACTGTTATCTAAGTTGTGATTGTTGAGTCTGTCAGTGAATTCTCTTCTTCCACAATGGTTAAGTTAATGCAGCTTTCTCTTTGCCAATTGGTTATTTTCTATTTTTGTTATTTATCATTTTTCCATATTTCAGTTTTCTCCACAATCAAATTCCACCAAAGAAATTCTACCCAATCATATTTAAGCAAAAGAAAATTCTCCAAGATTCAGATATCACGATAATTCCCTCTGCATACTCGCAAAATAACATTTATCACATAATAAAACATATAAAATGTTCACTAAATATCATTAATTTACCCATAAACGTGTCTCACACAAATCCCTGCCACAAAGAGCACAACACAACCTACTAGGCCTCAGAACATCCAAGTCTCTGAGTATATCTTTCCAGCCATAACTCATGATCCTGCTGCCAGCCATCTGACTCCATAATTTCAAGATCTATTACAATGGCCCGATTTAAATAAATAAAATGCAAAAGCGTCGGTGTCCATCTCTGATGTAAAAGAACAACAATTTACAGGAGCCACCACTCAGTCAGGGCTCTATGGTATGTACAATCAACAATAGCCTAATACACAAATGATGGGGCCTGTCTCTGATAAGTGAATTACCAACTATGTTTACTTATTTCAGTGGTGCTGCAGTCTGGAGAACAAGAGAGAGACAGGCGGGGAGGCAGATGCTGTTGCGGGGTGGGATGAAAGGAGAGGGTGAGAGACTGTCTTGGGGGCCTGGTTAAGTAGGAAGACAGAGAAACAAACCCTATTTGGGGGGGAAGAGAAAAGAGAAAGAAGGACTTTATCGAACTGAAGATGAGGAGAGAGAGGAGCAAGTAACCAGTTGAGATGTAATGAGGAGTGGAGAGAAAGACTTTGATGAGGACAGTGGAAAAAGAGTGAGAGGGCTAGATATTGGTTTAGGTCCATTCTCGGGCCCAAACTAGGCAACACATTCAGAGCGCATGCCTGAAGCCAAAGGCCTGAAACTCGTCCGAAATTAGTCCTTGGACCTCATCAGCATAATTCCGCTGAGGTACGGATACCAATCAGGTAGCTAGAAGCAGCTTGCAGTTGGCTCCCCATCAATTTGGGTTGGTTACAATGCCGGAAGAGGCCCTCAGGTATATCCTGGGAGGGGTGGAGGAGAATGGGTGGGGGGGGGGCAGGGGTGAGCGCAGGCTGGCAACGTGCCTCAGGAATGCTTTGGAGCCAGGAGTAACACTCCTGCTTCTTCTGGCTCCACATGAAGGTAAGTTAAAAAGAAGAAACTTACCTTTTTGTTGGCGGCCTTCAGCAGTCAGCAGTCCCTTAAAGGTATCAAGTTTTCGGAATAAATTTAAATATATAAAATATGACTCTTACAGGGAACAAACATCTACACATTAATTAAACAACATTTCCTTCAGTACTAGATTATAAATAGCTCATAGAAAAGAAGCAAAATTAAATCATTATTATGAAAAGAGAGATAATTTCCAAAATGAGAAAACCAGTTACTTGCTCTACTAGAATATCCGATGATTATTATTGCTGTGATGGCGCTGGTGCTAACTTTTATGCCAGTTCTAAGTGCTTTTAGGAAAATAAATGTTTGAGTGTCAAGTCATGAGAAGCCCTAGAATTTTATTGCAAAGTTGAATATTTTTCCTGGGCAGTGAGCCAATACACCCAGCAGAATTATAACATATGAATGATGTCTCAGTGTTCAGGGAAACTTGGTAAAAGTTACTGATGATTAGAGCAATTTAAAGTAATTTAACAGCGACAGCCTTTTAACTGTGTTTATATCCCCCAGGTATCATCCTGAATTACTAACATGTTTGCTAATGGTGTACTACACTAATTGATTGATTTCTTAATCCTATCTTTAGTTCACTGTTTAAATCTGATCAGAGTTCAAAAACTTACAATCACTGTGCATTTAATACTTGTTACAGGGGGTACTTGTATAATAATTGTGATGAAACATGAAATAGATAATTATGAAAAGATCACTGCATTTTATTATCTCTGGACAAATGTTAGTTACAGTAATAAGATTGGCTTCTTAACTGAGATATCATGCTTTCAGCAAATGTACACACATACATCCAAACTGAGATTTTAGACTTGTTCAAGATGGGGATTTTCCCCCTATTCTTTTATCATTCTATGAAAAATTTGGACCTTTCAATTATGCGTTTCACCTTCATGGACTTTGGAGCAAGATCATGAGGTGTGTGATGCAAGTATTACTTCCGGTGTCACATTATTGTCCAGTCATTGTAAAGTTCTTTAAACTGAGAGCCTGAAATACAATGACAGTTTGCTATGTTTGGGAGCTTGTTTTGCTTTCAGTGCCACTAATGGCCCATGTCATCTCGTGGATAAAAGATGTTAAAGTGAATGTGACTTTTTCCTGTTTTCTCAGGTGGTATTTACTTTATCGACTCATCTGTGGCCCAGTGCTCTTTTCGTTCTTAACTGACCTACAGCTATACTTGGAATGCACATCAGCTATTCTATCCCTTGCACCATTATACATAAACCTATTGACAACTTGGCCACTAATCCGAACAGCCAGGCAGGAGAACTCCAATAATAAACAGCATCTTCTTTTTATTCTGAAACCTTTGAATTCAGTATCTTTCTTTTAACAATAATATAATGTCTGCTGCAAAGACACCCCCATGATAAAATATGCTGTTTAGGTTTAAACTGTAAATAACATTTTGTGGAAAGGCTGTTGGTTTAACATTTCGCAGGGATTTGTTTTACAGATGAAACGTTTAAGCTTTTTTGTCTTTTAGGTGTTTAAGAAATTAATTGAAACATGTGGCTCTGAAACGTCAGCGGGAGACCAATCAAACACTTGGGGAAATGGCAGAAACCCAGTCACAATTGCCAGGAATTTCCTGAGGAGTTCTCCCAAGTTACAGCAGATACAGGGGGTGACAAGAAGGCCCAGCATGCCTGAACTCTACTCGAAGCGAAGAACCCCCCACTCCATGAATCTTTACTCTCAATGGTAATTCTTAGTACATAGGCTGTTATGTTAAATTGGCGTTACATTATTTTACTTTTTTAAGCGCAATCACAGGAATATCCAGCTTCACTCTGTGCACTTTCTGGAACCTTGGATACATGAGGAATGAGCTTAAAATGTAACACACAAGTGAGAAGCCAGTTGGAAAGCATGCTGTTCTACTCGCAAAGCAACCTGTTAACCGATATAAATAGTGCGCTGTGGGCCATTCCAGATGTGAGAATGCAGAAAGTACAAAACAAGATTTGTGCAGCAGGAAACAGGCCATGACAGTCAGGATCTGCCATACTTAACAGTAAATGGTCAGCTGAATCACAAGCGGATGGGCAACAGATCTCTTGGGAAAGCCTCAGACCTACTCTTTTCAGCAGAACATCACATCGGAGTGGAACAACACAACACATTAGTTAATTTAGCACAAGGTATAGGCACAGCAACATTTTACAGTAAACACACAGTAAGGAAAGGAACTTGCAGTTATATAGTGTCTTTCATGACCTCAGGACATCCCAAAGTGCATCACAGCCAACAAAGTATTCTGAAGTATAGTCACTGTTGTAATGTAGGGAAACGCAGCTCTCAATTTGGCAAAAGCAGACTCCTGAAACAGTAATGAGATAAATGACCAGATAATCTGTTTTTTTTGGAGGTGTTGTTTCATGGATAGATGTTGCTCAGACCATCAGGAGAACTCCCTTGCTCTACTCATGGAATTTTTTACATCCACCTGAGAGGGTAGACAGGACCACGTTTTAACATCTCATCTGAAGGACAGTAGTGCAACAGTCCCAAAGTACTGCACAGAAGCGTCAGCCTAAATATTGGGCTATAATTTGCTGTGGCATGGCAGCTAACAGCATTTGCCGTTAGTTGGACTTGTCCTCTCATGTTTAGGTTTTAACCATTTTTACGTGGTAAGTTGCTGAAAGTCCAAGCTGATGACGTTGCAGCGAGGGAAACCGAGCATCTGGGACCTAAGTGAACAGGGTAAGCAACAGCTTTATTCTGTGTCTAACCATGCTGTACCTGCCCTAGTGTTTCTCTCTACCCTATCAAATAATTAACAATCTTAAAACACTTCAATTAGATCACCCCTTAATCTTCTATATTCCAGGGAATACAAGCCTAGCCTATGCAACCTGTCCTCATAATTTAAATCTTTTAGCCCCGGTATCATTTGGTGAATCTGCGTTGCACCCCCTCCAAAGCCAATATATTCTTCCTGAGACGTGAGTGACACCCAGAATCGAATGCAGTATTCCAGATGTGGTCTAAACAGAACTTTATACAACTATAAATTCCACCCCATTGTATTTTAGCCCTCTTGAGATAAAGAATAACATGCTATTAGCCTTTTAAACTATTTTTTGTACATGTACACTAGCTTTTAGTGATTTCTGTACATGGACCCCTATATCTCTCTGCTCCATCACAATTCCTAACTTCTTGCCATTTATAAAATACTCTGATCTATCTTTCTTAGGTCCAAAGTGGATGACTATCATATCCTTTGGGGGTTTAGTGTAAAGCATTGCCCCAACCAACCACCACCCACGCCCACCCCACATGCAAAACAGTCCAAACATCATAACTGTTGTTTCAGCATGCAAAATATCTGCTTAATTATGTCCCTGCTGCCAAATGTGTGTTGTTGGGGAATATGTAAGTTGCCAAATAATGTCATGAGCTAAGTGGGTAACCCATATCTCCTCCAAGTGGGTAGCCCATTTCTCCTCCAAGTGGGTAACGCATATCTCCTCCAAGTGGCTAGCCCATATCTCCTCCAAGTGGGCAACTCATATCTCCTCCAAGTGGGTAACCCATATCTCCTCCAAGTGGGTAACGCATATCTCCTCCAAGTGGGTAGCCCATATCTCCTCCAAGTGGCTAGCCCATATCTCCTCCAAGTGGGTAACGCATATCTCCTCCAAGTGGCTAGCCCATATCTCCTCCATGTGGCTAGCCCATATCTCCTCCAAGTGGGTAACTCATATCTCCTCCAAGTGGCTAGCCCATATCTCCTCCAAGTGGATAACTCATATCTCCTCCAAGTGGGTGACGCATATCTCCTCCAAGTGGGTAACTCATATCTCCTCCAAGTGGGTAACTCATATCTCCTCCAAGTGGGTAACTCATATCTCCTCCAAGTGGGTAACTCATATCTCCACCAAGTGGCTAACTCATATCTCCTCCAAGTGGGTAACTCATATCTCCTCCAAGTGGCTAGCCCATATCTCCTCCAAGTGGGTAACTCATATCTCCTCCAAGTGGGTAACCCATATCTCCTCCAAGTGGGTAACGCATATCTCCTCCAAGTGGGTAGCCCATATCTCCTCCAAGTGGCTAGCCCATATCTCCTCCAAGTGGGTAACGCATATCTCCTCCAAGTGGCTAGCCCATATCTCCTCCATGTGGCTAGCCCATATCTCCTCCAAGTGGGTAACTCATATCTCCTCCAAGTGGCTAGCCCATATCTCCTCCAAGTGGGTAACTCATATCTCCTCCAAGTGGGTGACGCATATCTCCTCCAAGTGGGTAACTCATATCTCCTCCAAGTGGGTAACTCATATCTCCTCCAAGTGGGTAACTCATATCTCCTCCAAGTGGGTAACTCATATCTCCACCAAGTGGCTAACTCATATCTCCTCCAAGTGGGTAACTCATATCTCCTCCAAGTGGCTAGCCCATATCTCCTCCAAGTGGGTAACTCATATCTCCTCCAAGTGGCTAGCCCATATCTCCTCCAAGTGGGTAACTCAGATCTCCTCCAAGTGGGTAACTCATATCTCCTCCATGGGTAACTCATATCTCCTCCGTGGGTAGCTCATATCTCCTCCAAGTGGGTAACTCATATCTCCTCCAAGTGGCTAGCCCATATCTCCTCCAAGTGGGTAACTCATATCTCCTCCAAGTGGCTAGCCCATATCTCCTCCAAGTGGGTAACCCATTTCTCCTCCAAGTGGGTAACTCATATCTCCTCTGTGGGTAACTCATATCTCCTCCAAGTAGGTAACTCATATCTTCTCCGTGGGTAACTCATATCACCTCCAAGTGGGTAACTCATATCTCCTCCAAGTGGGTAACTCATATCTCCTCCAAGTGGGTAACTCATATCTCCTCCAAGTGGGTAACTCATATCTCCTCCAAGTGGGTGCCTCATATCTCCTCCAAGTGGGTAACTCATATCTCCTCCAAGTGGGTAACACATATCTCCTCCAAGTGGGTAACTCATATCTCCTCCAAGTGGGTAACTCATATCTCCTCCGTGGGTAACTCATATCTCCTCCAAGTGGATAACTCATATCTCCTCCAAGTGGGTAACTCATATCTCCTCCGTGGGTCACTCATATCTCCTCCAAGTGGGTAACTCATATCTCCTCCGTGGGTAACTCATATCTCCTCCAAGTGGGTAACTCATATCTCCTCCAAGTGGGTAACTCATATCTCCTCCAAGTGGGTAACTCATATCTCCTCCAAGTGGGTAACTCATATCTCCTCCGTGGGTAACTCATATCTCCTCCGTGGGTAACTCATATCTCCTCCAAGTGGGTAACTCATATCTCCTCCAAGTGGCTAGCCCATATCTCCTCCAAGTGGGTAACTCATATCTCCTCCGTGGGTCACTCATATCTCCTCCAAGTGGGTAACTCATATCTTCTCCGTGGGTAACTCATATCTCCTCCAAGTGGGTAACTCATATCTCCTCCAAGTGGGTAACTCATATCTCCTCCGTGGGTAACTCATATCTCCTCCAAGTGGGTAACCCATATCTCCTCCGTGGGTAACTCATATCTCCTCCAAGTGGGTAACTCATATCTCCTCCAAGTGGGTAATGTATTGATTTCTTTGTAGGTTCAATGACGAGACATTTATGAAAGAGAATGGGCTAGATTTTCAGTATAGACAGTTTTGGGGCGCTAAGCTTAGCGCCCGCCCGAAGTTATCGCCCGCCCCAAAGTAGCACCCCGTTGCCGGAAATTCAGTGGCTTCGCCCTAAGAGGTTGGTGGAGCACTAAAAGAGGCATTCCACTAGTATCTTTAGGCGCTAAGCCGGCGGTGGAGAGCGCAACACCCGAGCTCGGGCGCAGCGCACGGCAGACACTCTGGTGCCAGTGAGCTCTTAAAGGGGAAGGGTGCATGTATTTTTTTCAAATGCAAAGTCTGGGGAGAAACGGGAGGAGGAGGAGGAGGAGGAGGAGGAGGAGGAGGAGGAGGAGGAGGAGGAGGAGGAGGAATGATTGGTGCCCCGAAACATAAATAGTCCGTTCAGAACAACACACAGCTTACTTCCACACAACACATGCAGAGTGCCTTTTGTACGAGTGCCCTTTAATTTGCGCTCCCCAGGGTGTGTTGCGTTTCATTTTACAAACGTTCTGGACGCCAGGCGCACAATGGGGCGGTCCGACTGAAGTTTGGATTCGGGGCGGCCAAAGGGCGTTGCACGAGGATGTGACGTCATTTTCTGCGCGCGCATCCGGGCGGCCGCTAAACTTTGCGCCGGCGCTAACGGGCAACTTAATTTGGGGCGGGGCGCAAACTGCGCTGCGCCCAGGCGCTACACGCATAGCGCCCGAAAATCACTTCTCTTAAGGCGCTAACTGCTGGCGCAAGCAACTGAAAATCTAGCCCAATGTCTTTTAATCTAAAGTCTGTTCAACTCTTTATACAGCATTACAGGAGACACCATGCTAGTGATCCATCTAAAGTGAAAGCAAAACTAAACCGCTTGTCTCTGCCACATGCCCTCTGCTGGTCAGGCATAAGTATTCAATCAGGCAAATATGCTGGTAAGGCATAAATAATCAAACAGGCAAATACCATCACTATTTGCTGATATCATTACATCTCCCTTTCTTAAAACAAAAGAATGTTACTTTTAATTAACAACATGTTTTCTTTGTATTAATCTGCATTTTAACTGTAACACTTAATGAACTTACATTATCATTATCATGATCAAGGTTTTTTAACCTTGCTTTGTGTGTTCACATGAAATATGTCAATACACTAGAACTTGAAGAAAGAATAAGATAACATTACTTCCTTCTATAACAATAGTCCTTAAATTTGCTCAATGAGTCTCTCAGGAGGCTTCACGTGTCTTGAGGATTTTCTGATTGATTGCCCTTGAATCTGAGTTGTTGCCTCAGATGATGGTTTCCCAGCTGTGTGATCAGGTTGTTCAACAGTATCAGTCTTTTGACCTGCTGTGTGATCAGGTTGTTCAACAGTATCAGTCTTTTGACTTGCTGTGGCTGGTCCCATGTGAAGATCTCGACGATTTCTTCTCAGAACAGCACCCTCATCCGTCTGAATGGTGTATGATCTTGGTTGAACTTCACTCAGGACAGTTCCCTTCTGAGTCCATATGTTTGTTTTGTCTTTGAACCTTACTTGGTCACCAGTATGGAGTTCAGGTAGGCTTTGTGTTCCTCTGTCATAGTAGTACTTTTGCTTTTCTTTCTGTTGCTCTTTGAACTTCCTCACTTTCTCCCCCTCCTTTGTTTTCAGGAGGTTCTCCGGGATGGGTAGGTTTGACCTTAGCAGACGTCCCATAAGGAGTTGGGCTGGTGACTTACCACACTCGAGCGGCGTTGTGCGGTATACAAGCATGCTCTGGTAGAAGTCAGTTCCACTGTCTTTTGCCTTGTACATCAGTCTTTTCACTGTCTGGACCGATTTTTCCACTAGTGCATTGGACTGTGGATAGTGAGGACTTGACGTTGTGTGGACAAAGTCCCACTCTTTGGCAAAGTGTCGGAAACTTGCATTGTAAAACTGTGCCATGATTTCCTCACGTGTAGGAAGCTTGAAGTGCTCTCTCTTTATTGCTCTGTTTAGATCTCTTGGATCCAGGCAAATTCTGAGCTTTCCATTCTTTTTGTCCACTACGACGAGGGAACTCACCCACTCAGTTGGCTCATCTATCTTCTGAATCACGTTCAGGCTTTCCATCCTGTCCAACTCTGCCTTCAGTTGCTTTTGAAGAGCAAACGGAACTTTTCTGCATGGTTGTATGACCGTTGGCATACTTTTATCTACTCTGATCGTGTGTTCTCCTGGAATGCAGCCTAGACCCTTAAATAGGTCGTTGTACTCTTTCATGAGTTCATCATAGACTGTCTCTCCTTCGCTTTCCACAACGAGGACTCTCTTTACCAGGTTCAGTCTCTCACAGGCTTTTAAACCTAGTATGGCTTACACATCCTTTGGCACCACGATTAATGCTAGCGTGTGCTCTCTGTCCTTGTGTGTTACTTTGACAATGCACCTTCCTTTCACTGGTATATCAGTACCTGAGTATCCTGTCACTTTCACTTTTATTCCATGTATCTTTGGTCTGGGTCTAATTTTCTTAAAATCAGTCTCTGATATCACATTAACTTGTGCTCCAGTATTCAATTTAAATGGAATGTGTATGTCATTCACTTTTAGTGTCAACACCCAGTCTCTTTTTTCTTCTTTGTTTTCAGACACAACATCTACATTGAACTCCTCTATCTCGCTTTCATCTACTGTATGGACCTTGCTTTGTTGCGCTTGGTTCTTGCAGCAACGGGCATAATGGTTGTTTTTGTTGCAACTATTGCATGTTTTACCATATGCTGGACACTTTTTTGGTGTATGCTGTGTACCGCATCGACTACATGGCTTTCGATTGCCCCTTTCATTTTTGTTCGCTGGCCACGCCTCATTTTTCACATTGGCGCTCTTTTTGTTAAACGGTTTGTGTCCGTTCATTCTCACTGCATCCACGTTGCAGCTACTGTCACTGAACAGCTCCTTTGCCTGCAACTTCACAGTCTCTGTAGCCCTACACAGTGCTATGGCTTTTCCCAGGTCTAGATCTTGCTCTCTTAGCTGTCTTTCCCTTAGACCATTATCCGGAATACCACATACCAGTCTGTCTTTTATCAGCGAGTCTGTCAGTCCCCCAAATTCACATGTTTTGCTTCGGTTTCTCAGTTCAGTCACATACTGATCAATAGTCTCACCCGTTTTCTGTACACATGTGAAAAATCTGTGCCTCTCAAACATCACGTTACGTTTAGGTATGCAGTAGGCCTCAAACTGTTCCATTATTTTATCTAGCTTCATTTTGTCTCCATCAGCAGCGAATGTGAAGTTATTATACACCTCCAGCGTTTCATCACCCACGACATGTAAGAACAGTGACGCTTTCATTTTATCACTTTTCTCATCAGCTCCAATTGCCGCTAAATACAACTCCAAATGTTGTTTGAATCTCCTCCAATTTTCAGCCACATTACCTGTCAACTGAAGCTTCGTGGGTGGGTGTAAACCTTCCATTTTTCACTTCGTTAGCTATTCTCCAATGGTAAGTAACGATGTTCTCTTTTGGCTTGCTAATATGTGGAGAGCTGATTTAACTTCAGATTTTTTCTCTTCATCTCTTTCAGTCACTTCTGACACCATGTATTGATTTCTTTGTGGGTTCAATTACGAGACATTTATGAAAGAGAATGTCTTTTAATCTAAAGTCTGTTCAACTCTTTATACAGCATTACAGGAGACACCATGCTAGTGATCCATCTAAAGCGAAAGCAAAACTAAACCGCTGGTCTCTGTCACATGCCCTCTGCTGGTCAGGCATAAGTAATCAATCAGGCAAATATGCTGGTAAGGCATAAATAATCAAACAGGCAAATACCATCACTATTTGCTGATATCATTACAGGTAACTCATATCTCCTCCAAGTGGGTAACTCATATCTCCTCCAAGTGGGTAACTCATATCTCCTCCAAGTGGGTAACTCATATCTCCTCCATGAGTAACTCATATCTCCTCCGTGGGTAACTCATATCTCCTCCATGGGTAACCCATTTCTCCTCCAAGTGGGTAACTCATATCTCCTCCAAGTGGGTAACCCATTTCTCCTCCAAGTGGGTAACTCATATCTCCTCCGTGGATAACTCATATCTCCTCCAAGTGGGTAACTCATATCTCCTCCAAGTGGGTAACTCATATCTCCTCCAAGTGGGTAACTCATATCTCCTCCAAGTGGGTAACTCATATCTCCTCCAAGTGGGTAACCCATATCTCCTCCAAGTGGGTAACTCATATCTCCTCCGTGGGTAACTCATATCTCCTCCATGGGTAACCCATTTCTCCTCCAAGTGGGTAACTCATATCTCTAGAAAACTAACTATCCAAATCTCTGCACCCTGAAGCAAACAGGAAGCCCATGATTCATTTAAGATGGCATCTTCACTGCTACCCTCTGGAAACAGTGCATTCATATCCATCATGGTTTGACGATGTTTACTTCATTTTCATTTGATGAATTCTAGAGGGTGCTATAGGGTGTTACACAGGTGGTGACTAGTCACAAATACAGTTGATGTTGCGCTGCACCCTGGGAATACCACATCTTAGAAAAATACACCTGTCAACTTCTCTTGCTGCTGCATGCTAGCAGTGATGCTAATGTCTTCACCAATATATTAAAACAAGGCATCTGTGATCTGGGTAATGCAGCAGTGAACTGCAAACTGATGATCCTTGCCAAATCTCCTGCCATTGCCTGGAAGGAGTCTGGTTGCAAGAAATGGTACAATTAATTTATGGCTTCCTTGATGAGATGCAGCCACCTCACCTGGTGCTCCTTGGTAACATTGGGGTATCTCTGCTGCTGGCACTAAACATGCTATTTTGGGGCATTAGTAATCCTGGTGGTTCTGCTCCCACAGCCATGAACTTTTTTGGCTTTTCTTTGCTGCTTGTTCTCTTCTTCCTTCAGAATATGCTGTAACTAGACTAGAACAGTGAGTCACTCTTTATAATATCTCCTTCTCTGCACTGTGCTGGAGCTCTACCAGCTCTCCCTGTTGTCCTAATGCCACTTTTATAGCTGGCACCATTAATACCATGTGGCCTGGAGGGCAAGCATAAGTAAACCTGCACATTGCCTTTAAGAAGTGTGAAGTGATGCATTTTGGCAGAAAGAATGAGGAGAGGCAATATAAACTAAATGATACAGTCCTGAAGGGGGCGCACGAACAGAGAGACCTGGGGGTTGAAGGTGGCAGGGCAGGTTGAGAAAGCAGTTAAAAAGGCTTATGGAATCCTGGGCTCATAAATAGAGGTATAGAGTACAAAAGTGTGGAAATTATGATGAACCTGTATAAAATACTGGTTCAGCCCCAACTGGGGTATTGTATCCAATTCTGGGCACCGCACTTTAGGAAGGAACTGATGGCCTTAGAAAGGGTGCAGATAAGATTTACGAGAATGATTCCAGGAATGAAGGACTTCAGTAGACTGGAGAAGCTGGGGTTGCTCTCTTTGGAGCAGAGAAATTTGAGAAGAGATTTGATAGAGGTGTTCAAAATCATGATGGGTTGGACAGGGTAGATAGAGAGAAACTGTTCCCATTGGCGGAAGGGTAGGTGATTGGCAAAAGAACCAAAGGCGACATAAGAAAAAGCTTTTTTACGCAGCGAGTGGTTAAGATCTGGAATGCACTGCCCGAGAGTATTGTGGTGGCAGACTCACTCTTATCTTTCAAAAGGGAGTTGGATAAGTATCTGAAGGAAAAATAATTGCAGGGCTACGGGGAAAGGGTGGGGGAGTGGGACTAGCTGAGAGTTGGCACAGGCTTGACGGGCCGAAAGGCCTTCTTCCATGCTGTAACCATTCTATGATTTTATAAGTGCTTAATAAACCAAAAAAATCTAACACTGTTAACATTGTATGTTGACGTGCATTAAACTAATTTAGATCCAGGAACAATTTTGCGAGTATGGATAAAAATGTGCTAATGCTTTATGAATGCTAATACACCAAGGGGCTGGAGAGCGAGCATTTGGCTTAGTGATAGTATTCCCACCTCTAAGTCAGAAGGTGCCCAGTTCAAACCCCATTCTAGACAGTCCCGGCGAGTGGACACTGGAACCTGGGTTGACATCATGCAGGATACTTGCATCCAGGGTGTGTGGGTGGCTCTCCACTCATCCTATGGATTGTTGGAGCTGATTAAAACTCTCCTGCCATATAGGACTCACCACCCTATTGGTTGTTATAAAAATGGTTCCAGCCATGGAAGGGACATTCATGTCATGACCTGTCAGCCTGTGAATCCTTCCACTACTTCTCCAAGGGAAGAGTCTGAAGATATGAAAAACAAACAATGGGGGGATCATCTTACAGCCTAAGCTGCAGGGGTACGGTACATAGTGGTTATGTTACTAGACTAGTAATCCAGAGGCCTGGACTAAAGATCTGGAGACGTGAGATCAAATCCCACTACGGCAATTGGGGAATTAAATTCAGTTAATTAAATAAATCTGGAATAAAAAAGCTAGTATCAGTAATGGTGATCATGAAACTATCAAATTGTCGTAAAAACCCATCTGATTCACTAATGTCCTTTAGGGAAGGAAATCTGCCGTTCTTACCTGGTCTGGCCTGTATGTGACTCCAAGACCCACAGCAATGTGGTTGATTCTTAACTGCCCTCTGAAATGGCCTAATAAGTCGCTCAGTTGTACCAAACTGCTACAAAACACTACAGGCCATCTGGCATCGACCTAGGCACTGGCTTCAGACATGACAATGGCACACCCAGCCCAGTCAACCCTGCAAAGTTCTCCTTGCTAATGTCTGGGGACTTGTGCCAAGATTGGGAGATCTGTCTCACAGACTAGTCAAGTGACAGCTTGACCATATTTTCCTGTGGTTGTTGATTTTAGTGAAAGAAAAAGATGTTCTGTAGTGTTCTGCTAAAATTAGCAAACTGAGGAAAAAATAGCCCTAGTGCTGCCATGTGAGAGATTGGGTGAACAAGAGTAAGAGCCTATAACACAAGACAAAACAAACTAACAACAGCCTGAAGCAGTCATACTCACAGAATCATACCTTTCATCCAATGTCCCAACTCCACCATCACCGTCCGTGGCTACGTCCTGTCCCACTGGCAGCACAGACCCACCAGAGGTGGTGGCACAGTGGTATACAGTCGGGAGAGAATGGCCCTGGGAGCACTGAACATTGAATCCGGTCCCATGAAGTCTCATGGCTTCAGGTCAAGCATGGGCAAGGAAACCACCTGCTGATAACCATTTACTGCCCTCCCTCAGCTGATGAATCAGTACACCTTCATATTGAACACCGCTTGGAAGAAACACTGAGAGCAGCAAGGGCACAGAATGCACTCTGAGTGGGGGACTTCAATGTCCATCACCAAGAGCGGCTCAGTAGCACTAATACTGACTGAGTCCTGAAGGAAATAACTGCCAGACTGGGTCTGTGGCAGGTGGTGAGCGAACCAACATGAGGGAAAACCCTACTTGACTTCACCAATCTACCTGTCGCAGATGCATATGTCCATTACAGTATTGGTAGCCGTGAACACTGCACAGTCCTTGTGGAGACAAAGTCACGTCTTCACACTGAGGACACCCTCCATCATGTTGTGTGGCACTACCACTGTGATAATGGGATAGATTCATAACAAATCTAGCAGCTCAAAACTGGGCATCCATGAGGCGCTGTGGGCCATCAGCAGCAGCAGAATTGTATTCCACCACAATCTGTAACCTCATGGCCCGGCATATCCCTCACTCTACCATTACCTTCAAGCCAGGGGACCAACCCTGGTTCAATAAGGAGTGTAGAAGAGCATGCCAGAATCAGCACCAGGCGTACATAAAAATGAGGTGCCAACCTGGGGAAGCTGCAACACAGGACTACATGCATGCTAAACAGTGGAAGCAGCATGCTATAGACAGGGCTAAGCAATCCCATAATCAACGGATCAGATCAAAGCTCTGCAGTCCTGCCACATCCAGTCATGAATGGTGGTGGATCATTAAGCAACTAACAGGAGGAGGAGGCTCCATGAATATCCCCATCCTCAATGATGGTGGAGCTCAGCACATGAGTGCAAAAGACAAGGCTGAAGCGTTTGCAACTATCTTCAGCCAGAAGTGCCGAGTGATCCATCTTGGCCTATTCCTGAGGTCCCCATCATCACAGATGCCAATTTTCAGCCAATTCGATTCACTCCACGTGAAATCAAGTAACGGCTGAGTGCAATGGATATGGCAAAGGCTATGGGCCCCGACAACATCCCGGCTGTCATGCTGAAGGCTTGTGCTCTAGAACTAGCTGCGCCTCTAGCCAAGCTGTTGCAGTACAGCTACAACACTGGCATCTATCCGACAATGTGGAAAACTGCCCCGGTATGTCCTGTCCACAAAAAGCAGGACAAATCCAATCCGGCCAATTACCACCCCATCAGTCTACTCTCAATCATCAGCAAATTGATGGAATGTGTCTTTGACAGTGCTATCAAGCCAATAACCTGCTCACAGATGCTCAGTTTGAGTTCCACCAAGACCACTCAGCTCCAGAGCTCATTACAGCCTTGGTCCAGACATGCACAAAAGAGCTGAATTCTAGAGGTGAGGTGAGATTGACTGTCCTCGACATCAAGGCAGCAGTTAGTAAAATTGAAGTCAATGGGAATCAGGTGGAAAACTTTCCACTGGTTGGAGTCAATCCTAGCACAAAGAAAGATGGTTGTGATTGTTGGAGGCCAACCATCTCAGATCCAGGACATCACTGCAGGAGTTCTTCAGGTCAGTGTCCTAGGCCCAACCATCTTCAGCTGCTTCATCAATGACCTTCCCTCCATCATAAGGTTAGAAGTGAGGATGTTTGCTGATGATTGCAAAGTGATCAGTTCCATTCTCAACTTCTCAGATAATGAAGAAGTCCATACCTGCACGACATTCAGGCTTGGGCTAAAAAGTGGCAAGTAGCATTCGTGCCAGGCAATGAATATTTCTAACAAGAGAGAGTTTAACCGCCACCCCTTGACATTCAACGGCATTACCATTGCCGAATCTCCTACCATCAACATCCTGGGGGTCACCATTGATCAGAAACTTAACTGGACCAGCCACACAATTACTGTGGCAAAAAGAGTGGATCACAGGCTGGATATTCTGCTGGGTGTCTGACCACCTGACTCCCCAAAGCCATTCCACCATTTACAGAACACAGGCCAAGAGTGTGATACAATACTCTCCACTTGCCTGGATGAGTGCAGCTCAAACAACACTCAAGAAGCTCGACACCATCCAGGACAAAGCAGCCCATATGATTGGCACCCCATCCAACACCTTACACATTCACTCCCTCCACCACCGGCATACCATGGCTGCAGTGTGTACCATCTACAAGATGCACTGCAGCGACTCACCAAAAGTTCGTAGACAGCACTTTCCAAACCCATGACTCCTACCACTTAGAAGGACAAGGGCAGCAGACGTATGGGCACACCATTACCTGCAAGTTCCCATCCAAGTCACACACCATCCTGACTTGGAAAAATAACAGCACTGTGGAAGTACCTTCACCACATGGACTGCAGCAATTCAAGAAATCAGCTCACCACCACCATTTCAAGGGCAATTAGAGATGGGTGATAAATGCCTTGCCAGCGACGCCCACATCCCAGGAACGAATGAAAAAAAACACTGCAGCTGCGTATAAATGAGCTAACTGATGGATAGCATGATAGATTTGCATAATTTACTGGCACTCTGGAGGCACCTTTAATGACCCATCCGGGGTGTCAGGGCCACATTATCAGGTGGCAGCAGCCAATGAAGGGCTGCTGGTTGTCCATTGTGTACTGAGTACTTTTTCAGCCTGAGGGGCAGGTGCGTCAGGCACAGGGTTAGAGGGAAGGGTCAGAGGTGCCACTGGGGGCCAGGTACAGGAAACAATCTGTGCTGGGGCGCAGGGCTGCTGGGGCTTGGAAAGTAGGCGCCTGAATTTAACTTTTAATTTCAATGGCAGCTGAAACAAAAAAGAAACCGTTGTGTTTTATTTTAGCTTTGTAGAGACTAAATAAAGCTAATGACAGTCAGAACCTTTTCCCAAGCGTAACTCAATTCTTCGGTTGCCTGAAAAAACTTGAGGAAGGAGCCAAGCTACTTCTGAATAAACACAGGCTGCGTAATTTGTTCAGTTATGAGTATGACAGCCAGTTACTTTCAAAAGCGATTGACACTCGTACACATGCAGGGAATCCTGGTAATTGTTTTTTAGGATATTGAAGGAAATCCTAAATATGAGAGTCACTTTGAAACTTCCAAGACATAATGTTCAGATTAGCACAGCTCCTGTGGTGGCAAAGTAATACAAGAAAAAAAAACATTGAGGGTAAATTTTCAACTTGCCACCCATGTGCAAAACTGTTGTTGCAGATTGGCCGCCCATTATGGACACTCCCAGTTTTCCTTTTCATTGATTTCAAGCTGAAAATCCACCCCATGGTATATAAAATTCATCTATAAAAATATTGGCCCAGAAATTCGGGTCGGGGGCTTCCCGTGGGTGTAAGCCCCCGACCTGCACTTACCTTGTGCGCCGGCCATTGAGCTGTGGGCCCCCGTGGAATTCCGATCCGGGGCCTGGCCCAGCTGTCGGCGCGCAGTGCTTGCGTATCCCAGGGGCGCAGTTAGTTCGATGCATCCCCTGGGATTACGTGGGCCATGGGGAGCCAATCGGAGCAGGGAATGCTCCATTCAGAAGATTGACAGGAAGACCTGTCAAAAGTTATAAATACTACGGCCCCAAAACAGCACTAAATCTTCAAATAATTTTTTTTTTTAAATCACATTTTTTAAATAAACTATAAATTACATTAAATAACTATTTTAAACAATAATTTAAATTTTTGAAAAAAATAATTTTATTTTTTAACGGGGCTAAAAATAAACTTACCTTGCTTTAAAGTATTTAAAAATAATAAACCTGTGGATAAAATGTTTTAATTTTAATTAATTCACCACTTACCTTGTAAAAAGCAGGCCTTACGCCTGCTTTTTACATGTCTAACTTCTGGAGACTTACCTTCCCGGGAAAACCTGTAAAAAAAACGAAGTTTGATGCGCACACGCAGCCTCTCCTGCGCACGCGTTCGACCTCTGAACCTCTTCGTTCAGGGGAACGGAAGTGCCGGTTTCCCGCGCATGCGCAGTGCATGCAGGAAACCGGCACTTCCATTGGGCTTACGGGTGAGTACCCCATGTGTACTCACCCGTGGAGACCCGAATTTCTGGGCCTATATAGCATTAAGTTTGAGTTTTTACTGTTTTTCTTTCAATGAGCTACAGTAAATATTTATTTATTTATTTATATACAAAAGTATAACCAAGCAATAAAAATTATTTTGCTTAATACTTTAAACTTAAAACACAGCCTGACGTTGTTATACTTTACTGCTTGTCAAAAATGGGCGCGAGATGCTATGAAAGCAGAGGATAATTCCAGTCGCTAAAATAACAAATGGAAAGGTTGTTATGTTCGTTATTCTGGCATGTTACGAAAAGCTTACCTATTGCTCAAGGCGAAGGAAGCTATAGGGAGCTGGTACTTACCTGTGAAAGGGGGTTTATATCCGGGTGCTGAAAAATCTGGAGTCAAAAGGATGAAAAGAAAACAAAAACATGACAGTGGCCGACCTTGTCAACATCAAACGAGCCGCATGCGGCTGGAGCACTTCTAAAGAGCACCAGTCGCATTATGAGGTAGCAGCCTTATTAACATAGAGGTCAGGGGCCCAATGAGCCCAGCGTCCAGTATGTGCACAGTCTCTTGGTCCCCATCACACATGCCAACCACATACGCTGGGCACTTCAGGCACGTCACAAGTTTCAGGTCTTTGTGCGTACTTTTATGGGGGAAGGGACATCTAATCATCGCATCACGTGGCTGCCATCGTATCGTCGGCTTTCAAATCAAACTGCATCTTAGCCCATGCAATAGCTTTAAGGTACAGCATAATTTCATCCTCAATAGGGGAGACATTCCTGGGCCTGCGCCCCAGTGCACTGGATTATCTCAGAACAATCAGGCACGTCAGAGCGCACGTCTGTAAAAGCACCTGCTTGATGTTCTTTCCATTTAAATTAATAGCGGAAACTTGGACGGGTTCCTTTACAGACAGACATGTGCTCCGACTCGCCAAAGTTTCTGATATTCGCCTCACCCAGGCGATCCACTGCACCTGGGCACAGACCCAGGAAAATCTCCCCTCACCTCCTTATTCATGTGTCAATAAAAACAAAAAGCCACAAGTTTGGAGAAGAAGGAACTGTGGGAAAAGCATCTCGTCTTTTACCTCAAATTACCCACATTTACAAGAGGAATCTGACTTAAGCCTCAGAAAAAATCACAAACAACCTGGTGAGAGCATGCCACAGAGAATGAAACAGCAGAGTGCTGGCCCAA
This sequence comes from Somniosus microcephalus, assembly GCF_052327205.1. Classification (NCBI taxonomy): domain Eukaryota; kingdom Metazoa; phylum Chordata; class Chondrichthyes; order Squaliformes; family Somniosidae; genus Somniosus; species Somniosus microcephalus. Next base: position 165,375,216 of record NC_140988.1, read on the forward strand.
AAATCTGAATGAAAGTCTCTTGTAAATAGTCAATAAATGTGACTGTAGTTAATTTGCAAACATTTTCCCAATATTTTCTATGTCCCACAACTGAAATATAACAACACGAGGGACTTTGTAAACACTATTAAACCCTGTCATACAATTCTGTTTATGGTAAGCAGGTACTGACTGTGATCCATATAATAAATGTAATATTAGTTGATTAATTATCTGCAATATTTTTTCAACACTTAATTGATATGCATTACCAATGATCAAAACACCCAACTATTGTACAAAAGAACCCTTTTGGATTAGGGCCTGGAATAGGTAACAAACACAACTACTCAGCATGCATCATTTGGAAAATGATCATTATCAATGACTAAATTATAATAATGATTTAAAAAATAGTCACCAATGGGATCAAAACCCTGGAGAGCTGAGAAAAGAAACATCTTTTGAAGCTTGGTGTAGTATTTTAAGAGAAGAACTTACTTGACAGCTTTTAAAAATATGGCATAATCAACAGAGACTGGTAGGTCCCCCTAAAATGATCATGTGGGAGTATACAAGCCATAGGTAAGTTATTTCTGTATTATGCACCTCTAGCAAATTGTATTTCTCATTTATATCACACATTTAATCTGGTGTGCAGAGGGAACACTAAAAAGAGTTTTTTTTAAATGGAGGCAGTGTTCATGACCCAAAGTGGCTAAGCATCATACAACAGCACAACAAGCATTTCCAGGTGCAAAATATTCTACTGGGAATATCTCCACTGGTTTAAACCCTTCACGTATCGTAAAAGATAAGTATTTATAGCTTTTGGCAATTGGATTTTATTATCAAATGTACATTAGAAATTAAAGTAATTACATCAGAATGCAACTATGATTGAGAAAATAAATAAAATCCTTATTTACATTTTTTTTTAAATTCCCTGAGCGTATTCTATTGCGCAAGTAACTGGTCAGATTAGTATAAATAATGCTGTATGTGGTGAGTTACCCAGGCTGCTGTAGTTTGAAAGCTTGGTTTAACAAGGTACCCTTTACAGAAAACGCCTTATTGAGCTCATACCCAAAATAACAAAACATCAGCTTTCGTTCTGTGATCCAGAATAGAAAACCTCTGCAACCTAAAAAAAAGCTTCCATTTGTGTCAGCGTACATTTATGTTTTAACTGTTATAAATCATTACAGTCCTGAAGCCAATCTAAACAGTCCAATGTAAATTCATCTGCAGACACACTGGCTGCCACTAATTTTAAACAGTGTCTGTATATGAATAAACAGGATTTTTATTAATCAGCAGAGGACATTTTTATTGCCTTTCATCCTTTGGGAGAAAGAGAATTTTGATATTGACAAGAGGATTCATTCATAAAATTCCCGAATTCAAAATGTATATGTTTATAAAATTAATAACATATTTCCACCTTTCATTTTTACCCATTTTGACACTAGCATTATTGATTTGAAAATGTTTTCCTCTGCATACCAACAATTTTTAGAACCTTGCTTTAGAAGCATAAAAATCTTGAATGCTTTTTATCTTCTATTAAGTGTTCAGTTTATTCAAAATTGTTTTATTTCTTTTTTGTAGCCTACAATTATTCACCTAACTACTAAGTGCTGAATGGTCTGACGATGAGGTATTCCACTGGTAAAACTGAGGTACATTGTGAAGATCAGTCACACACTGCTCCTCGTAAGGTCTGGCATGAAATCCTGAGTTATATTACTGAAGTGCATAGTGCTAATGGCTTTCAAAGATATTACAAGCCTAGGCCTAGCTAAATACAACCACATAGCATTCTGCCAGGAATCTGCATGCATCAATGACAGAGAATACTTCCTTAGAATGTTTAAGCCCCTACGGAACAAAAATTGTTCTATCCATAGCCGATAACATTCATTCCTTTCCTTCACGCAGGGTTAATGTTTCACAATGCGCTTTGTTGAAATTAAGTACTCTGAATTTTCTACAATTTTTCACTTGGATTTCAAGTGAAGAGTTCAGGTGCAGAATTTGCCTTTGATATTTGGCAGCTTAATTCCTTTCCCAGAAGGGTCTATTTGTCAGGCAGCAGCAGTGGTTATGCTGTGGGAAGTAGAAATTAATAATAAGGCAATAATCTGGCTCCACGGTATATCTTGAGCCTTAAATTTAAATCACTGAGGAACAGCCTGCAGTTTTCAATGGTCAATGTCAAAAATATTCAGTCTCAACAAGGAAAAACCATCATCACGATGAGCAGAGTAAGAAAATGCTTGATTTAGCAAGGCAATGTATAGAAGCTAGACTTTAGATTGCAATACTGCAGTAATGAGGATACATTGTATGCGTCAGCACTTGCTCACTTTAATGGCATTTCATTGCCAATTGTTCTTTGCTTTTTTTTTTGCATTAGCAACAAAAGCATTTATTCCATTGTCTATTCTGCACACCTGTGTGGGTCTGTGTGAAGCTGTACAGATAAGAGTGAGGTGAGTGCAGAAAAAATAAAGTACCAGTGAACACTGAATAGTCATTCAAAACTATTTGTTTTTCTGCTTATTGTTAGCAGAAGAAAAACTTTAAAATAAGTCTGAATGGAGAGATTCTTTGCTTTGTAACGAGACAGCCAAGTTTCTTTTGTGCAATTGTTAACATGTGTAGCAAAGTGAATCTAGGAGAACCAGGCCTGATTGATTTTCGAAGCATGTTTCATTTAGAAGCAAAGTGAACATTTGGGTAAGCACGGTATCCTTTATTTATTAAACATTTTACATAGCTTTAAAAGTAACTGAGTTTGTTCCTTCCCAAATTAATCAGCAAATTTTCCGAGATAAACCTTATGGTCTTGATTAATAAACATCTCTCATCTGAAGCCCAGCCATAAAGACCAAGAAGTGCCTGAGATTGTTCCTCCACCCCCACCCAGTCTGTGCTGAATTAGTTGAGCTCAGCGACTGATATTAATGCTACAACTGGTCTTAATACCTCTGGGTTCGGAGGGTTGAAAGAAATAAAGGCTCTCATTCCCGCCCTCTGTGTGGTGATTTCTACTGGAAAGTGCACATTTGGATGCCAGGTGAGGCCAGGATCAAACCTGGTTGCGATGTCCCATGGGATAGATTGCCTGCTGATGCTCAGTTTGCATGACGGTGTGAACAGGTATGTAAAGTCTGCCAGAACAGGATAGAAAACTGGAGTTAGTGGAGTGGAAACAAAGAAATAAATGATTTTATAAACATTAACCAAACCAGATTTCAATAATTATTTAGTCTCATAAAATTAAAGAACTTGTATTGTATAGTACTGTATTTGTGTACGTACTGAAGTCGTATCTTGTTGGTACTGTACTACCCATGTGCATTACTAATGGTCTTTTTAATCACAAAATTTCCGCAGAATTCCTGTTTTCTATCATTCCAATACAAAGTTGTTGTATTTGTGTGAACTCTGAAAAATGATACAATACAACTTAAAACATATTAAAATTGGGAATATTAATTATGATAATTCAATGAACTTGAATAGACTTTTCCATACTACAAAAAGAAAAGGGTATTCATCTGCGACTCAGAGCTGAACCACTTAAGTAAGTTGAAAACATTCGTTAGACTTTAGAGTCAGTTTTATGAAACCAAAGGGCTAAACATAGAAACATGGAAACATAGAAGATAGGAGCAGGAGTAGGCCATTCGGCCCCTCGAGCCTGCTCCGCCATTCAATGAGATCATGGCTGATCGTCCAAATTCACTACCCTGTTCCTGCCTTCTCTCCATATCCTTTGATCCCTTTAGCCTTAAGAAATATATCCAACTCCTTCTTGAATATATTTAATGAATTGGCCTCTACTGCCTTCTTTGGTAGAGAATTCCACAGGTTCACCACTCTCTGGGTGAAGAAATTCCTCCTCATCCCTGTCCTAAATGGCTTACCCCTTATCCTTAGACTGTGACCCCTGGTTCTGGACTCCCCGACCATCGGGAACATCCTTCCAGCATCTAGTCTGTCTAGTCCTGTTAGAATTTTATAAGTTTCAATGAAATCCCCTCTCATTCTTCGAAACTCCAGCGAGTACAAGCCCAATCGACTCAATCTCTCCTCATACTTTGTTTGGGTGCTACGGGTGCCGAATTGGGATATAAATGGCATTCTAGCAGCGCGCACACACTTCTGGTGCGGGCGGCGCTGGATGCCATCTTGGTGAGGGTGGTAGGGCGGCCGTTAAGAGTGTGCGTTGGAAGTATGGTAAGTAGGCAGATCGTGATGTGCAACGCTGATTTGATGCTAGCACTGCCATTTTCATTGTCATCACTAGATCTAACACCCTCTCTTAACTTCGCACAGCTGAACATGTGTTTGGCAGCAGGAAGGATCCCCCACCAGCACTATTTAAAGGGATCATCAACAACTTTCAGGTAACTTGCTTTTTGATTTCTACTGGATTTGTGTAAGTTTGTGGAAGTGCTTGCAACTTTTAGAGTTGATTAAAGTTGGCGATGTGACAGGAAGTGGTGCTGCAAGTGGAGAAGGCCTTGCTTCTGAATTCAAGGGTTCAGGTCAGACCACTTGCTCCCAGTCATGGGTGCTCTAGTTGTCATCCCCCTTGGCCTGCAACATGACCGGGAGATGGAGCAGAGGCAGCGAAGAAGAGGACAATCTGCTCACAAAGGGAGTAGGAGGAGGGGGAGAAGGGCTTTCAGCAGGAGGCCTTACCCACCTAGGCTCTTCCGATAGCAATTCTCTTACCTCAGCCTGAGCCAGGAGCAGTGTGTGAGGCATCTGTGCTTTATGAAGGAGGTGCTCACAGAACTCTGCCACCTCTTGCAACCAGACCTGCAGCCTCACTCCAGGGCAAGGAAAATGCTGCCAGTGGCTGTGAAGGTGACCCTGGCCCTGAATTTCTTCGCATCAGGATCCTTCCAGGCTGAAGCAGGCGACATCTGTAACATTTCCCAGTTTGCTGTCCACTACTGCATAAGAGAGGTGACAGATGCTCTTTCTGCCCAGAGATAGGACCTCATTGTCTTCTCTCTGGCCAGAGAGAAACAGGCAGAGCATGCACGTGGCTTTGCCAGGATAGCGGGCTTCCCCATGATGCAGGGAACCATTGACTACACACACGTGGCTTTGCGGTTGCTACTTCTAAATGCTGAGATGTACCACAACTGTAAAGGTTTCCACTCGCTGAATGTAGTTGTTATGCGACCATGCTCAGCACATCATGATGGTGAATGTCCGGTATCCTGGCAGCAGTCATGATGCTTTTATTTTGCACCAGTCCGCTGTTCCCTCAGTCTTTGAGCCACCAAGACAAACCAAAGGGTGGCTACTGGTTAACAAGGGCTATCCCTTGACCACCTGATACATGACACTGCACCGCAACCCAACCACATGTGGCCAGCATTCATACAACAAGAGCCATGCTGCCACATGAAACATCATAGAGCAGACCATTAGGGTGCTGAAGCAACAGTTCTGCTACCTGGACCGCTCTGGAGGAGCCCTACAGTACACACCCTTCTCCCCCTCCTCCCACTCCCTCTGCAAGCAGCTTGTCCTCTTCTTTGTTGCCTCTGCTCCATCTCCCTGTCATGTTGCAGGCCAAGGGGAATAACAACTAGAGCACCCATGACTGGGAGCAAGTAGTCTGACCAGAACCTTGAAGTCAGAATCAAGGCCTTCTCCACTTGTGGAACCATTCCCTGTCACCTCACTGAGCATGTGTCCTGATTCGTGGTAGCCTGCTGTATCCACCTCAACCTGGCCATCATGAGGGCACAGCCTTTGCTCCAGGGATATGGCCACCATCTCAGGAGCAGGAGCAGAAGGTGGAGGGGGAGGAAGATGAGGAGGAGGAAGAGGAGGAAGCAGAAGAGGGGAAAGTGGAAGAGGAGATGGGGGAGCAGAACAAAGGAGACAAACAAGACAGCCCCTTTCTGGCCGGAATATCCGGGATCCAATCTGCCTGTGGTACCAGTGAACACAACCCCAATTCCCCATTCAACAATAGTCCCACACTTTACCTTCCCTCTGTTACTGACAGTCACAATGTCCTCTTGGCCACAATGCTGAACTAAAAGCCACCACAAAGCAAACATTCCAATCCAACTTTATACATCTATCCATCCAATATGACACTAAAAAATCAACTAATCACCCTTGTGCATTCCCTTAGTGCCTGTTTTTTGTGTGCCTTTGCCTATCCTAGTGCTCCTATGCAGTGCTATCCCAGTGGTTGCAGCATGGCTAGTGGAAGGCTGCTGACTTTCAGTGGGGGAGACTGCAGATGGCCTTGCAGGATGACCTCGACCAGCTCTGGGTCTAGAAGGCCCGGCTGTAGACTGCACCACCTTGGCATGAGTGGCAGCAATCTGGACTGGGTGGCTGACTGGCAACAGCAATGGCACTGGCGGAGTGGCAGGGGTGGGAGTACTAATGCTGTCATCCTGAGAGAGGACAGCAGGGTCGGCCTCCACAGATCTATTGTTGTTCCCCCGGGGCAACGCCTCAGCAAACCAAGTACAGGAAACTTTGTGATATCCGGCACCGACGGGAACGGCGTGTTGCCGATCTATCAAAACTGCCGGACATACAAAGTTAATGTTGAAGCATACGGAGGTTTTCATCTCTGTATCTGACAACAAACACTGTTGATGAGTAACAGCTTCTAAAGAGTCGGCTGCAGCTGCAAGCGTCTCTAGCTGAAGCTGTTGCTATAGCTACAGACCTTGCAGTGGCTGACTGGGAAAAAAAAAGAACGAGATCTAAAAAAACTTACAGAAAACGGCTCCTGATTTTTGCCGTTAGAGCAAGTATTCCGGACATACAACCTCCGGATAAACCAAAGTTTCCTGTAATCTGTTGGCGTACAGACTGCTGGTCTGCTGTGACACTCTACAAGCCCCTTTCAACATTGGTAAATCCAGCCATGATGGCAGCAGTCTGTACTTGCGTGGCAGAAAGCTGAGCTTGCTGACTGCAGTCTGAGCTTCCACTGCAGCACTTCGGCCAGCAGACACAGCATGATGGTTGGGTCCACAATTATGTTAATGACTCTGCCCAGCCCTTCCACGCTGGAAAGCAAGCTCTGGGCAAAGCCCTGTGCAAGGTTGGTGCCGGACCCCTCCATGCTCCTTGACATTGCATTTAGGCTTTCTGGCAGACGTGCCAATGCACCAAGCATTTCGTTGTGCATACCCATCAGCCTTCCTCTGTAGGCCGCCCCATCGAAATCTTCATCTGAGTGCTGTGCAGCAAAACTCATGTGCGACCTCGCCCTCTGGGGAGCTGGCACCTGAGCTACCCTTTCCCCCTGCCCTGGCTGCAGCCCACCCATGCTCGGTGTCTCACCACATGCCGATCCCGCGTTTAACCTACCCTCTAAAGTACACTGAGTATCAGTATCTGAGCTGGTGGCTGGGAGTGTGAAATCAAGTGACGGTATTTTTCTTGTTTTTCTTGTTTTTCTGGCTGGGCAGGCTGTATTTCTTGGGTACAAAAGCAAAATACTGTGGGTGCTGGAAATCTGAAATAAAAACAGAAAATGCTGGAAATACTCAGCAGGTCAGCAGCATCTTCTGACGAAGGGTCATCGACCTGAAACATTAACTCTGTTTCTCTCTCCACAGATGCTGCCTGACCTGCTGAGTATTTCCAGCATTTTCTGTTTTTATTTTGTATTTCTTGGGTGTCTGAGATGAGAAAGGCACAAGGGTAGGGTTGTGGTGAGGGACGGGGGGAAAGCAGGAGGTACATGCTTACACCATGTGCAGCTTGTAAATCAGAAGAGATTGTGGGATGAGCGGGAAGTGGGATGTGAGAAGGAGGATTAGGTATGAGGGTACCATTGTCTTGTATTCTATCAGCCCCACCACTGGCCACGGGCTCAGCCACGCTCCTGCCAAGAATGGTCAGCACCATCTCCTCCATGGGGTTGAGGGCATGAAGGCGAGCCTGACCCCCACTTGTTAAGTTCTGCTGGCGTCGGTTATGCACCACCTTTTCTTGCAAGAGAAAGGGAAGTGTTTCAGTGAGTGTGATGTAATATGTTTGGGTGATGTGGCTGTCATGGTTGAATAGCTGACAGTGTGTTCAAGCAGTGAGATATAGATGTGAGGCTTGGAGCAGTGGTAAGTGTATACGACTGAGGTGAAGCTATGAATGTTGAGGTGTGAGTTGTCTTTGGTAGAGATTGTTGGTAGGTGAGTGATGATGGTGCATTGAGCAGTGTTTGAGGCTAGTGGTGCAGACGGTGGGACATGGCATTTGAAGATGAATTCACTGACCTTGACCACTCGTGTGAGATCCTTAAACTTCTTCCTGCACTGAGAGCAGGTAGGCAGGACTACACTGCTGGCATCTACCACAGTGGCTATCTGCTCATACTGCAGTCTGGTCTGTTGCCTGGAGGACCTCCTGGCCCCCTGTGCAAGTGAATCTCTCTCCTGGAGTTGACCTCTTGGACCAAGGTCTTCGGTGCTGCATTGGAGAACCGAGGTGCACGTTCTCTCCCCTGTTGTGCCATCATTACAAATTTTCCATTTGTCTTCCCAGACACTTCAATCATCTGTTTCAAGCAGAAGGCACTTCCCCTTTAAGCAGTGCAGACTGCCTTTGAGTAGTGCAGGCTAGCTTTAATTGACGCTAGCCCGCACAAACTTGGGCTCCATGCTGAGCATGCAGCCACTCAGCAGCACATTCAATTCTGGGCTGACTGCTACAATCATGTAAATTAGCAGGCAGCACGAAGATTGATAGTGCATCAAGATCCCTGCGCCCATTTTCAGGCCTTAATCAATTTCTAGGTTGAAATCTGTTTCTTCTTCAGTCTTGCTTTGATTCCTGAAGTGTAGAAGTTTGCACCCAATTAACAGTGAAATGGTGATCTTTAACAAAAATGTGCCCCCTCGTATAATACATCAACCTCCCTACACACGCCCTTCAAACACACCTCACACCTCTCACACACCTCACACACACACACCTCACACACACACACCTCACACCTCACACACACACACCTCACACACACATACCTCACACACACATACCTCACACCTCAATCACACATACCTCACACACCTCACACACACATACCTCACACACACATACCTCACACATACACACCTCACACACATACCTCACACACACACACCTCACACACACACCTCACACCTCACACACACACCTCACACACACATACCTCACACAGACATACCTCACACCTCACACACACACACCTCACACACACACACCTCACACCTCACACACACATACCTCACACACACATACCTCACACATACACACCTCACACACATACCTCACACACACACACCTCACACACACACCTCACACACACATACCTCACACACACATACCTCACACACACACACCTCACACACACACACCTCACACACACACACCTCACACACACACCTCACACACACATACCTCACTCCTCACACACACAAACCTCACACACACACACACCTCACACACACCTCACACACACACACTCACCTCACACACACACCTCACCTCACACACACATACCTCACACCTCTCACACACACACACAAACACACACACACCTCACACACACACACACCTCACACACATACCTCACACCTCACACACACACACCTCACACACACACCTCACACACACACACACCTCACACACATACCACACACCTCACACACACACACCTCACACACACACCTCACACCTCACACACACACACCTCACACACACCTCACACCTCACACACACATACCTCACACCTCACACACACTCACACCTCACACACATACCTCACACCTCACACACACACACCTCACACACACACCTCACACCTCACACACACACACCTCACACACACACCTCACACCTCACACACACACACCTCACACACACACCTCACACCTCACACACACATACCTCACACCTCACACACACTCACACCTCACACACACACACATACCTCACACACACATACCTCACACCTCACACACACACACATACCTCACACACACACACCTCACACCTCACACACCTCACACACACACACACACACATACCTCACACACACACACCTCACACCTCACACACCTCACACACACACATACCTCACACACACACACCTCACACACACACACACACACACACACACATACCTCACACACACACCTCACACACACACACACACACACATGCCTCACACACCTCACACACACACATACCTCACACACACACACCTCACACACACACACACACACACATACCTCACACACACACACCTCACACACACACACACACACACACGCCTCACACACCTCACACACACATACACACACACACATACCTCACACACACACACCTCACACACACACACACACACACACATACCTCACACACACACACCTCACACACACACACACACATACCTCACACACACACCTCACACACACACACACACACACACACACACATACCTCACACACACACCTCACACACACACACACACACACACATGCCTCACACACCTCACACACACACATACCTCACACACACACACCTCACACACACACACACACACACACATACCTCACACACACACACCTCACATACACACACACACACACGCCTCACACACCTCACACACACACACACACACACACACACACCTCACACACACACACCTCACACACACACACACACACATACCTCACACACACACATACCTCACACACACACATACCTCACACACACACACCTCACACACACACACCTCACACACACACACCTCACACACACACACCTCACACACACACACACACACACACACAGGCTGGAATTTTCCCAGTACCGAATGTGCAGGTTTGGAGGCAGGTCGGCAGTTAAATTAGTGGAAATTGACAACGCGTCGGGCACCCGCCATCATCCAGCCAATTTCTGCATTTAACTCGGGTGTGTTTGGAGGCGCACCACGGACCCGCTCGGGAGAGGTGGGCGACCTCATTCAAGTAATTAAATGCTTGTTGAGAGACCCTTAATAGGGTTTTTAACCATGGTGTGGTGATGCCGGTGTTGGACTGGGGTGGACAAATGTAAGAAATCACACAACACCAGGTTATAGTCCAACAGCTTTATTTGAAATCACAAGCTTTCGGAGCGCTGCTCCTTCATCAGGTGAAGTGGAGAGATGCATAAAAACACAGCTCATATAGCCAGAGAATAATGTCAGATGTTTACAGGTAATCTTTCTAACTGCCATTTATCACACCTCGGCAGGGAGATAATCACAGCAATCAAAGGTGTAAATGGTGTCCAAACAGCAGCTTTTCGCTTTAACTTCTTGAGCAGAGGATTCATGTACCTCGGGAACCTCGCCTGTGAAGGGGAGGTGGAAGCTCAGTGACCATTGTGCGAGTGCATGAATTGAGAGCTGGGAAAACCACATAAATGATCCCACATTACGATTACTTGGCCAATAGAAAGGCTCTTGCTGACTCCATTTTGTGCAGAGATTTAGCTGTCAAGTGTTTGCAGGCCATTTCTGCAACCACACAACACAGTCTCACCACATTGCTAGTCACTATCACAACACTGAGGGATTGGGCCTCTGAGCTCCACTTTACCTGCCGTTTATTAGATCAGCATGGGTGCTGCTTATGCTGTCCCACCTTGGACCTCAGAATCGGACCAAGATGAGCCCCAGCACCAGCAGCAACACCAACAACACCAGCCACACAAGAAGCAGCAGCAACAGCAGCCTTCTTCTCAATGACCTGATGCTCCACAGGAGAGAGGGGATCAACATAGGGCTGCACCGTGCCGTGGGCGATACCCGCAACACAGGGTGTACAGGCAGAGGATGAGCTTCCTGGACATGACTGAACAGCAGTGCTTCAGGAGGCTCAGGTTATTGAGTCAGGTCATCGCAGACATTTGTAGCTTGCTGGAACAAGACCTGCTGCCAAGGACCTGGTGGAAACACCTTACCAGTGGCTGTCAAAGTCACCACTGCCCTCAACTTCTTCACCTCAGGCTCCTTCCAGGAATCTGCAGCAGACATTTTCAGGATCTTGCAGTAGGCCACCCACAGATGCCTCACCCAGGTGACTGATGCCATGTTTGACAAGTCAGCCAATTATGTGAACTTTGCCACTGATGAAGCCAGTGTTACTGAGCTCGGCTTTGCGGCTCTGACTGGCTTCCCACAGGTGCAGGGCATCATCGACTGCACACATGTGACCCCCCACATCACCCAGGAGTGTTTGTGAACCACAAGGGCTTCCACTCCCTCAATGTGCAGCTCGATGCAACCACAAAAAGATCATCACGCATGTGTGCACCAGATTCCCAGGCAGTTGTCATGACTCTTTCGTGCTGTGCCAGTCCACCTTCCCTCAGCTCTTTGCACCTCCAAACAGACTTACTGGCTGGCTGCTTGGACACAAGGGCTATCCACCAAAGACATCACTCATGACACCCTTGAGGAGGCCAAGTACTGAGGCACAGGAGCATTACAATGAGAGCCACATGTCCACCAGATGTGTCATAGAACAAGCAATAGGCATGCTGAAGATGCGCATCAGATGCCTTGACAGATCTGGAGGAGCCCTTCAGTACGCACCAGCCAGAGTCTCCAGAATCATCGTCATTTGCTGTGTGTTGTATAACATGGTGCAGCAGCGAGGACTGGAGCTGCAGGAGGAGCAAGGCGCAGAGCACACAGACTCTTCAGAGGAGGAGGGGGACCAGATGGAAGACAAGGAGGAGGAGGAACCTGATGTGGAGATGGTACCAGCAGCGGCGCATATTGCTGCCCGGGAGGACTGAGATGGCCTCATAATGGCCAGATTTACTTAACTTGCGCCAATGCACACATATGGCTGCCACATGCTGTACATAAGAACATAAGAAGTAGGAGCAGCAGTAGGCCATACGGCCCCTCGGGCCTGCTCCGCCATTCAATAGGATCATGGCTGATCCGAACCTAGACTCACGTCCACTTCCCTGCCCTCTCCCCGTAACCCCTAATTCCCTTATCAGCTAGGAAACTGTCTATCTCCGTTTTCAATTTATTTAATGTCGCAGCTTCCACAGCTCTCTGGGGTAGCAAATTCCACAGATTCACCACCCTCTGAGTGAAGAAGTTTCTCCTCATCTCAGTTTTGAAAGGGCAGCCCCTTATTCTAAGATTATGCCCCCTAGTTCTAGTCTCACCCATCAGTGGAAACATCCTCCCCGCATCCACCTGATCAAGCCCCTCACAATCTTATATGTTTCGATAAGATCGCCTCTCATTCTTCTGAATTCCAATGAGTAGAGGCCCAACCTACTCAACCTTTCCTCATAAGTCAACCCCCTCATCTCCAGAATCAACCGAGTGAACCTTCTCTGAACTGCCTCGAGAGCAAGTATATCTTTTCTTAAATATGGAAACCAAAACTGCACGCAGTATTCCAGGTGTGGCCTCACCAGTACCCTGTATAACTGAAGCAAGACTTCCCTGCTTTTATACTCCATCCCCCTTGCAATAAAAGCCAAGATTCCATTGGCCTTGCTGATCACCTGCTGTACCTGCATACTAACCTTCTGTGTTTCATGCACCAGGACCCCCAGATCCCTTTGTACTGTAGCACTTTGCAGTTTCTTTCCATTTAGAAAATAACTTGCTCTTTGATTTTTTCTGCCAAAATGCATAACCTCACACTTTCCAACATTATATTCCATCTGCCAAATTTCTGCCCACTCACTTAGCCTGTCTATGTCCTTTTGTACTAAGTTCCCCTCCCCCAACACCATCCCTCCAATGACCAAGCCATTTCTGTCACGCAAATCCCCATTGCTCGATGTTAAGTAATGCCTCATCATTCGCTTCAAGTGACAAAGTCACTTCCCAGGTAGCAGGAAAAATGGACGAGACCGGAAATTGATGCAAAGAAATACATCTATCTGTGTCATAAAAATAACTGAAATTTATCACTAACATTTGTTCATACACCCATGTGTATATCCTTGTACATCTAGAATTGGGTCTTTTTTCTTTCCCGAGTGCTTCTACAAGGTGCAACCCCTGTGGCTTCAGCAGAGGTAGAGGCAAGCTGCTCACTTCCCTGCTGCGACTGCGTAGACACTTTTGGTGGATGTCCTCTGGGTTTTGGAGCCTGTAAGGACCCCTCCGAAGACTGCTCCTCCTGTGGCTGTGCAGGGGCAGACTTGGCCATCAGGATCCAAGGAAGCATCTGGGGCTCTGACTGAGTGGGAGGCAATGGTGGAGAAGTGGGTGTGCTTTGAGAAGAGCCCCCACTTCCATATCCCCTCTCACCATCATCCCTCTCCTGGGCCACCCACACTTTCCTGCTAGCAAGGAGCTGGAGAGCGCTTTGCTGCACAGCAGTGGGGCGATGAAGGCCCAAGTCTACATTTACATCCCTTGTAGAGAGGAGGTCTATGAGCCTCTGCCCTCTGTTGTCCACAGCTAGCATGTGCTCGGGTGAATGGCGCATTTGCTGCTCCATGCAGGTGGCCATTCTTTCCATAGAACAGCACATTGTTGCCATCGCCTGCGAGATGGTGGTGCTCATGTTGGAGATGGACTCCTCCATTCTCTGAACGTTTGCAGACATCGCGGCTGCAAAAGCTGCCAGAGTCTCGAGTAATTGTTGCTGCCCCTCCAAGATCACCCTCTTTCTCAATGGCCCCTGAGGCTCAGTGTCTGCATGCAGCTCAGCAGAGCTTGGAGCATCCTGCGCCCTCCGGCAAGGACTCCCCACTGCTGTCCCTGTCAACACCACCTGCTCTTGCTCACTTGTGATGTGAGAGGCACCAGGTGACAACACTACTCTATGTCACACAGGACCCACTGAGGTGTGCGTATCTGCGCTGGTGCTGGCTGCGCTTGGGTCTGCTGATGGTGCACACTCAGAGGCTGGAGCTTCCTTTGAGGAGCCGTCTTCCTCCTCCGGCTGGACAGTGGTCGGGGGGGGTGGGGGATGAACCTGTGGGAGAGTATAGAGATTAATTAGAAGTGTTAGACCAAGAATGGCTAACGTTCCCATTATGCACATGATGACGTTTCACTGGCTGCTGACATCAGTCACCATGTGAGTGACTGCTGTATGCCATGTGGCTGTATGAGATGTAATTCTGTCACCAGGTTGCTGGGATGTCCCCCACTCTCTGTCTCCCACTGCCAGAAGCTCTGCAACTCCAGAAATCTCCAGGACCTCCTCCTCTGCTGGAGTCAATTGATTGAAGACTGGAGGGCCACCTCCGGTTCTCTGCCTCTCCCTATTGTTCTGGGCTCTCTTCTCCTGCAAGGAGGGAAAGAAGAGAACCTTCAGTGAGAGTTTTGGAATGAGTGTAAGGAATGGATGGGCTACATCTGTCAAGGGTGACTATGAAGGAGTGGCGTGACCTTGCCAAATGGCCCCCTTCTGTGGTCTTACTTGCTATTATTGCATTAGGATGAGGGTGACTGTGGTGGTTAGTCAGATGGAGATGTGAGTAGGTACATAGAGAGAGAGGGATGGGTCGGCCTGCAAAGTAGGTTGGTGTGAGGAATGATGAGCAGGAGTAGGCTTGGAAAGGCAGAGTGATGGTGATGTGGTGATAGGCACAACAGGATGAAGGTGAGTGTTGCATTGGACTCACCTTTCCTGACTTCATAAGATCATTGAATCTTTTCCCGCACTGGATCCACATCCTCCTGACCAAATCTCTGCTGCTGACCTCCTCTGCGATCTCCAACCATGCCCTTTTTGTGTCTTTGGGTGGTCTTTTGTGCCTATCGCCAGAGAAAAGGACCTCCCTGTGTGCTGTTACTGCCTGCACCAGAACATCGAGGGATGCATCACTAAATCTTGGTGCAGCCCTCTGCCTTTGTGTCTCCATGACCTACACTTTTATCAGCTTTGTAACAGTCGTCAGACCTCTGGAAATCACCTTTAGTACTCCTACATCATCCTTCAAATGAGATGTGTGCAAGGCTGCTTTAAATATCGGCGCTGGAAATGAGTCATTGATGACGTCATCAGAACCGCTCCATTTAATTGGGCTGGGAAATGCGCATGACTGGTTTAACTGGGGCCATTAAGTAAAAGTCGCACTGAACAACACACTGCTCACAACATCGTGTTCCCAACCCGCTACGCGCGCCACACACACGAAACCCAACTCCAAGGTAAAGTTTCCGGCCACACACACACACCTAACACACACCTCACATACACAAGCAGTTGCCTGAAAGTTTTAGGGAAGACTTGCAGTATTAGTTACATTTTGGTATCTATGCATAATGCACAATCCCACTTTTATGGGTTTTTAGGGTAAAATATATACAGTCTGTTCTTCAGTTAAAGTCATTTAATTCAAATTTTCTGATCATTAAAAATGTTTTTCAACTGAATTCCTACTTTAGTATGTTATTTACATTGCTTAATGCAAATTACTGGATAATTCATTTTTTACTTCAAGAAGTGACTTTGAAAGATCAGAAAAAAGTTTTTTATAGTTGAAGATTTATGGTAATTTTAGGAATTGTTGATGATTGTGTCTTTTGCATCTTATTTATTATCCCCAAGATTATATTGAAAATGTCACCACAACCTAACAGAATTATTTTTATTTTATCTCTCCATGATCATAAACAAGCCAATCTACCTCTGGGACAAATAATTTAGTAATGACTCTGAAACAAATCAAATTATAACAATAAAAACATGAAGAGTAAAACTAGAATAATTCCCTTCAGCATTATTAAGCTACGGTGAAAAGTACCAGGCAAGTAGCTCTTTTTTTAAAAATCAGCTAAATTTCCACCCTTCCTAGAACCTCCTTAGTTAGCAACGGGCACAAGTGTCAGACATAACCACAGCAAAGCATTGCGACATAACATTGCAAGAATTTCTTTCAGAGAAAAAACCCGCACAAAAGACATTTATGATCCAGACATTTTTATAAATAGAGGCCTTAGTAGCTTCATTTCAGTTATAAATTTGGTGGAGTAGTTGGCACAGTCCGATTGACAGGAGGAAATCCTTCATTATCAGTATAGCAGACAACGTGCTAAACAAAATAGATCTTATATTACAAAACAAAAGTATAGCTGTCTTCAGAAAGATGCATACCTGATGTGAGCATGGAATGTCAACATACTAAATCATGTTGCACATACGCTAATCACATAGATGTCTCGGTACAGGCACAACACTAATACACACAACTTGAACATAAAAACATTCTCAATCCTATGTTTCGATACATAGCACACAGTCGAGCAAATATCTGTTATATATTCAGAATTTTGTTTAACAAAGTGTTTCTCTCAGTTGCAGTGATTAAATAGGCTGAAATCCAAATATTGCTAATGGGTTGTTTTTTTGCATAAGATGCCTCGAGAAATCCAGATCAGTGCATACAAGTTCCTGGCAAACTGGTGACAGCATGTGTGTGTGTGTGTGTGTGAGGCAGCAGAAGTTGTAGAAAAGTAACCCCTTGGCGTTCCTTCATTTGGCTTTAACAGCTCCTAAGGGGTATGACTCATGCTGTATTTTTTGTCCTGATTAGACTTAATTATATAGGCAACCACATTGTCAGAGTAGCCTTCATATCAAGCACCCCTGATCCCATGTAGAAAGGCAGCTGTTTGCTTTTTGTGCTAGAGTTCAGCACTTTGGAGCTTTTGATCCTGGATTGCAGGAAAACTCTATAATAACATACAGAAAATAATTCTGAGAAGGGGTGGGGAGCTATGAAATGAATATGATAGAATAAAATTTCAGATTCTTGTTATGATCATTAGCTTTATAGTAGGGCGAAGCAGCTTTATTCCTTCTCACCTGCCTTGCCTCCACCCATGTTATTATTAGGAAGCATAATGAAGGCATGTCCTCCTAACCCATATGACTAAGCAGGCAGGATCACAGCTTAACATTTCATCTAAAGGACAGCATCTCCAACAATGCAGTATCCCCTCTGTAATACATTGGAGTATCAGTCTAGATTAATGAACATGTAAACACCGTTTTTTCCACATAACATTCTTTTGACTGAAGTATCTAGTTCTATTGGCAGATTATTATCCCACCAGCTGTAGGAGTATCAATCTATCATCACTGTTCTACAAGTACTCTCAATGCTGTCTTTTAGATCATTCGCTACAATCATTTCCTTCTTATATTTTAATCTGCCCTAGACATCAAACACAGTAATTTATTAAATAATCTTTCTTTACTGTTAATTGCATCACATTTCAGAAATGAGGGAAGTTTTTATTTGTACAAAGAAAGCTGCTCCCGGACATCGATGGGACCTGTTGGAAGCCAATGAAGCCAAATGCAATTTAAACATATTTCATCACTGACTGTAATGATCAGTACGCATCAGGCACATCGCTGGTATGAAAAGGTGGTTTAATATTGTGGAAACGCAGATGAGTGGTTTCTTCAGTTAGGGAATATATAGACTGAGAGGGCGGGGTGCAAATGAAATAAAATAGAGCAGAGGTTTCGGGTTGCTGGTTACTTATAGCACAGATGTTTTGCTCTGAATGTTTGCATGTGATTTGCTAAAGTTTGAAGAAAAGTGGAGATAAAGTGTGGCTTGCTCTGCTGGCCAAACACAAAAGATAGCTGCAGGCTATGACCTGAAGCATTAATAGCATATTTCAGTGGTGCTGAGTGTTGATGTAAAGTTGTATGTCACAGCCCTGATAACCATCAGAGTTCACACTCTCCACAAAACAAGCCACAGTGTTCCTCCACAGCACTTCAGGGTCAGTGGAGCAGGTAAATTGGAAAGAATAGCCAGCATAAATATCAGGTGAAAATATGCCATATCTGGCCATTGTGGAGAAGTTTAATAAAGGATCCTTCCCTCATTCTAGGATAGAATTTTTTTTTTTACAGTGGAAGTACATAAGTCAAATTTTTATTGCATTCAATTCCTTTACCAATCTGCTTGGTAGCATTTTGATGCTTCAATTATATTCTAGTAACATGGGCCCCTATCAGAAACGATGGGAGGAATTTTTACTCAACCTGTCCGGCAAGAATGGGGCGGGTGCACAGTTATTTTAACTGTGTAAAGGCCCATCGCCCCATTCCCACTCGATTCTCACCCACTGCCATCTTAACTGCACCCTTTTTTTAGGTGTTTGAGGTGCCCACCTGACTCAATTAGGAGCTTCATTAATACATAACAATCAGGGTCCTATGTTGTCATTGGGACCCCAATGGCATTTTAACAGCCTACTGAACAAGCTGCCCACCGCAGGAGCACCACTCAGTAAAACCTGGTGGGAAAAAAGGAGGAGGCCCTTTTAGGTAAGTTTAACCCTTTCCTTAGTGGGGCCAGAAGGAGCAGGAGTGCTCCAATAGAACCCACAAAAAAAAATTGTGGCTATTCTGCAGAAGTTAAAATAGCCCAGGCTTCAAACCAATGAAGTTGGATGGGTTTGACTCTCGCCCTGCCCAAAGACCTCTTCCAGTTAAAATTCACCCCTAAGTGACTGCCGCTCAGGCCATTAAATCACTCATTTTTAACTGAACAGCTACTAATTCTAATTAAATGGATGGTATAGTTTTCCTTTTCTACTTGAAATGCAATGATTCAAGGACATCATACTGAAATTAATTTCAAAATGTAATGTATCCAGACTACAATGGTCACACAATGGTTACATTATTGACTCTTTAGCCAAAAATGTCAGTGTGATGCCAACATTGTTCTTGTTCAGTATTTAGACCAAAGTTTTGCCAACATTCTCAATAGGAGGAATTTCACCCCTTTGAGTTTTTACCAACCAAAGGCAGTATCACTGGGTAAGGTTATTGCTGTCTAAACTTTTTAATCAACTTTTTAATTTCATTTTGTAGGTGCTAGAACTGGTAATATTTCCACCAAGAATCTGTAGATGATTTGGAGCAGAGAAGCACTTTTAGTTCCCTCACAGTGCTGCCAATGTGAATGTGTCTACACTGAATAGACTATTGCAGCCTGAGCCCATTTCCCACTTGCCTCGCAACAAGATAGAGAGAATGATTATGGGTTTGCTTCCTGAATTGTTGCAATAGACTTTTTAAGCACAACCAACATCAATAATGTATCTGAGAACTAGTTCAATCCAGTTGTTTACTGAGCTAATTATATATGGTAACCTAATTATACACCAGCAAGTACAAAGAACATAATCTTCTCAGATCTAAATAGGCATCATGCAAATATTGTTGCTGAGATTAGATAAAAATTATATTTAAAAATACCAGATTCTCACATCTGGAACTGATTTGAAAACACAATCTATCTTTGCTTTAATGTTTTCATGTTAAACAGAAAATTAATATTAAAATTCACACAACAAATAATCCTGCAGTACCCACCAAAACCAGCTCCTTCACAGTCCTAAACAGTGCAGTCAAATGCCTCTCAACACACAGAAGCCATTTATTACCTCATAAAATTGGTCACTCATTATAACATAACTTAATAAAACTAGTTTCTAGAGTGATTAGAAGTGTGTGCTGTATATACTTTTTATATTCACAAGAAATTTGGATCTATTGATCATTAATTAAAACAGTACCAATTAAAGGAAAAGTATATTACTCTGAAATGCTGCACAGTTCCTGAATGTCATAAAGGAAGACAAGTCATATCTTTTACCACCTCCACAACACTGCAAATCTCTGGCCCTACTTCACCTCCACTGCCGCTGAAACCATCATCCATGCATTTGTCACTCGCAGGCTCAACTACCTCAACACGCTCCTTGCCAGCATCCTGAATTCCACCCTATATCAACTCCAACTTGTCCAATATAAATGCAAGTTGTTGGTGTCTCTCGGTCATCTCTTTTTGCCCACAGCTCACTCTATCCATTCATTATATCACTGAAGGAAAAATCACGTCACATGGAGGATAGGAAGATACGGACAAGACGTCTTCTTTCAGATGCTCTAAAAAATTAAATATGGGAAATCAAGAAACACCATCCATATGTTCTTATAAGTACAGACCTCTCCCTTTGATGATGTTTAGGAACTATAGGCTAGAGAGTACTGTTGGCAATAATAATATTCTTATGACATTCCTCTTAATGGAGACATTGACCTGTTTCAAATAAATGGGCTAGCTCCTCTGTTAAAATAGTGGTAAAAGGAATATCATACAAATGCATTAATCATTTGACTGCTTTAACGCCTTATGGAACAATTCAGTAGAATATACATCCCTCTTTAAAATGTCACTATTGAGAGCTATTAACCTTTGGCTTACTAAAAATCTGAAATACATTTGAATGCTCAGCAAAATTCGAATGTAGCGAGCAAAGGCTCAATGTAATCAGTTGCACAATAAAGTTTTGTTTGGATCTGCTATTATTGAATGAAATTCTACAGTAAAGCTTTCTATGTAACTACTTTGTGTGTCCAGGCTCACATGTTTAATGTTCATGTGTTGTACAAGTACACATTCATATAAAGTGAGGTTACTATTAGTGGTTTATTTTTGTGCTTGATTTTACCAACTGCATTAATTCCCCAGCATGGAAAACTCCTGCTAATATTAATGTACCCAGAAAACCCCAAATAGTTCTTTGGTACATTCCCTTGGTGACACCACTATGAAGTAGTCTCTTCAGTATCTCTTTATTTTTTTTATTTATTTGTTCCTGGGATGCTAGCATTGCTGGCAAGGCCAGCATTTATTGGCCATCCCTAATTGCCCTTCAGAAGGTAGTGGTGAGCTGCCTTCTTGAACTGCTGCAGTCCATGTGGTGAAGGTCCTTCCACAATGCTGTTAGGGAGAGAGTTCCGGATTTTGACCCAGTGACGATGAAGGAACAGTGATATACTTCCAAGCCAGGATTGTGTGTGATTTGCAGGGGAACTTGGAGGTGATGGTGTTCCCATGCTCCTGCTGCCCTTGTCCTTCTAGGTGGAAGAGTTCGCGGGTTTGGGAGGTGCTGCCGAAGACGCCTTGGAGAGTTGTTGCAGTGCATCTTGTAGATGGTGCACACTGCAGCCACGGTGTGCTGGTGGTGGAGATAGTGAATGTTTAAGGTGGAGAATGGGGTGCCAATCATGCAGGCTGCTTTGTCCTGGGTGGTATCAAGCTTCTTGGGTGTTGTTGGAGCTGCACTCATCCAGGCAAGTGAAGAGTATACCATCACACTCCTGACTTGCGCTTTGTAGATGGTGGAAAGGCTTTGGGGAGTCAGGAGGTGAGACACTCGCCACAGAACACCCAGCCTCTGACCTGCTCTTGTTGCCACAGTATTTATGTGGCTGGTCCAGTTAAGTTTCTGGTCAATGGTGACCCCCAGGATGTTGATGGTGGGGGATTCAGCGATGGTAATCCCATTAAATGTCAAGGGGAGGTGGTTAGACTCTCGCTTGTTGGAGATAGTCATTGCCTGGCACTTGTGTGGCGCGAATGTTACTTGCCACTTATCAGCCCAAGCCTGAATGTCATTCAGGTCATGGATTGCATGGATTGCTTCATTATCTGAGGAGTTGTGAATGAAACTGAACACTTTGCAATCATCAGTGAACATCCCCATTTCTAACTTTATGATGGAGGGAAGGTCATTGATGAAGCAGCTGAAGATGATTGGGCCTAGGACACTGCCCTGAGGAACTCCTGCAGCAATATCCTGGGGCTGAGATGATTGACCTCCAACAACCATCTTCCTTTGTGCTAGGTATGACTCCAGCCAGTGGAGAGTTTTCCCCTGATTCCCATTGACTTCAATTTTACTAGGGCTCCTTGATGCCACACTCAGTCAAATGATGCCTTGATGTCAAGGGCAGTCACTCTCACCTCACCTCTGGAATTCAGCTCTTTTGCCTATGTTTGGAACAAGGCTTTAATGAGGTCTGGAGCTGAGTGGTGCTGGCAGAACCCAAACTGAGCTTTGGTGAGCAGGTTGCTGGTGAGTAAGTGTCGCTTGATAACACTGTCAACAACACCTTCCATCACTTTGCTGATGATTGAGAGTTGACTGATGGGGCAGTAATTGGCAGGAATTGATTTATCCTGCTCTTTATGGACAGGACATACCTGAGCAGTTTTGCACATTGTTGGGTAGTTGCCAGTGTTGTAACTGTACTGGAACAGTTTGGCTAGAGACACAGCTAGTTCTAGAGCACAAGTCTTCAGCAGAACAGCTGGGATGTTGTCGGGGCCCATAGCCTTTGCTTTGTCCAATGCGCTCAGCTGTTTCTTGATATCACATGGAGTGAATCAAATTGGCTGAAGACTGGCTTCTGTGATGATTGCAAACGCTTCAGCCTTGTCTTTTGCACTTGCGTGTTGGGCTCCATCATCATTGAGGATGGGGATGTTCATGGAGCCTCCTCCTCCCGTTAGTCTTTTAATTGTCCACCACCATTCACCATTCGGATGGGGCAGGACTCCAGAGCTACTATTTGATCTGATCCATTGATTGTGGGATCACTTAGCTCTGTGTGTAGCATGCTGCTTCTGCTGTTTAGCATGCATGTCGTCCTGTGCTGCAGCATCCCCAGGTTGGCACCTCATTTTTAGGTACACCTGGTGCTGCTCTTGGCATGCTCTTCTACACTCCTTATTGAACCAAGGTTGGTCCTCTGGCTTGATGGAAATGGTAGAGTGAGGGATATGCCAGGCCATGAGGTTACAGATTGTGGTGGAATACAATTCTGCTGCTGCTGATGGCCCACAACACCTCTTGGATGCCCAGTTTTGAGCTGCTAGATCTGTTCTGAATCTATCCCATTTAGCATGGTGGTAGCGCCACACAACACGATGGAGGGTGTCCTCAGTGTGCAGATGGCACTTTGTCTCCACAAGGACTGTGCGGTGGTCATGAACAGATGCATCTGTGACAGGTAAATTGGTGAGGACGAGGTCAAGCAGGTTTTTCCCTCATGTTGGTTCTCTCACTACTTGCCACAGGCTCAGTCTGGCAGCTATGTCCTTAGGACGTGGTCAGCTCGGTCAGTATTGGTGCTACCGAGCCACTCTTGGTGATGGACATTGAAGTCCCTATTTTTTCTTCAGTTTGCTAATTTTAGCAGAACACGACAGAACATATTTTTCTTTCACTAAAATAAATAACCACAGGAAAATATACCCCTTAACCATACAGATTTTAATGGTGGTTTAACATCCTCGGCAATAAGTAAAGATCACATCACGGAATAATGTTGGATATTCATCTGGATAATGATTCCAGTTTAATAATACATTTATTACATAGATTTGTTGGGCAACTATAGCTAATTGGGCTAAAACATTCAGTGGCTCTGGTATTTAACCTCACTTGCACCTCCAGTGTTTTATAGTAATTAAGCCCATTGTTGGGTAATGGGTTAGAATAAAGGTAAATTCTAAAATTTTAAGAAATATGGATACTTCAAAAATAGTAGAATTGCTTTTCCAAATTATAGTTTATCTGACATATGTACTTATACTAATGGAAAGCACAGAGTGAAGAGTTTCATTATTTCTTGCTGGCTACCAAATTCACATTGCAGATATAGCCACTTTTTCAAAAAATATTTTGTTTTTCTGAAAAACCTCCGTATAATGTAGGAAAATGTATATCTTATTTTTAAATTTTAATGCCTTTCAATTATCTGGAGCATTTTGGAGTGTTTTTTCCTAATTATATTGTTTCTTGAAAAACACTGGGAGGAATTTGTTGCAAAATTATCAATTACTCAAGCAATGGCTGCTTGATATTTGTATTTAGCGATCGTGGATGATGATGCATGTGTTCAGTGTTCAGTAGATGGAGCGCCATGCAAGACTACAGCATCCTGCTTCATTAAAGGAAATCAACTGCCAGGATTCCCACCAGTGGATGCATCAATGTATTTCTCACTTCAACATATCGGCGTTACTTTTGACTTTGGACGATAGCATAAAACAGGCGCTATCGATTCAGCCATCTGTTATACATCTCTCCTGATTTTCATTTCTATTAAATTCCATGGGAATGAAAATCAGGAGAGGTATATAACAGACGGCTGAATCGACACCGCCCGTTTTACACTATCACCCAAAGTCAAAATTACCCACATCATTACTACAGTGAAAACATGTGCAAAAGCTCATTTCCCGGTGAAATGTCACACCATTTAGTTGATATGGATTTCATGTTGATGTTTGCTGCTTTATACATGTCAATCTTACGAAGTTATCCAAGTAGTTTTACCAATCTCATAGCCAGATTTTTTCAGTTGATTGCATTGCCACTTAAAAGTGTTGTTTTAGTTACACGGTTTAATTCATGGTGACGGTGTATTGACTTTAAAAGCAGAACTAGTGCATGCTGTTCATGCAAGCTGCAGCAATGAATGATGTCAGTTATCCCCACAACAAGCTGGTCTTACAGGTCGAAGTGCATTGCTTAGACGAAGCTCATTATTCCAAATGAAGGAGAAGGTGTATGGATAAGAAACATGTGATTGAAAAATGTCTGTATTTTGGGAAAGGAATCGTCAATTATTTTTAAAAAGTTACGGTTTCAATATATTATTAAGCAATGGTGCAGTACCAATTCAATACTTAGGGGGTCCTTCTAACTACAGCAACTACTTTCCAATAAGACTGACTTTAAGAAAGTGCACAATAACACCATTCATTACTCACGGGCAAAAGTTAATGACATGACAGTGTTACAAGCTGATATTTGTACTCATCAATCAATGACTATTATGAAAAGTGTGGCATATGGAAATCACTTTTAAATTGTTATTGTAATATTAACAAAATTAGTTTAGTGCATGAGTCGGTAAGACTCTCCTGGTCTCTGTAGAGGTAAAATTAACTTGATGTAGGTACTAGTAAGACTCTCTTCAATTGCTTGTGTTGGCGAGTCTTTCTTTATATCTCTGTGCAGGTCATACTTTGGTCTAACTGTCTATATAGGTCACATTAGTCTCACAGCATTTGCTGGCAACACTTGTTTTGTGAACCCTAAACAATAAAATTAAAGACCTGTATAATTTCTCGTACTGGAGTTTTACAAAATCCTTGTTGATAATATATCAAGATCGTGTGTTAAAAAGAAAAAAAAAGCTGCAAATGCTGTGAATCCAAACTAAAATGGAGAATGCTGGGAATAGGCAGCAAATCTGACAGTCCATTTCAACTGAAAAAAGAAAAGATTGGTTAATAATTCGAGTGCAGTTCTGATAAAGGGCCGACAGACAAAATGTTCAACTGTTTCTTCTTTTCAGATGATGAAGGATTTGCTCTGATAGGGTACAAGAATTTGCACACCCAGTGCATAGATCCATGGGGTAAGGGTGTGAATCTGTAAAACTAATCCTGACACTTATTTCCAGAGAAACTACAAAAGGCAATCAGTGGATAATGGTGATGTCATAAACTGTGAAAGTGAAATGAGAATAGTTTAAATTGTCACTAGAAACTTAGGGCTGGGTTGCAGCCCATTGCTCATCCCATGCAATATTTTTAATTGTATTGTTACAGTTTTGTGGAATTCTTCTCCTTTCTTGGTTCTTATTGCATCACATACCACACAGCATCTCTGGCCAAGAAGGTAGTTATTGAACAGAACTCTAAAACCCATTATTAGGCTTAGGATAAATCTCCGTTCAATTTTCTCTCCATGTCTGTGAGGATTACATGGCTACCACTCCATAGCTTTGCCTTGCAGCCAGGCAGAGCTGGGGTACTCAAAGGCCGCAAATTTCCCAGCGGAGGTGGGATGGTGGCGGAAGAGCTAGTTTCTGGGTCCCAGTCACGAACCTGGCTGCAGCCGCTCTGTAAACGGGATTTTCCCTTGATTGGCCTTGTTAAGCCTGCCCTGCGGGCTTCCCGGCCAATTAACAGGAAGCGGGTCTGATGATGTCATTTGATGAGGTGTCATCAGCCGGTTTCCTTAAAGGGACCACATCCGCATGGAGTTTGACAGTTGTTCTCTCAGTGTTTGACAGCATTGAGGTGCTGCAAACACTGACAAGCACTGCACAAAAGTGAGCGCTTGCACCCAGGCTCTCCAATGCTTATGGAGGGAGTCACAGCATGCAGGGAGGTTCTCTTCCCTTCCAAAGGCAGAAGAGACCTTTCCAGGAGGTCAATGTAGCCTGGTTGCACATTGCACAGGAGGGCACAAGCAGGGATGTCGTCAGAGGTCCCTGAATGCAGTGGCGCCAACCTTTCAATGATCTCAGTGGATCACGAAACATTACTGCAAAGCCAAACTCAAACTCACCCTGCTGTGCCACTCAACACATCCCCATCACTCTACCTTCCATACCCTTCTCCTGCACATCCTTACTCACACCAACTTACCTTGCACCTCCCTCCAACCCTCTCTATCTACTTTATCACTTCCCCATCTCACTAGCCCTCCCTCACACTCACCCTCATCCTACTGAAAGCATACCAACCAACAGCACACAAGGGTAGGCACTTGAGAGGTTTAGTCAATGTCCATGTGAAGTTTCTGCTAATGTGTTGTCATACAGTGAAATCTATTTTTCCAAAACTGACCCTTATTGGACAGATCTGAGTGCATCTTGAGTCTTATTGAGTT
Source organism: Somniosus microcephalus (assembly GCF_052327205.1). Taxonomy (NCBI): domain Eukaryota; kingdom Metazoa; phylum Chordata; class Chondrichthyes; order Squaliformes; family Somniosidae; genus Somniosus; species Somniosus microcephalus. The sequence continues at coordinate 165,402,760 of NC_140988.1, forward strand.
CCAGTGAAATTTCAGACATAGCTTCCCCCCCACCCCTTCCCCACCACCACCGCTATAGTGATGAGTGTGCATGGAATGGCTTGGACATTAAAGGGATGTTTCACGGTGATGGTGTGAGTTGGTGTCAACCTGGCGCATCATGTGGCAGCCAGGGTGTACAGCATCAAGTGAAGCAAATCTGGCCATGGTCCAGTGCAGCGTCAGGTGATGGCGGGGTAGGTTGGTGATGTTGGTGTTGGAGCTGATCGTGGAAGGATTCGGAGGACCAAGATCTGATTGTTTCATTGGCTCCGATGTTGCTGGAATAGATGGCAGCTGCAGGTGAGATGACAGAAGCGATCTGTCAATGGTGAGAGAGGTTCTCCCAATGAGGTGGCACTGGACATGTAGTTGGATCTAAAAACTTGTATGCTAAAGAAACCCCTATATGTATTAAATATGCAGTAACCAACATTTTCTGTGCTCTGAAACTGACCATCTGCAACATGGCATCCTTGACACCAGTTCTGCAGTTGTCAGCTTTTCACAAACATCAGAGCAGACTCAAATCTTGGCAGGTTGAGCTGGTGTGTTCCCCGAACAGCAGGTAACCCATGGGGGAGAAGGTAAAATTGGAATGAAGCCTCAAAATAGTATTAAATTGACTCTTAACAAGCCATTTAACTCGCTGAATTGTATTCCCCACCGTTTGGTGTTGGGTCAGTTCTCCGCTGACAGACCTGACACCTGGGAGACTCACGTGGAGGCGGCTTGACAGCGGGTTTCCTACCCACTGTCAATCTTTGCTATTTTGACAGTGGACCCGCCTCCAAACCCACCCTCTGAGCGCTGGCAAATTTGTGGCCAAAGTGTGGAGAACTGCAGGTGTGAACCCATGTGCTTCCAACCTATGCTGCAGATTTGCTATTTGACTCTCATATTTCCTGTTGCCAGTCACAATTATGGAACTCAGTTTAGTGATATGGTGTCATATCACACCTCAGAAAGAGGAACTTTTTCAAGGGGGAAAGAGGGTCTTGTCTTCAGTTGTCTAGGCCCTAACCACTGGAATTCCCTCCCTAAACCCCTCCACCTCTTCTCCTGCTTTAAGATGCTTCTTAAAACCAACCTCTTGGACCAGGCTATTGGCACCTGCCCTAATGTCTACTTCTAGCTCTGTGTCAAATTTTTGTTTGATAACGCTCCTGTGAAGAGCTGTGGGAAATTTTACTGCATTAAAGGTGCTATATAAATCGCTGCAGGAGTTCCTCAGCTCAGTGTGCTAGGCCCAACCATCTTCAGCTGTTTCATCAATGGCCTTCACTCCATCATAATGTCAAAAGTGGGGATGTTCGCTGATGATTGCAATGTTCAATTTCATTCGCAACTCCTCAGATAATGACCCGGTCCCTGGCCGCATGCAGCAAGACCTGGACGACATTCAGGCTTGGGTTGATAAGTGGTAATAACATTCGCGCCACAGAAGTGCCAGGCAATGACTATCTCCAACAAGCGAGAGTCTAACCACCTTCACTTGACATTTAACAGGATTACCATTGCCGAATCCCCCACCATCAACATCCTGGGGGTCATCATTGACCAGAAATTTAACTGGACCAGCCATATAAATACTGTGGTAACAAGAGCAGGTCAGAGGCTGGGTATACTGCGGCGAGTGTCTCACCTCCTGACTCACCAAAGCTTTTCCACCATCTACAAGGCAGGGAGTATGATGGAATACTCTCCACTTGCCTAGATGAGTGCAGCTCCAACACTCAAGAAGCTCGACACCATCCAGGACAAAACAGCCTGCTTGATTGGCACCCCATCCACCACCTTAAACATTCACTCCCTCCACCACCAGTGCACCGTGACTGCAGTGTGTACCATCTACAAGATGCACTGCAGCAACTTGCCAAGGCTTCTTCAACAGCGTCTCCCAAACCCACAACCTCTACCACCTAGAAGGACAAGGGTAGCAGGCGCATGGGAACACCACCACCTCCAAGTTCCCCTCCAAGTCACACACCATCCTGACTTGGAAATATATCGCCATTCCTTCATCGTCGCTGGGTCAAAATCCTGGAACTCCCTCCCTAACAGCACTGTGGGAGTACCTTCACCACACGGACTGCTGCTGTTCAAGAAGGTGGCTCACCACCACCTTCTCAAGCATAATTAGGGATGGGCAATAAATGCTGGTCTTGCCAGCGACGTCCACATCCCATGAACGAATAAAGAATAAATAAATAAATGCAAGTTGATGTTGAATTTAATGCATGGCTTCACGTGACAGAAGGGTGCAATTTTATTAAAAACTAGTATGTGTTTTTACTAGGATATCCCTATTTAGTTTGATATTAAGGATGAGATAATTGGTTATTTTCTTCTCCCTTTAAATAATAAATCCTTTCTTGTACTTTTAAAAATAATTTCTCTATTTTTAATTGTTTAATTTCTCTTCCTAATTACAGGCAAAAGTTTAGAGACCTGGGGTTAGATTTTCCCTCTGTGCGTTTGTCAGGCTGCAAACTGGTGGAGCAGGACAACCAGCTTTCTGCTAGTGCTGGCAGTATGCACTGTAAGAAGTGACTGCTGGGAATTAGATGGTTCATTGTAACAACGAGAACCAGACTTGAGAAGATTGAAGTCGTCGTTAGTTGCCATCACCAGGCACTCTTTGGTCATGTCACCCAGCTCGGAGACAAATGCCCCAATATTTACGGGGAGGCGGGAAGGGAATGGGGAGGAACCCATAAATGTCGGGAATGGGGAGGTCCTGCCGAATTTAATGGCAGGACCTCATTATTATTTTTTTACTCCGTTTCCCATCCGGCAACCTCCAGATTGACAGTCTGGCCGGCTGCCAGGCGGGGAAGCTAGCAGTAGAAGGCACAACTGGGAACAATTGGGAACAATCCCCGGCAACCGGGAAATATAGTTGGTTGTTGTTGGGGGGTGGGGGTGGGACAGACCTGCAATCGGAAGGGAGGGGGAACAGGGAGAGAGCATGGGTTTGGAGGATTGGTGTCTGCTGATCACAGCAGAAATGTTGCTTGAGGGGCCAGGGGAAGCACTCCAGCTCTAAAATGCACTTACCTGCTGGATCCAGCTATTCCCGCCTCCCTTTAACTGCCTGGTTTCCAGAGCCCTTGGAAACCCGGCTGGCCAGCGTTAAACGTAAATGCCAAAATATCAGGAATGGAGCCTGGTTTACATATTATAATTACGGACCCGCCTTTCCAGAGCGGGTTACTCCGACAAACTGAAATCCACCATGGTTAAAATAGAAGCAGGCACGTTCCTGGTGGGTTGGGGTCGGGTTTCTCAAATTTTCAATTTGGGGGTTAGAAGTTCCCCCAAAGTTCCTGTAAACCGGGTACTGAAGATCAGAATCGAGGTCAGCTAACCTGGTTCTATCAGATCTGTAAAGATCCAGTGGAACTCTCTAACATTTGGAATGAAAGCATACAGCACAGTTATGGATGTGCGATGCTCCAGATCTCTGCTGTCTAGGCGTAAATTGCTTGCTTGTTGGAAGCATTCCTGCCGTCGGTGATAAACCTATAATGTGAGGAGTGGCACTGCTGCTGTTGGAGGTATTGCACAGCAGTGCTTCAGGCTCCAATGCCTGAATGCCAAAGAGGTGTGTCATCATAGGCAAAGGCAACCCAAAAAATGTGGCCACCAGAGGGATGAGCAGATGAAGTGCTCTTGACCACATTCATACAGGCAGTGAAGTATTTTGCTATCACAGGCCTTTCCAGACCATTCCCAGCCACTGGAGAAAGTAATGGCACTAGTGAAGCAGGCTCAAGCAACCTTTTTAAAGTAACTGCCATGCATAAGTTTGTATGCGTGCAGTTATTTTAAATCAATCCAATGTAGAACAATGTTAAATCACTGGGCCCTAATGAAATTCACCCTCGGCTGTTCAAATAAGTCAGAAAGGAGATAGCCGAGGTTCTGGCCATGGTAATTTAATCTCCTTAAATATGCAAATTGTGCTGTGGGACTGTCAGACAGCCAATGTAACACCCCTGATCAAGTTGGGAGAGAAGGATAAACTACGTAACCAATGATCAGTTTGTCTGAGACATTTTGGGCATAGAATCCCAATAATAATAAATTGTACTGTTTGAAGTTTTGGATGCCCCATTATAAAAAAGGATATTGCAACCATAGAGACCATACAGCATAGATTCACCAGGATGATACTAGGGATGGGAAACTATAGTTAAGAAGACATGTGAACTACTATGACTATTTCCAGTATGGAAAGACAAGAGGAGATTTAATACAGTCTTTTTGTAAATAATGAGTTTTAATAGAGTGACTAGGGAGAAACTATTTCCTCTGCTTGGGAGTCAGTGAATAAAGGGTCATCAATTTAAAGATTCTCACTAAGAGAGTGAGGGGAGAGCTTAGGAGAAATTTTATTTATACCAAGGGTTGCTGGAGCATAGAATGCTTTGCCATAGAGAGCAGTTGAAGCAGAGACCATTGCATTCTTTAAGGGAAAATTGGATAAATATTTGAACCAGAAGAAGTTATATGGCCATGGGGATGGAGTGGAGCAGTGGGATTAGTTTTGGATTGCTCTGGCAAAAAGCCAACCAGATGTGATGATTCAAATGATCTCCTCCTGTGCTGTAAACTTCTATGATCCTATGCTGTAAAAATTCCCTTCTCCTGTCCTGGTTATTGACTCATGCAAAGTACATTGACACAGGTGCCATGTGTGAGCCCAGAAAATGATAGTTGGCAGACTTGTCCAATCTTCACTCAACGTCGACAAAGGAGCACCTTCCTGCAGAGGTCAGCTGATAACAATTCAATGCATCAACATTGGTTGATTTATTCCCCCCACCTTGCCTAGCCCAGAGACACTGAAGCCAATGTAGCATCCCTACTGCCATCAAAGCTAGGATCAGCTAACAAAATTTAAAAAAAAATCCATTCTACTTGAAACCTTCCTCGGTACAACACCAGATGGTAAACATTTACCCAGTAAACCAGCAGGGGAGCTCACTGTAAAATATATAAGGAGTGGCTTGTGCAGCAGCAGGACTTCAAGGAATAGTTCATAGGAGCATAGAAACAGGAGCAGGCCATTTAGCCCCTCAAGCATGTTCCGCCATTCAATGAGATCATAGCTGACCTGTGACCTAACTCCATATACCTGCCTTTGCCCCATATCCTTTAACGTTCTCCAATATAAATGGGCTATCAAACCAGCTTCCAGAGTTTAGTGGAATTTAAAACAGTGTCAAACTGTCCACAACTAGCTTTGCTAAGCTTCCTGAGGCACTGAACGTTTTATTAAAGGAAATAAAGAGGAAAGAAAGAGATGATACTGCAACTTTAAGTGGTATTATACTGGAAAACAGATTATATTACTGATGCTCTGAAGAGCCTGTTTCATCATGATTAATTAAGCATTTAAATTTGAACAGTTTACCAACTGAAGTGGTATGATATGAGATCCCTAATTGAAAGCTCATGAGCTCCCAAGGATGATTAGCTTCAGTTTTATTCGCTTAAATTGTGTGTTTTCCGCTGTGCCATCAGATAACTAAACACACAGGTGGAAACACAAAGCTTTCAAAATTTTCAAGGTGTTCAGTCACCCTATCCTTAATTATAGACTCTAGTAATTTCCCGACAACAGATGTTAGGCTAACTGGTCAATAATGCCCTGGTTTCCCTCTGTCACCATTCTTAAATAGCATGCCTGGAGAGTGAGCTTCAGCCATGGGGGTGCGGGGAGGTCTGGCATAAATTAGGACCTATGGGAAGAGAGTATGGGGGAGAAATTGGGTATAGCCCGTTTGGGGCACTAGAATTGGCGCTGCGCAAATTTTATCGCCAGGTGCAACTTATCGCCACCTCGAGCGATATTGGGTTGCTGCGCCCCTAAAGGTGTTGCGGCATTGATTCAGGCGCTGCACGGGAGTCTTAAGGCGCTAACCCGGCGGCGCTACTCAATATGTCGGCGGCCGGGCGCAGCACAGGTGCTGTCAATAATCGATTACCCCGAGACATGCTGGCGCCGGCCAGCTCTTAAAGGGGTGGGTCAATTAGGATCAGCAGCCACACTCTGCGCCTTGTAGGCCTCAAAATCGGCGCTGTGCTTTCTGTGGCGTTCCAAACTTTGAACATATGGAGAGGGTGAGGCAGAGAGCGGAGCACTTTACCGAAAGGGCATTGGATGCTTTGGTTGGCGAAGTGGAGCGCCGGCGAGCTGTGCTGTACCCCGACAATGGCAGGAGGCCTCATCAGAGCGAGTACCGCAGGGCTTGGAGGGAAGTTTGTCAAAGAGTCACCTCAAGCAGCATGGTGCCCAGGACTCCTGTGCAATGCAGGAAGAAGTTCGACGACCTCACTCGGCTCGTTAGGGTGAGTGCCTTTTTCGCAATCTTCTTCATCCCTCCATCTGCACCTGACATTATGGCCAGAGGGTGTACGAAGCCCCAATGGCCATCTGTCAGCCAGCACCCATGGCCCTTTCTGGAAACACACACGCACATTCAGCTCAATTCATAATGTAAGGGCTATTCTACCATGGGGGGCATGTGATGTCAGCTCAATGCATAATGTAAGGGCTATTCTACCATGGGGGGCATGTGATGTCAGCTCAGGCCAGCATGTTTCATCACTTCCCGTCCTTTCTCCTGCAGGCCAAGCTGGCCAGGAACCGGAGGGAGCAGCTTTGTACCGGTGGAGGCCCTCCTCAGCTGCAGACACTGACGGACCTGGAGGAACGAGTCCACCAGATTGTTGGAGGCTGGATGAGTGGTCCTGTCACCACTGGAGCTGCCGACCCCATTGTGCACAGCGATGGTAAGGTCATCACCTTTTTGAACTCTCTCCTTCCACTTGCTCCCCCCACCAGCATGCTTTTTCACTCTGGACCCATGTCAAAGCATTGCAGCACTCATGCATCCCTTGCTGCCACCCTGTCCTTTCGCTAAAGCCACTCTTCAACCTCCCTGCTTTCAGATGCTGCATCACCAGCTCGGGAGCCGGGCCCTCAAGCAGCCACTGCCACTGACTCCGGAGGAGACGAGCAGGAGGAAGCCGGACCATCCGTTCCACCCTCAGGCGAGCCAGCCCATCTGCAGACTGGGGATAGTACTTCCCTAGAGGGGATCGGGGGGGATGGCTCTGAGGAGGAACCAGCTTCAGGACCCAGCGGGCTGCAGCAACGCAAGGGGGGTAGGGAAGCTCGGGGCACGTCTCCCCGGAGGGCGAGTCAGGCCGCGAGTACTGCTGCACAGAGCGCAGAAGAGGTGCCTTCCCTCGCAGAAATGAGCGCCCAGGCTCGGCTCAGGCACACTGAGCTCATGGCTGCAGTGGCAAGGATGCCTGAATCCTTCGAGACACTGGCAAGGAGTGTCCAAGACTTCGGGGCAGCACAGGCAAGGAGTGCGCAGGACTTCAGGGCAGCACAGGCAAGGAGTGCGCAGGACTTTGGGGCAGCACTGGAAAGGACTGTCCAGGACTTTGGGGCAGCACTGGAAAGGACTGTCCAGGGCATTGGAACATCACTGGAAAGGACTGTCCACCGCTTCGGGGCAGCACTGGAAAAGACTGTCCAGGGCATCGGGTCATCACTGGAAAGGACTGTCCAGGGCTTCACCGAAGCAGTGGAAAGGACTGTCCCGGCCTTCACCGAAGCACTGGAAAGGACTGTCCAGGGCTTCACCGAAGCACTGGCATCTGCCACGCAAGTGCTGAGTGCTGCCACGCAGTCACTTGCTGGTCTCATGCAGACGCATATTGAGGCCACGCGACCAGTGACTGCTGCCACCCTCGCTGGATCAGGCAGGATTACCTGGGGCCCTTGCAGCACCACAGCAGGACATCAATCTGTGGACCAGCCGATTGGTGCGCATGCTGCGGTGCTGCCCCGTCAGAGTGCCAGTGTGTCGGCCGACCAGGGAGCTGCTGTCCGCTCTCAGGATGTCAGCATTCCTGATGCCACTGCTGGCACGTCTCCACTGCAGCTGCCACCACCTGCAGGACAGACTGCTTCCACCCATGCACAGTTGGAGCAGTCAGCACCCGGGCCCTCCAAGGCCAGATGTCATCCAGGACGTCCCTCAGGGGCACCTGCGCTTTCGGATAGCCAGCAGGCCTCCCCCAGCCTTGATGCAGCCACTGGGGTCCCATTATGGAGGAGCTGCAGGGAGGGAAGGGGCCGATCTCGCAAGAGAAGTAGATCACCATCAAAGGGGAAAGAGTAGAAGGTGCTGCTGAGACATCTTATTTGTAGAAATCAAGGTCGTGGATGCTGGTCTGAATGTTAGTAATGTTTTGGATAGTCTCCCGGGTGTGCGAGCCACTTATGCGTTAGTGTGTTAGTTTTGCTTTCTGTTGCCATTGCTTTGTCATGTTGCAAGGAAGCACATTTTAGCAAAATAAACAACTTTTTTTATTTACATTGGCCATGTCTGCTATTTACATTCATATTGCCCTTCATGGGCTTTGGGTTATCCAAACGGTTCCATTCCTGCTCTTCGAATGGCACCAAGCATTCCATGAGAGGGGCATAGAAGTGGCTTGTTATCAGCCTCTGACGGACGGCTCTTCCAGTTTGTACCTCCCTCCCATCTTGGTCCTCCTCCTCCTCCTCCTCCTCCTCCTCCTCATCCCCCTCCTCCTCCTCCTCCTCCGCTGGTGCTTCAATGTCTGGTGGCATTGGCTGGGTGCATAGGATGGCGAGGTTATGCAGCACGCAACAGACAACCTCGAAGTGGGAGACTCGCTCTGGTGAGTACTGCAAGGCACCTCCGGAATGGTCCAGACAGCGGAACCGCTGCTTCAGCACACCGATTGTGTGCTCCACAATGTTCCTTGTCGCCTGATGGCTCGCATTGTAGCGCTCTTCAGCAGGGGTGCTGGGTGAACGGAGCAGGGTCATCAGCCATGGGCACAGAGGATAGCCCTTGTCACCAATGTGATAAATCCATGTAGTGAGACAAGGACTCGAAGAGGCGATATCGTAGAATTAGCACGAGTACTTTATTAACAAACAGAATAACAAACATTATGCCTGCATCCAGGCATTTCACCTCTGCTGACCTTGACAGGAAGCAAACCTCCAACCTTAACAGGAAGCAAACCTCTGACCTTAGCAGCAGCATTGGCTACAGCACCACCTGGTGGATAACCTTAATCATAACATCCCAGATTACGATATCCCTCTTCCCTTAAGATTTCAGTATGAATTTCTTAACAAACAACCATTCCTGAGGGTCACATAAGGAGTCTCCATTCATCATGTTCCATACTTGATGAATCTAACAGTTCAGTATCAATCTCTCTGGTGGCTTGCGAGTCCTTTGTGAACGTCTAACAGTAAAGTCCCTGCTTGTTTGTGGTGAAGCCATCAGCTGCTCCTGAGCAGTGCTCAGAGTATCTGACTCTGCAACGATGGTTTCCTCTTGAGGAATAGGTTCCTGTGGAATTGGCTCTGTCCCTGGTGGTGGCACCACAGATGCACTTGGATAACTGGATGCAACCCTGTCTTCAGTCATTGCATCTGGAACCTTCATTTCAATTTCCCCTTGTCTGGGAAGTATCTGATCTACATGTCTGCGTACTACCCTACCATCTCCCAACATGATCTTGTATGATACTGGACCTGTCATTGAGTCTATGAAGCCAGGAATCCACTTTGGTCCATAACTGAAATTTCTGGTAAGGACCGCATCTCCTTCTCCAAAACTTCGGCTCTTTGTTCTTTTGTCATGGTTCTCTTTTTGTTTGTTTTGTCTGTTTTCCATTTTCCTTTTTAGGTCTGGGTGGACAAGGTCAAGAGTGGAGCATAGTCTACAACCTAATAACATCTCAGCAGGAGAGAGTCCTGTGGTGGATCGAGGTGTTATTCTGTAGCTGAACAGAACCTGTGACACTTTGGCTGCTAAACTCCCTTCTGCACTTTTGTTCATCATCTCCTTAAATGTTTGTATGGCTCTCTCCGCAAGTCCATTCGAGGACGGATGATTTGGAGCCGAGGTCACCTGCACTATGCCATTTTTTCTCAAGAACCCTTTTGTCTCTGTACTCACAAAACAAGTGACATTGTCACTTACCACGATCTCCGGTAGCCCTTGATTACTGAAGCTCCAACGCAGGCAGCCTATAGTAGTAGTGGCGGAAGCAGAATTTACAGGATAAACACCCATCCATTTGGAATGTGCATCAATGATTATGAGGAACATCTTCCCCATGAATGGACCCGCATAATCTAAGTGAAGTGCAATCTTCTCCATGGTTTATCCGGCCACTCCCAGGGGTGGAGAGGAGCCGCTGCTGGTGCCTTCCGGTGTTCCTGACAAGTGCTGCATGTCTTGACTAGATTTTCTATCTCCTCATCTAGCTTTGGCCTCCACAAGTAACTCCTAGCCAAGGCTTTCATACGCGAGACCCCAGGATGACACTGATGTAGTTGCTCTAGGATAGACTGTCATGCTGGCTGTGGAATAATCACTCGTGCTCCCCACAACATGCAACCATCCTGCACACTCAGCTCTGTTTTCCTGACACTATAGGGTGTGAAGTCAGCCCCTTCCGGATGCTGTGGCCATCCCCTGACCACATATTCTCGAGCTCTAGACAGTACTGGATCTTTACCTTTCCATGTTCTTACTTGCTCTGCAGTCACAAGTGCCGTGTCAGTGTCCTCCAACATCAAAACTCTGTCCTCTGGAGCTGCACGGATAGGTGTGCCTGGCAGTGGAAGACAGCTCAAGGCATCTGCGTTCCCATGGTACTTGCCCGCCTTTTAGACGATGACATACTCATATGCCCTCAACGTCACTGCCCACCTCTGGATCCGGGGTGACACCATCTGTGGAACTGCTTTCATTTCATTGAAAAGAGAGAGAAGAGGTTTATGATCGGTGCATATGGTAAACTTCTTGCCATATATGTACTTGTGGAACCTCTGTAACCCAAACATTACTGCTAACCCCTCTTTGTCTAACTGGGAATAGTTTTTTTCTGCTGGTGTTAGAGTTTGGGACATAAACCTTATTGGTCTTTCAGTTCCATCTTCCATGCAGTGTGAAAGAACTGCCCCCACCCCGTAAGGTGAAGCATCACAAGCGAGAATGATGTCTTTCTCTGCATTGTAGTGAACCAGCACATCTGACAACAGCATCAGTTTCTTGGACTGTTCAAATGAAACCCCCTGCTCCTCTCCCCACTGGCACTGTGTCTCATTGCGCATTAGTTTGTGAAGAGGTGCTAACACAGTTGACAAGTTTGGTAAAAACCTGTTATAATAGTTCAGCAGTCCCAGGTAAGCTTTTAACTCAGCCACATTTGTAGGAGCAGGGGCGTCCTGCAGTGCTTGTACCTTCTCCTTGAGCGGATGGAGCCCAGTGGCGTCCACTCTGTGTCCCAGGAACACTGCCTCATTCCCCAGGAAAGTGCACTTACTCCTCTTGAGCCGGAACCCTGCCCTCTCCAATCTCTGTAGTACCTCTCTCAGAGTGCTCAGATGCTCCTGGTCGGTTCTTCCCGTCACCAGAATGTCATCCAGATAGATGGAAACATTTGGAATCCCTTGCAGTACACCCTCGATTGTCCTCTGGAAGATAGCTGGACTAGATGAGACACCAAACGGTAAGCGGTTATATGTAAACAAACCCTTGTGTGTATTTATGGTGACATACTTCTTTGCTTCGTCATCCAGTGTAATCTGCAAGTAGGCATGACTCATATCCAACTTTGTGAATTTCTTTCCTCCAGCCAGGTTTGCAATGATATCCTCTGTTTTGGGAATCGGATACTGCTCTAGTTTGGACACCCAATTGACTGTCAATTTATAGTCTCCACAGAGTCTTACCGAATTGTCCGGTTTTAAAACAGGTACTATGGGAGCTGCCCATTCCGAACATTTCACTGGCTCCAGTATGTTCTCTCTCAATAGATGGTCAAGCTCAGCCTCTACCTTTGGCTTCATGGCATAAGGCACAGGTCGTTGTTTAAAAAACCTTGGCGGTGCCTCCTTGTCTACATAAATCTTAGCTGGGGGGCCATTAAATGTGCCAAGTTCCTCCTTGAACACATTCTCATGTTCACTCAACACTTCTTGCAAAGTCAACTGTTTGCCCGCATCTATTTGATGTACTGCTCCCCAGTCTAATTTAAGTTCTTTTATCCAGCCCTGACCTAACAGGTTTGGTCCGGTACCCGATACTATAACTACAGGTAGCTGTTCCACTGTGTCCCTGTGTTGCACAGTTACATTAGCTGTACCTAATGTCGCTACTCGTTCACCTGTATATGTTTTAAGATGCAGGGAGCAAGGCTTTAACTCTGGAACTTTTGCACGGTTCCACAATTTTGAGTACTCTGCCTTGTTCGTTATTGTCACGCCGCACCCTGTATCCACTTCAAAGTTCACCTTAGAGTCATTTACTTTCAGTTGCAATGTGATAGGAGCCACTTTTGGAATGTTCTCTAACATGCTATACATTATGAACATGTCCTCTTCTTCCTCAGCTTCCCCGCTGATGTGGTGTGCTCCATGTTTTTTCACTTCACTCCCTTGGTTTTGCTGTCCCCCCTCTTTTGGTTTGGATTCCTCCACAGGTCATTTGGCCTTGCAAGCTCATTTTATGTGTCCTTGTTTCCCACACTTGTAACACTTTTCCTCCAGAAACCGGCATTCACTCGGCAGGTGATCGCCCTTGCATCTATAACATGCCTTCGCATGCTCATGTTGTGGTTTCTGATGCATGTTCAACTTGTGCACAACAACCTGACCTGCAACTTGCGTAGCATTAGCTCTGTCTGAACCCTGTATTTCTTTTACATCTCGGTTCGCTGTCTCTATGGCTTGAGCAAGTTCCAATGCTTTTTCATACGTAAGCCCAGTCTCGGATAATAATCTACACTGCATTCGGTCGTCCATAATTCCGCAAACTAGCCTATCTCGCAGCATTTCCTTCAGGTTGTTCCCATAATTGCAATCTTGTGCTAATTTACGCAACACCGCTACATAGTCCATTATGATCTCTTCCTCTTTCCTGTTCCTTGAATTAAACTTGAACCGCTGTACAATCTCACTAGGCTTAGGGTTGAAATGTTCTTTTAGCAAAGCCACTAATTCAACAAATGATTTGTCTCCAGGCTTTTCAGGACTGAGCAGATTCCTCATCAGACTGTAGGTCTGGCTTACCACTGAACTAAGCAGAATGGCTTTCCTTTTTCCGGCATAATTTATTTCATTTGCTTCGAAAAAATAACCCAACACTTCACAGTATTCCTCCCAGGTTTGTGCTTGACTATCAAAAGCGGAAACCGTTCCTGCCGTGGCAGCCATGCTCTCTTCCAACTGGTAGCTAACTTCAGCTCATGATTTTGTTGTTTAAAAGTCCTGGCAGACTTCTCTTCTTTATCCAGGGTCATTTTTACCTTGTCGCCAAATGTGATAAATCCATGTAGTGAGACAAGGACTTGAAGAGGCGATATCGTAGAATTAGCACGAGTACTTTATTAACAAACAGAGTAACAAACATCATGCCTGCATCCAGGCAGTTCACCTTTGCTGACCTTGACAGGAAGCAAACCTCCGACCTTAACAGGAAGCAAACCTCTGACTTTAGCAGCAGCATTGGCTACAGCACCACCTGGTGGATAACCTTAGTCATAACATCCCAGATTACTATAACCGAGAAGCCAGCCTCTTGGGTGAGCCAGGGCCTCGAATAGGTCTGCAACTGAAATCTGGCGCAGGATGAAGGCGTCGTGGCTGCTGCCTGGGAAATGCGCATTGATTGCGAGGATCAGCTGTCGGTGGTCACAGACCAGCTGAACATTCAAGGAATGGAACCCCTTGCGGTTGCGGAACTCTTCCGGATTCAAAACAGGTGCCCGCAAAGCCACGTGCGTGCAGTCAATGGCGCCCTGCACCATGGGGAAGTCCGCTATTGCTGCGAAGCCCTCTGCACGCTCCCGCTGCTTCTCCAGTGTCATAGGGAAGGAGATGTACTGCCGCCTCCTTTTAACTAGGGCATCTGTTACTTGATGGATGCAGCAATGCGCCGCAAACTGCGATATGTTGGCGATGTCCCCAGTTGCGGCCTGAAAGGAACCACCCGCATAGAAATTCAGGACAACAGTCATCTTGGCAGCCACCGACAGAGAGGCCCTGCACCTTATCTGAGGCTGCAGATCTGGCTGAAGCAGGTGGCACAGCTCAGTCACCACCTCCTTTCTGAAGCGCAGCCTTCTAAGACACTGCTCCTCTGACATGTTCAAGTAAGAGAACTGCTGTTGGAAAACCCTGGCAGCGTAAGGTCTGGTGTGGTGACGTCTGTTGGCCCTCCTCCATCTGGCCATTCCTGCCCCTCTCTCCCTGCATCTCTGTGCCCTTTCTAGATGGTTCAGCAGCAGGACGTTCCCCTCCAATGCAGCCCCCATAATAATAGCGCACAAGAAATTGTTAATGTTGTAAATGCTCACCAGCAGCAAGGTGATGGTCAGAAGGCTGAAGTTCCTCTGGCCAGCACTGGCTCACTGGTGCAATGGCTCTCAGAGTGCAGCTCAGCAACTCTGTGAAAGTCTCGAAGAAGTTGTGCTCCCAAAATGGCTGCCGCTTTTATACCAGTGCAGTCTCCTTTAAAGAGCGCCCCCCCAGCCCGAGAGCGACTGGGAACGTTCCAGGTAAGCAGTCCTTATTAGCGCCAGGCGGAACGGAGGGGGGCGCCACTGAATTTCCAGTCCGGGGCACCAAAAAGGCGTTGCACACTGAAATTATGTCATGATCTGCCTGCGCCCGTGAGCGGGCGCTAAGATTTAGCACAGGCACTAAAAGCCCACTAAATATGGTAAGAGGCGCAGTGTTCGTTGCGCCCGGGCGCTAGTTGGTTAGCGCCCCACTTCTCGGCCTCTTTAGGCGCTAATCGTTGGCGCTACCAACCGAATTTGTCCCCCTATGACTTGCTGGGGAAATCTCACAGTGATTTTAATTGCACACCTACACAGTTTCCAAGGGCAGGCAGGGTTAAAATCATCCCTATAGTTTCGCATTCCTGATATTATCATGGTTAATCATGGGGCTCAATTTTAACTCAGCCGTCAGGCAGGCTTTGAGGCATGTGGGGAGTTAAAATCGCAAAACCTGGGGGTCGGGACCACCCCGCCTGGTTCCCGACACCTAGCCATTTTAACCCAGGCATGTCTGATGGTCCCGAATCAGTCCCGCCTCTAACAGGCGGGACTGGTCTTTAGGGCCCTTAAACAGCACTAATTGGCCTTTATAATCCCATTTTAACAGGCCCTTGCCTGTTTAACCCTTTTCCCACGTAAAACACGCCTGGTGGGGATCACGCCTGTGAAACCTGGCGTGAGCACTACTGGCTTAACATAGAAGCATAGAAGATAGGAGCAGGAGTAGAACATTCGGCCCCTCGAGCCTGCTCCGCCATTCAATGCGATCATGGCTGATCATCCAAGTTCAGTACGCGGTCCCTGCTTTCTCCCCATACCCCTTGATCCCTTTAGCCTTAAGAAATATATCCAACTCCTTCTTGAATATATTTAATGAATTGGCCTCTACTGCCTTCTGTGGTAGAGAATTCCACAGGTTCACCACTCTCTGGGTGAAGAAATTCCTCCTCATTTCTGTCCTAAAAGGCCTACCCCTTATCCTTAGACTGTGACCCCTGGTTCTGGATTCCCCGACCATCGGGAATATCCTTCCTGCATCTAGTCTGTCCAGTCCTGCCAGAATTTTATAACTTTCAATGAGATCCCCTCTCATTCTTCTGAACTCCAGCGAGTACAAGTCCAATCGACCCAATCTCTCATACGTCATTCCTGCCGTCCCAGGTATCAGCCTGGTGAATCTTCGCTGAACTCCTTCCATGGTAAGAATATCCTTCCTCAGATAAGGCGATCAAAACTGCACACAGTACTCAAGATGTGGTCTCACCAAGGCCCTATACAACTGCAGCAAGACATCCTTGATCCTGTACTCAAACCCTCTCGCTATGAAGGCCAACATACCATTTGCCTTCTTAACCGCCTGCTGCACCTGCATGCTTACCTTCAGCAACTGGTGCACAAGGACACCCAGGTCTCATTGCACTTCCCCTTCTCCCAATCTATTGCCATTCAGATAATAATCTGCCTTCCTGTTTCTGACACCAAAGTGGATAACCTCACATTTATCCACGTTATATTGCATCTGCCATGCTTCTGCCCATTCACCCAACCTGTCCAAATCATTCTGTAGTTTCTCGGCATCCTCCTCACAGCACACATGCCCACCCAGCTTTGTGTCATCTGCAAATTTGGAGATATTACATCTAGTTCCCTTGTCTAGATCATTAATATATATTGTGAATAGCTGGGGTCCAAGGACTGATCCCTGCGGTACCCTACTAGTCACTGCCTGCCACTCGGAAAAAGACCCGTTTATTCCAACTCTTTGCTTTCTATCTGCCAACCAGTTCTCTATCCAAGTCAATACCTTGCCCCCAATCCCATGTGCCTTAACTTTACATGCTAATCTCTTATGTGGGACCTTATCAAAAGCCTTCTGAAAGTCCAAATACACCACATCCACTGGTTCTCCCTTATCTATTTTACTAGTTACATCCTCAAAAAATTCCAGTAGATTAGTCAAGCATGATTTATCTTTTGTAAATCCATGTTGACTTTGTCCGATCCTGTCACTGTTTTCCAAGTGGCTTGCTGACTATCAGCTGCAGGTCAACCATTAAAGAGGAGATTTGATCAGTCATCATTTGCAGGTAGCAGGACTTTGCTGTTTCAGACCTGGGGCAACTTTTACCAGGCTTAACCACACCTGTGGAAGGTTGGAGCCTCACACACATCTCCAGTGTGACCTCCTGGGAAACCCCGCTCGCCACCTTCACTCAGCGCTTCCTCAACGGAGGCATATACCAGAAGCATGGGAGCCATTTATTTCCTTCCCTTCTGGGCATTAGATGAGCTCGAACACCAGCAGAACCAGGAACAACAGCAGCAGCAACAGGAGCGCCAGGCTGCTGCTCACCCACCTGAAGCTGCACAGGCCAGAAGGGGCCAGCGCTTGGAAGTGGCTTGAGAGCACCTTGCTGCACAACAGGGGGCCATGGGAACCCGTATCTGCACAGGCAGTCCTACTCATAAGGACTTCCATGAAGGTCTGGTTTCTCTGTTCAATAGATGCCCATCGCTCCTCAAGAGATGTTATTCTGTTATGAACACTCACCGTGTTTTCCATACCCTGGCGACTTATCTCCTCCATGGAGGTTGCCATCCTTTCCATGGTGATGCGTTCATGCGCCAATGACTCCACAAAGGCTCTGCTCATGTTTGCTATGGACTCCTCCATTCGCTCCACACTCACATCGACCCTGGACACAAAACCTGCCAGAGACTCCTGCATCTGTTCCTGGAGTTCCAGCCCCGCTGATCTTATGGCTGGACCCAGAGGCAGAGGGTTGACATGCAGCTGAGCCGAGCTGGCAGAGTCCTGTGCCCTCCGACTAGCACTCTCCACTGCTGTTCCTGTCTCCACAATCTGCTGATGCTCACTTGTGAGCTGTGATACACCAGGTGGCAACACTACTCTATGTCCCGAAGGTCCCACCGAGGTGTGTGTCTGAACTGGTGCTGGGTGCGCTGAATTCTGCTGACACTGCGCCCTCAGAGGTTGCAGATTCCTCTGAGGAGTCTGATGGCTCAGGCTCTTTCTCTTGGACAGTGGGGACGGGGGCTCTTGATGGTCCTGTGGGGGAGTAAAGGAAAGTTAGAGATGTGAGGTCAAGGTTACATGCACATTTCATATTGCAGATGATCATTAGTCCATCTGTTATAGCTTCAGAATCATTATCAGCGACTCATGCAATGTCAATGAGAGAGATGGAAAACTATTCTGTCACCAGCTTGCTGTGATGCACCCATCTGTCCGTCCCCCACTTACGCCTCATCCTCCAGTCTTACGATCTCCAGGACCGCCTCCTCCCAGGGGGTGAAGTGGGCTACTGATGGTAGCCCTCCTCCTGTCCTCGCTCATTCTCTTTTATTGTGAGCTGTCTTTTCCTGCAATGAGGGAGACAAGTGGAGTTTGAGTGAGAATGAAGGAGTGAGTGTAGAGAATCCATAGCATAGATGCTTAGAAGGAGACAAAGATGGAGTGAGGTGGCAAGACCAAGGGCCCTCCCTGTGTGTCGTCAGTTGTTTTCATAGCATCAGAGTGATAGAGAGTGTGAGGGCTGCATAGTCGAATAGTTAGGTGAATGTGAGCATAGAGAGAGAGGGAATGGGTAAGGGTGCATGGATGTCAGTGTCAAGTGGGTTGTGGAGGAAGAGATTGCTAAAGCTGAGTGCTGGTGAGGAGAGGCAATGGAGATCAGATTGAGAGTGATAGGAACTTCATACTCACTTTTCCAGTGTGCTGAAGGTCATGAAATCTCTTCCTGCGCTGTATCCAGGTTCTGCGGGTAGCCGATAAGAAGTTGGCCTCCTCTGCCACTTGCAGCCACACAGCCTTTGTCTGCTGGGGAGGCATCTTCCTCCCTGATGAAGGGAAGAGCACCTCCTTGTGAGCTCTTGCTCCCTCCACTAAAGACTGCAGGGCAACGTCGTCAAAACGGGGTGCAGACCTCGGTCTTTCTCTTGCCATTCTGCTTCCAGCTCAGTGTATCAGCAAATGCCAAAAGGTTGGCAGCCTGCAGTAGAAGCAAGGCTTGTTGCAGACCCTAAATGCAGCAGCAATAATGACGTCATATTTTGCGACTTTCTGACTGGAAATACTCCTTTGCCAAGGGTTCCCACACGTTGGAAATCAATTGGCCAATTGAGTTAAAATTGCATCAATCTCACACACCCATTTAGATTTGTGTGGGAAACACCAAACTCGGGGAACCCGACAATTCCCCGCACCTGAGTTAAAATCGACCCCTTGATGTTCTCTATGGTTTAATGTAATTTCTACAATGGGGTGCCCAAACAACAAGAACAATAACTTACAATTGGCTGTTCTTGCTGCAATGATGCTTGGGCAGCGCTACATTGTGGCCTCCTGCCGGGACCAACCCCACCAGGAGAGTGCTGCCTGGTGAGTTAAGCGTTGGCCTAATGTTAATTAATCCCCAGCACCAATAAACTTTCAATGTAGAAAAACACCTTAAGGTTATTCCAGAGGCGTAATTAAAAAAATGGACTCAGCCAAAAAAGAACATATTAGGAGAATCCGCCTGCAGTCCCAGTGACCACAACCCCAATTCCTTCCCTTCCCTCTGTTACTGACCATCACAGCTTCCTCTTGACCACAATGCTGAAATAAAAGCCATCACAAAGCAAACTTTCCAATCCAATTTTACACATCGATCCATCCAATATGACATCAAGAAATCAACTAATCATCCTTACGCATTCCCTTAGTGACTGTCTTGTGTGTGCCTTTTCCTATCCTACTGATGTCACGCAGTGCTACCCCAGTGGCTGCAGCTTGGCTGGTGGAAGGCTGCTGACTTTTAGTGGGGGACACTTCAAATAGCCTTGCTGGAGGAGCTGGTGGCTGGGAGTGTGAAATCAAGTGACGATGTTTCTTCTTCTTCTTCTTCTTCACTCTCCTCTCCCTATTCTTGGTCTGGCTGGGAAGGCTGCATTTCTTGGGTGTGTGAAATGAGGAAGGCATAAGGGTGGAGTTGTGGTGAGGGGAGGGCGGGAAATCAAAAGGTGCATGTGAGAAGGAGGATAACATATGAGGATACCAGCATCTTGTATCCTTTCAGCCCCACCGCTGGCCAATCAGCTATGCCCTTGCCAAGAATTACCAGCCCCGTCTTCTCCAACGGGGTGAGGTGAAGATAGGAATGGGAAGTGTGCTTTATGTTTGGTACAGATTATTGGTAGGTGAGTGATATGGGGGCGGGTCATGCAGTGTGTGAAGCTAGTGGTGCAGTTGATAGGAGATGCATTGAAGATGCATTCACTGACCTTGACCAGTGGTTTGAGCCATGAAGCTTCTTTGGGCACTGGAGCCAGGTCATGGGGGTGACACTTCTGGCAGTGGCAGCCTTGGTGATCTGGTCCCACATCCTTCTTTCTGGAGGGATTCCTGGCCCCTGTGGGTAGAGGACCTCTCTTGCAGTTTTGACCCCCTGCACAAAGTGCTGCTTGCGAGACCCCGGGTGCACCTTCCCTGGCTTGCTGAGCCATTTGTAAGGGCTAAAAACTGGATAATTTTACATTTTTTTTTTCATTTCAGAAGGCATTTAAGAAACCAACAATGCTTTCCGAAATGACAGCCTCGCTTTCAGAGAGGCTGTTCCTGCTGCAATGATGTTTGGGCCGCGCTACATTGGGGCCTCCTGCTGGGACCAACCCCACCAGGAGAGCGTTGCACGGTGAGTTAAGCATTGGCCTAATGTTAATTAATCCCCAGCGCCAATTTTTCGGTCCCACCAGCGCCACCATTTTCGGCAGCCGTTAACACCCATCCGCGGTGGCACCAGCAGCTTTTGTGGCGATCACGAATTTCTAGGCCAGAGTTTTTTGACAAGAGAGTGATGACAGCAAGTTTAATAGGGAGAGGGACAGCACCTGAGCAGAGGGAGTATTTCTAATATTAGCTAGCACGGGGGCAAGGAAGGGAATTTGGGTGGTTAGTGGATTAATAGGAATAGGGTCAAGAGAGCAAGAGCTGTGTCTCATAGACAAGATCAGTTGGGAGAGGGCATAAGGGGAAATAGGAGGGAAGTTAGATATTGACCTGGGCTCAGGGCTAGGGCAGAGGGAAGCTTGTGGGGAGGTTTGGCTTGGTGGACAAGGTGAAGCAGCAGAGACAGCTGAATGTATAGCCTTAAATTTTGCGAATTGTAGTTGGAAGTGAAGGTAGAGGGGGCAGGGGAGTGAGGTTTCAGGAGACAGTTGGCTGCGTGCAATACTCTTAACTGTGGCCAAGCCATTGTCTTGTACAAATTTATCATAACTGCCTTGTACTCTTTATCCCTATTGATAAACCCAAAATGCTAACCCTATCAGAAACTGTGCATGCATGAACATCATCAGTAAAAAGAAAGAAATATTTGCATTTATATAATGCCTTTCGCGACCACCAGACGTCCCAAAGCACTTTACAGCCAATGAAGTACTTTTTGAAGTGCAGTCACTGTTTTAATGTAGGAAATGCGGTAGCCAATTTGCACACAGCAAGCTCCCACAAACAACAACGTGATACTGAACAGATAATCTGTTGCTGTGATGTAGATTGAGGGATAAATATTGGCTAAGGCGCCAGGGATATCTCCCCTGCTTTTCTTCAAAATAGTGCCATTGGATCATTTACTTCCACTTAAGAGGGCAGACAGAGCCACAGTTTAACATCTCATCCAAAAGACAGCACCTCTGACATTGCAGCACTCCCTCAGTACTGCACTGGAGAGTCAGCCTAGATTTTTGTGCTCAAGTCTCTGGTGTGGGACTTGAACCCATAACCTTCTGACTCAGAGGTGAGAGTGCTGAGCCACAGCTGACACAAGAAGCTGTAATTCCTGTTGTCCCATCATTGAATAGTTTGCTAACATTCACTGTGCTGCCTCACATGCAGAGAGTGCAACTTAAGCAAGGTAATTGGACTGTTGTCACCCTTGGAAACATATCCCAACAAGAGTCACTGTCACTGAGAGAGGAGAGAAAATTAAAAGGAAAAAAGGAAAATGTATTTAAATCTGTTTCTGTGGAAAAAATTAACTAGTTGTCTCATGAATCCTGAATATCAGCCAATGCCTAAAGAAAGTTTACATCCTTTGAACTGCTTTCAGTGTTACGAGCAATAGTCAGATAGTATTATTATGGTTTTTTTCTTTTGCCATTTGAATACAGTTTATTGTTGTGGAAGTCTGTCAAATCACTTCCAGGAAAATTCTTTGGGCTGGTGGTTATTTTACAAAGTAAAGCATGACAAGACCACCATGTTTCCTCCTGTTTATTGTTCAATGCTGTGTTTTGAGACTGACACAACCAAAACTAAGGTTTAAAAGAGGGCAATGTCTGATGAACAAGAACGGTGTCAAAATAGATCATGCTGAAGGATTTTCTCACACACCGATACAGTGGGTGTTGGTATTATGACATGTGCAGCCCTCATTGTTATTTCTCACAACAACTTTGCCCGCCCTTGTACTCAATCTTCCGGGTGGCCAGGTCATAAAACAGCCATGATTTACATTCCTGGTTCAAATTATCCACCTTTTCTCTTCCTGCCTCACTTGAGCTCCTTGTTTTGCGCTTCACACTGTCTTTCAATTATTAGGAACAGCACTAGTCTTTCACTGGACTGCAGATGGTGAACAGAAATTCCACTTTTGTAGAAACTGCTTAAAAACAACATACTTCTAGCAAAACTTGTTACAATTGTATTTAAATATTTTAGCATATAACTACAAACAAGCAAAATATATTTACTTTGCTGTATAATGTATCTAATATACTGCTTTTCCTTTATAAATAAAATTAAACTACTATGGTCTATTTTGAATTTTATGTTGATACGCAAGATAATTGCTTTGCAGAGTACTTTGCTACGTATTAAGCATTCTTTTTCTGACGTTTTTATTGATTTTATTTGGGATTATCCCATGACAATCATACTTAATCTCTTTCCTGCTAAATTCCCCCATGCCATGCATGGATCCTCAGTGAATAGGCTAGACAGTGGACTTGTTCCCTGCCACTAAGAGGTCAATGAGAGCCTCTGAGTTTTCTTCACTCCCTGTAGGAAACTCCCATTGCTTCCACTCAACATCTACCGTGATAACTCGTGATATTAAGCATTGACCTTATGGAAAGCTGGGGGTACAAACGTACATTTCATGACTGCATGGCACTCTGCTGGCACACTGCATCACCTAGCTACCTTTGTTTTGCATTTCTGCTTTATATACCACTGTCAGGACTTTTGCAATGTACTGCTAAATTGACATTTGATAACATCCTAAATATTATTTTTTGATACTTTGTTTGTATATGATTTTATTTGCTATTAATTTTCCTTCCAGAAGTTGTTCATAACACACACCTTGCCCAATTAAAGGATAGGTTGGGGCTTGGGACCCGAAAATCCACAGGGCCTCCCACAGGCAAAAGTGAGCCCCAGTGGAGGGGCACAGGCCAGGGAAGCAGTCTGGATTCTGCAGAAAGGGCAATTGATTTTAAAAAATTGTCCCCCTTTCTTGGGAGGGTGGCTGAGGAGGACATAGCCGGGGTCGAAGGGGAGCCTGGGCTATCCCACCCGCACTGACGGGAAGGTACTAGATTTTGCAGATGCATGGGGTAAGCGGGCGCTAGGGATGAGCACGTAGAGGTGCTTTCACCCATCCGCCATGTGCTCTCTCCGTGAACCTGCAGACTTCAGCGGGAGGAATGCTGGGAGGTACCAGCAGCTGTGATCCCAGTGTGAATGCCAGCACCACATCCAGAGGAATTTTAGGACCCTGGTCCCAGAACTATCCTAATGTTGGACTATAGTCAGCCACTGCAGGGATATCAGGAGTAGCCTTGATCCTCTGAGTTTCATTTGCTCCTGGAGGAAAATCTCTTTGAGTGGGGAGGTCGTAAATCTGGTGGATTATCTGCGGAAGGGGGATTAAGAATTAGGGGCAGCACCGGATCCACTGGGCTTCCCTAAATTCTACTATTGGACCAAGACTTTGGTCATTCCACCTAACTGTCTCCATTTTTGTCAGTAAACTACTAGGGCTAGATTTTCAGTTGCTTGCGCCAGCAGTTAGCGCCTTAAGAGAAGTGATTTCCGGGCGCTATGCGTGTAGCGCCCGGGCGCAGCGCAGTTTGCGCCCCGCCCCAAATTAAGTTGCCCGTTAGCGCCGGCGCAAAGTTTAGCGCCCGCCCGGATGCGCGCGCAGAAAATGACGTCACATCCTCGTGCAACGCCCTTTGGCCGCCCCGATTGCAAACTTCAGTCGGACCGCCCCATTGTGCGGCGGGCGGCCGGAGCGTTTGGAAAAAGGAACGCAACACAACCAGCGCGGGCCCCGGGGGGCGCTAATTAAAGGGAACGTCCTCTCCAGTATAAAGGCCATCCTTTTTTCAGAAAACAGTCTTGTGCAACGCATTTCTGGAGACACAACAAGGAGGATAGCTAACTGGTTTCAAGCAGCAAGAGCCAGGTATTTTTGGACTCAGGCAACAGCGCTGCAAGTGGCCATTTGGAAATTAGAGTGTTTTCCAGGATTTGATGGGGGTTGCATGGGGTGCCAACGCGGAGCTGCAGCTCCATGTCCGTAGGGCTCGCAGACGCATTGTGAGAGGGGCAGCCCTGGCTAGAGGCAGAGGGGGCTACAGGCGTCGGCCACGTAGGCCTTACCCAGTCAGGCTATACCGCCAGCAGCGCTCCTACCTAAACATGAGTGCCGCGCGATGTGTTAAAAGGCTCCGATTCCGAAAGGGGGTGATTGCAGAGATCTGCCACCTGCTTCGCCGAGATCTGCGGCCAAAGCTCAGGTGCAGGACGTCTCTGTCGGTGGAAGTGAAGGTGACGGTGGCATTGAACTTCTATGCCACCGGCTCCTTCCAATACGCTGCTGGGGACATAGCAAACATCTCCCAGTACGGCGCGCATCGCTGCATCCGCCAGGTGACCGAAGCACTGTTCAGAAGGAGAAGCCAATTCATCTCCTTCCCCATGGCCCTGGAGAGCCAGCATCAGCGCGCATTGGGATTTTCCAGACTCGGGGAATTCCCCTTGGTGCAGGGCGCCATTGACTGTACGCATGTGGCTTTGCGGGCCCCTCTGGAGCATGGCGAGCAGTATCGCAACAGGAAGGGCTACCATTCTCTGAATGTGCAGCTGGTCTGTGACCACAAGCAGCGCATCATGGCAGTCAATGCCAGCTTCCCAGGCAGCAGCCACGATGCCTTTATCCTGCGGCAGAGTACTGTGCATGACATGTTCCAGGCACAGCCTCCCCCAAGAGGATGGCTACTCGGGGACAAAGGCTATCCTTTGTGCACCTGGCTCATGACCCCGCTCCGCGCGCCCAGGACCGCTGCTGAAGAGGCCTACAACGAGAGCCATCAAACCACCCGCAACATCATCGAGCTAACTATTGGGGTCCTCAAGCAGCGGTTCCGCTGCCTTGATCGCTCCGGAGGAGCTCTCCAGTATTCGCCGGACCGGGTCTCCCAATTTGTGGTGGTTTGCTGCATGCTACACAACCTGGCTATCCGCAGGACTCAGGCACTGCCACCTGACGTTGGACCAGCACCTCAGGAGGAGGAGCAGGAGGAGCATGAGGAGGAGGAGGAGGAGGAGGAGCAGGAGTACGTTCCCAGGAGGGAGCGACCAGGGCCAAGGGCCGCACGACGCCACCTTATTACACGGTACTTCTAAGCCCCCTGTCAGGGAATGGCCAGGGGCCATGAGGGAAGATGAATGCAGCCGCTCCGCAAGCCCTCAGCCGGCGAAGCCAACAAACACTAAGAAGAACAACCATGGAGACTGCATGAATAAAGATAATTTTTTATTACACAAAAATGAAAAGCCCTTCCCACATGAATCCCCAAAAACAATAAACGGGCCCCACAAAAAGCCCAACAAACGACTCACTCCCACAAACTGGGGAGGAGCCACTCCACCTTTATTGAAACCGGGCCTCAACGTCGGCCTAACGCAAAAAAAAAGCCCTCCAAAAGCACAACCATGGGCAAAATAAAGATGGCCACCGCCATATTAAAGGAAAGCTGGCCACACCCTCTACTGAGTGGCCCGCGAGGGCGAGACCTTGGCCAGCATTTTGCCTCCCCTGCCCTGCCTGCTGCTCCTTCGCAAGCTCTGCCCAGTGGCTGCTGCGAGGCTGGGGGAAGGCGCCTGAGGCTCAGATGCCCTTCCGCCAGATGCCGCTGGGGGGCGGCCTACACGGCGTTTGGGCCTCGAGGGGCCGTCTCCTGAGTGGCGCACCTGAGCCTGGCCACCATCAGCTGCAGCCGCTTGCCCTTGACGCCCCAGAGGGGGAATGGCGGCGACGGATGGCGCAATGTGGGCCAGCTGGCGTCTGGGATGCGCTGGCTGGTGCTGTGGCGCGGTGGCACTCGGCCGGGCCCGCACTGCAGGATCCGCAGCAATCAGCCGACGGCCGGCTTGCTGGGATGGTCCAGCGCGGCGCCTGCCCTGGCGATGCCTGCCTGAGACAGCGCGTGTGGCAGCAGTGAGTGGCCCTGTGGTCCTGGTGTGCGCGCGCATCACATCCGCCAGGGTCTTGACGGCATCAGTTAGCATGCGGCCAGTCGCGGCAGTTGCTGCCCCGAACTCGCGCACACTGGTCGCCAGCGACTCGATGGCCTCAGGCATGCGCCCCACCACGCTCATGAGCTCCGTGTGGCGCCGGTCCGAGTCGTCGGCCATCTGATCGAGCTTCCGCACCTCCTCCGAAGTGAAGGTGTCCGGACTGGAGTCGCGACTCTCCCGCTGGGGAGGAGGGGGCCGAACTAGGGGACCCTTGCCGCGTTGGTGACGGCGAGTGTGCCGAGCAGCAGCACTCCCCTCTGATCCTTCCCCCCTTTGGGGGGAAGGCCACGGGCCACGCGCACGGCTGCTGGGTGGCTGGACGCCACTGGTCCCAGAAGCTGCATTGCCCTGCGACAGTTCCTCCAGGCACTCGTCCAGTGAGGAGGTGTCGAGCATTTCCTCCTCTCCTGCGGGACGTGACTGTTCCCCCGAAGGTCCGGCTTGCTCCTCCTCCTCCTCCTGGTTGGAGGTGCTGTCACTGGCAGCCTCAGGGTCCTGGTCGTCACCAGCTGAAAGCAGGAATGCACAAGAGTAGCTTCAGAGTGAGGAGACGGCGTCAGCGAGGGAGTTAGGACTGGTGGGATTCAGCGCATTGGTGGGACAGTGGCAAAGGAGGTAGCTCGGATGGGCCAGTGCGACGCGAGAGGGCCAAAAGGCGAGGTCCTTACCATTGCCGGGCAGTGGAGGGTCGGATACACCGCACGCTGTGGGGACAATCACACGGGCTCCCATGAGCACACACACGCGCTCCTCCAGCCGAGTGAGCTTCTGCAGCTTGGCGCGGCCACCCCTGGCACGGGCCTGGCGATTAAACGCTACTTTAGCCTGCAAGAGAAAGGACGGGCTGTAAGTGCGCAGTGAAGCCCTGATGTAGTGTGCACTGCCTCCCATGGTGGAATAGCTTGGACAGAGTGAAGCCCTGATGTACTGTCCACTGCCTCCCATGGTGGAATAGCTGGGCCAAAGTGTAGAGTGCCGAATGGCCATTTGATGCTCATGACTGTCCCAATGCTGCTGGCTGAGGGCTGGCCAAAAGGACTTTCAGGTCCCTTTGCCCATCATGTCAGGTGTACATGCAAGAATGAGGAGGAGACTGGAAAGGCTACTCACCCTCACAATCCTGGTCAGATCGTTGTATTTCTTACGGCATTGTGTGTGGGTCCTGGGGGCCTCGCCGGTGAACGTCACCCTCTGGGCGATCTGCTTCCAGGCTTTGGTGTCGTCGTGGTGGGTTGGATTCCTCCCACTCTCTGGAAACAAGATCTTGCGCCTCACCTCCAGAGCTGTGACCATTATGTCCAGATCACCCTCTGAGAAGCGCAGGGCACGCTGACGGGCCTTCTCTGGCGTTGCCATGACTCCCTGGGGCTGAGCAGTAGTGTTGAGGCCTCTTTGCAAGGCTGCAGTGTGCAGGGCGTGGCAGCAGACCAATTCGTCCCTTCCCCCTTTAAGAGCTGGTCGGCACCACGGGGTCTGCTGTCAGTGCAAAAATGACCGCACCCGTGCTGCGCCCCGCCTGGGCGCTATCCCTCTGGACCGCCGGCTTAGCGCCTAAAGAGAGTAGTGGAACGCCTCTTTTAGCGCTCCACCAACCTCTTAGGGCGAAGCCACTGAATTCCCGGCAACGGGGCGCTACTTTGGGGCGGGCGCTAACTTCGGGCGGGCGCTAAGGTTAGCGCCCCAAAACTGCCTATACTGAAAATCTAGCCCCTAGACTCTATAATTCAGGATAACTTAATGAGCACTGTCAGAAACATGAACTAATCAGGGCCAGTCAGCTTGGATTTCTAAAAGGCAAGTTACTTTTGACCAACCATATTGGATTCTTTGAAGAAATAACCGAGAGGATAGATAAAGGAAATGCACTGGATGTGGTTCATATTGATTATCAAACTGCATCTGATAATGTAGCAAATAAGAGAATATGGCAAAGACAATGGAATTAGGGAAATATCACTGCTTGAAGGGACAGATGGTTGGAGAATAGAAAGCAAATCGTAGATGTAAAAGGAAGTCTCCGTCTGGAAAGATGTGGTGAGAGGTGGTGCACGGGGTCTGTGTTGGAGGTCCTCTTACTTACTATGGGGCTGACAATCCACAGCCCTTCCAATGTGTTCCCACTGTAACTCTGGTGGGATTGTGATGGAAGGGCCGTAATTTAGACCAGGACTCCGTCTGGTGAGGGATTTAGTGGAGCCTTGTACAGAGTGGACACTCCATCAGCCCCAAACAAAGCCAGCAGTGTAAAAAGGTGGCAGATCCAGGGACTGGGACTTCCAATGTCGGGAGTTCCTATGTTGCCACCCAGGGGGCAATTCAACACGCAATCAGCAGCCA
Organism: Somniosus microcephalus; assembly: GCF_052327205.1. Lineage (NCBI taxonomy): Eukaryota > Metazoa > Chordata > Chondrichthyes > Squaliformes > Somniosidae > Somniosus > Somniosus microcephalus. Next base: position 165,431,360 of record NC_140988.1, read on the forward strand.
ACACACCGAGTGAAAGCAGGGATTCCTCTTAGCTAATTGTTGCTTATGGGGCCCATTTAGGGGTCCGGGCTTGGACCCACAAATACTGTCAAAGTTTTAATTGAAATTTTAGCCACCTTGTAGGGCAGAGGGGACACACTGAAGATGTTTGGGGTGCCAGTACCAGTACAGAATGCTGCAGGCTCCATCGGCTAACGGGCACCAAAGGTGCACCCACTGAGGAGTGCGGGCCTGCTAGTGAGATTTAAATTAAGGGGCCTCCCCCAACTCCATAAATTTTGATAAGATCAATGTTGGCGATATTGGGAGAGTTTACCCCAGCACTTACGTCGGGATGTGACCGTTTCAGCCTCTATATATAAATGCTCTAGACAGGCAAGCTGCATTGGGGTACCTGATTGGCACCCACATCCACACTTGAATTATGATGATGAGGCCAGAGGATGAATTTATTTCAATTCTTGGGCCTCTCCGTTCTGGTGCAGCGTTGTTGCACGTTGCCACAATCGTGTCCAATTTAGAGACTGACGAATTTAGGCTCCACACATTTCAAAGTATCAAAAGTATTTAAAAAACTGAAAGAAAGTCAGTTATTTCATACCAGTTTCTTTAAATCTGACATTGTTGGCTACATGGTAGGACCCTCCTGTCATTATAAAACACCCTATTGTCTATTATACCATGGGGGATTTGCTATTTTTTTAATGACCTTTTACTAGATGAGATTTATATTCAAGGAAGAGGACATGACACTGTAAACAGCTTCCTCCCTCCCATTAAATTCTAACACTAAATTTTAAGAAAACTCCAGCAGGAACCTCTGAAGCCAGCACAGGGAATAATTAGGTTGCAATTTAAGTGGGAATTGAGTTGACAGACATTTAGGGAGTAGCAAGATTGGTTTGGCTGTAATATCCAATGGCCATGGGTTTCTTTTTTGGAAAGTTTAGGAAGTAATTAAACTTCTTTGCTAACTGGAATATGACAAGTGGCTTAGTTAGTTTAGATTTTAAATAGAATTTAAGGCGCAGTTCAAATATCCACATAGGCCAAAGCATGGCTTAAAGTTGTTGGTTTAAATGCTAAAGCCAATAGATTTTTGTGGCACAGCAGCGCCCCAAAAAATCAATAACTGCAGTGTATTTTATTGGCAAAATAAATATTTTACCAAGGAGTCATTAAAAATATGTGGTATTGCAAACGTCTGAATGGTAATTATTAAAATATCTTGGCTGGTAAATGAGAGGGGAGCGAGGTTCTGGTAGGCACTGCTTAACTCTCCTCGGCATGTGGATGACGGATTTGTTTATTTTAAAATCTGTCACGACCGTTTACTGTCTCTGCCCTGGGGCTGATCTCTTACTCCCAGCTAGACGAGGAAGGAGGGAGGTAAGGAGGGGGTTACCATAACTACACATCTGCTAAGGTAATCTGTACAAGTAGCTTTTAAAACTGCCAGACCACATGTCCACTGAGAAAATCCTTGTACAGCAAAGCCCCTTAATGGGCTCTAATCATTTGTCAGCATACACATGTACACTTGCCCCAGTGGTGTCCCGATGGTAAATACAACTTGACAGCAGCATGGTAAGCCTGCTCTTTCTCATGTCATCTGAACATCAACCTGGGGCTTTGAGATGTGATATCTATAGTAGCTGCTGTGGCTTCTCAATGTCCAATAAACACAACTGATCCCACACAGGCAATTATAATGTTTCAGATGCTATATGCAGGAAATATACTTATGTTTAGTAAAATCATCAAACTTGTAATAGGTACAATCATTTTTGTTATGTAAAAAAAAATATCAATGGCACTTTTTGCATTTCTCTATTTGCATAAACAGTTGCACTTTTATTTTGCCATGGTTATAGTTTGCAATTACATCCTCTTATTTTGGAAAAAATCATCTAGGGTTTTTAAGTTTGCCTATAATTCCAATTAGACTGTACAAATAATATCCTATAACCATCAAATTTTATCCTAACCGTCCTAAAATAATTTATTTCAAAACTTTGACTAATTTAAAACCATTTTAAGGATGGATATTGAGTACTGTATGTTGATAAGGGAGTACACATTTGTATTCTTTGTTTTATAGGCACCTTTGTAGTCAGAAACTGTACATTTAATGAAGCTGGGCTTTCACATTAAGGCTAAAGAAATATTTTCTCAGTGCTTTGTAGCACATCGAACTTGTTAATGACTACAGGACCCCAAAAATCCACAGGCCCATTTATGATGGTATTGTACCCTGGAGGTGGCCCTTCTGTCTGACAGTTCTCCCCAGAGCTGTCTGTTCATTTGAATATATGCTTGTGTTGGCTGAATGCACCTTCCATGTAACAAGGGAGTACAGCACTGGGGCGAATGGAAATTGCAGGCGCAGGCCTTTAAAGAGCCGAGATTGGCTGGAGATTGCAGAATTTGGGAAGAAACGGGTAAGTACTGAACATTTTGACAGACTGTCTCATGGTCAGATATGTGGAATAGTTGGCTCATGAGAGCTTTTGTGGCACTTTTAAAGCATGTTGTCAAGTGGAAGATCTGGCAGAGGTACTCAAAGAAGGGAAAGAAGCAGGAAAAAAATCACAGCATTTTAATGAGGCTAACCTTTCTGGATGTGGTGCAGCAAACGAGAGAAAGACTGTTGTGTGTCAATAGGAGGAAGCCACAGTTATCTACTATGTGGGGAGAGGTAGCAGTGGTACTGAGTGCTACACCTCTCACTGTCCCCCCACACCACCCCCCCAGAACTGCAGACCATTGCCGGAAAGAGATCAATGATCTGGCACGGGCACGCAAGGTGATACACCGGCCAATCTGCCTTTTCTCTCTTGAGCACCATGGGCACTTACACACTATTCACCCTCTAAAATTATTAGCTGCACAAGTCATCCTTCACACTGCACTGTGGTTAAAAGGATCACTAACTCAGGACCTTACAAGATGTGGTGCTATCACCCCTAACAGCAATTCTTGCAGGCAGAGCCTTAAGAAACTTTCTCCACTATGATAGGGTGCTACCAGCAGAGCTCTTATGTCAGCTGTCTGCTTTGACCTAGGGGCTAGCCCTCAAGTGCTAACCTTCATCTAATTCACTCAATCTTGTCACAGGAGAAACTTGTGCACAATGGCCATGAAATGGAGGGCATCACAAGGACTGTCAGAAAGTTGATCCCTACAAGGATTTGTTAAAGGCAAATCATGTTTAACTAACTTGATTGAGTCTTTTGATGAGGTAACAGAAAGGGTTGATGAGGGCAATGCAGTTGATGTGGTGTATATGGATTTCCAAAAGGCGTTTGATAAAGTGCCACATAAAAGGCTTGCCAGCAAAGTTGAAGCCCATGGAATAAAAGGGAGAGTGGCAGCTTGGATACAAAATTGGCTAAGTGACAGGAAACAGAGAGTAGTGGTGAACAGTTGTTTTTTGGACTGGAGGAATGTATAAGAACATAAGAACATAAGAAGTAGGAGCAGGAGTAGGCCATACGGCCCCTCGGGCCTGCTCCGCCATTCAATAGGATCATGGCTGATCCGAACCTAGACTCACGTCCACTTCCCTGCCCGCTCCCCATAACCCTTAATTCCCTTATCAGCTGGTAAACTGTCTATCTCTGTTTTAAATTTATTTAATGTTGCAGCTTCCACAGCTCTCTGAGGTAGCAAATTCCATAGATTTACTACCCTCTGAGTGAAGAAGTTTCTCCTCATCTCAGTTTTGAAACGGCAGCCCCTTATTCTAAGATTATGCCCTTTAGTTCTAGTCTCACCCATCAGTGGAAACATCCTCACCGCATCCACCCGATCAAGCCCCCTCACAATCTTATATGTTTCGATAAGATCGCCTCTCATTCTTCTGAATTCCAATGAGTAGAGGCCCAACCTACTCAACCTTTCCTCATAAGTCAACCCCCTCATCTCCGGAATCAACCGAGTGGTGTTCCCCAGGGGTCGGTACTAGGACCACTGCTTTTCTTGCTATATATTAATGACTTGGACTTGGGTGTACAGGGCACAATTTCAAAATTTGCAGATGACACAAAACTTGGAAGTATAGTGAACAGTGAGGAGGATAGTGAGAGATTTCAAGAGGACAGAGACAGACTGGTGAAATGGGCGGACACGTGGCAGATGAAATTTAACACAGAAAAGTGCGAAATGATACATTTTGGTAGGAAGAATGAAGAGAGGCAATATAAACTAAAGGGTACAATCCTAAAGGGGGTGCAGGAACAGAGAGACCTCGGGGTATATGTGCACAAATCATTGAAGGTGGTAGGGCAGGTTGAGAAAGCAGTTAAAAAAGCATACGGGATCCTGGGCCTCATAAACAGAGGCATAGGGGGGGATTTTAACTCAGGTGTGGGATGGTGTCGTGTTATCCGAATTTCGTGTTTCCCACACAAATCTAAATGGATGTGGGAGATTGATGCAATTTTAACTGAATTGGCCAATTGATTTCCAACGTGTGGGAAGCCTTTGCAAATGGGTTTTTCATGACTAAAAGTCCCCTCCGATGACATCATCATTGCTGCTGCATTTAAGGGCCACAGCAAGCCTTGCTTCTTCTGCAGACTGCCAAGCTTCTTGACTGTGCAGTGTGAGGGAGCTGCAGCAAATATGACAAGCAGGAGGGCCAGATCAGCTCCTCGATTTGACGAGGTGGCACTGCAGGCATTAGTGGATGGGGCTAGGGCCAACAGGGAGGTGCTCTTCCCTTCATCAGGGATGAAGAGGCCTCCCACTCAGACCAAGGCAGTGTGGATGCAGGTGGCTGAGGAGGTCAACTCCTTGGGAGTCACCCGCAGAACCTGGATAGAGTGCAGGAAAAGATTTCATGACCTTCAGCACACTGGAAAAGTGAGTATGAATTTCCCATCACCCTCAATCTGATCCCCATTGCTTTTCCTCACCAGCACTCAGCTTTAGCAATCTCTTCCTCCACATCCCACTTGACACTGACATCCATGCACCCTTACCCATTCCCTCACTCTCTATGCTCACATTCACATAGCTATTCGACCATGCAGCCCTCACACTCCCTATCACTTTGATGTTTTGAACACAACTGACAACACACAGGAAGAGCCCTTGGTCTTGCAACCGCACTCCATCTTTGTCTCCTTCTAAGTATCTATGCTATACAATCTCTACACTCACTCCTTCATTCTCACTCAACCTCCACTTGTCTCCCTTATTGCAGGAAAAGAGAGCTCACAACAAAATAGAGCGAGCCAGGACAGGAGGAGGGACAGCCTCAATAGCCCACCTGACCCCCTGGGAGGAGGTCGTCCTGGAAATTATGGGAATAGAGGATGATTCGCGCGTGTGGGACGGACAGACGGGTGTAACAGAGCAAGCTGGTGACAGAAAAGTTTCCCATCTCTCTCTTTGACATTGCATGAGTCGCTGATAATGATTGTGAAGCTGTAACTGATGGACTTATGAGCATCTGCAAAAAGCTATGTGCATGTAGCCTTTGCATCACATCGCTGACTCTTTCCTTTACTCCCCACAGGACCATCACAAGCATCCATCCCCCCCCAGCCAGGAAGAAGAGGCTGAGCAGCCAGACTCCTCAGAGGAAGCTGCAACCTCTGAGGGCGCAGTGTCAGCAAAATTCAGCGCACCCAGCACCAGCGCAGACACTCACACCTCGGTGGGTCTTTTGGGACATAGAGTAGTGTTACATAGATACATAGAAGATAGGAGCAGGAGTAGGCCATTCGGCCCTTCGTGCCTGCTCCGCCATTCGATGAGATCATGGCTGATCCTTTAATTCAGTATCCCGTCCCCGCCTTCTCTCCGTAACCCTTAACCCCTTTTGCCCGTAGAAATATATCTAATTCCCTCTTAAATATATTTAATGAGCTGGCGTACACTGCCCTCTGTGGCAATGAGTTCCACAGGTTCACCACTCTCTGAGTGAAGAAATTCCCCCTCATCTCTGTCCTAAATGGTTTAGCCCTTATCCTTAAATTATGTCCTCTAGTTCTGTTCTCACCCGCCAAGGGAAACATTCCTTCTGCATCCAGTCTGTCTAGACCTGTCAGAATTTTATACACTTCTATGAGGTCCCCTCTCAATCTTCTAAACTCCAGTGTGTACATCCCTAAACTACATAGTCTCTCCTCATAGGTCATTCCCGCCATTCCTGGTATCAGCCTGGTGAATCGCCGCTGCACCCCCTCCATGGCAAGAACATCCTTCCTCAGATGAGGCGACCAAAACTGTACACAGTACTCGAGGTGTGGTCTCACCAGTGCCCTGTACAGCTGCAGCAAGGTATCCCTGTTCCTGTATTCTAACCCTTTTGCTATGAAGGCCAGCATACCGTTTGCCTTCTTGACCGCCTGTTGCACCTGCATGCTCGCCTTCAGTGACTGGTGTACAAGAACACCCAGGTCTCTCTGTACTTCCCCCTCTCCCAATCTATTGCCATTTAAATAATAATTTGCCCTCCCGTTCCTGCACCCAAGGTGGATAACTTCGCACTTGTCCACATTATAGTGCATCTGCCATTTATCCGCCCAATCGCCCAGTCTGTCCAAATCGCTCTGGAGCTTCCTGGTCTCTTCCTCTGAGCCCACCCCCCCTCCTAGTTTAGTGTCGTCTGCAAATTTGGAAATGCTGCATCCGACTCCCTGATCCAGGTCATTAATGTAAATTGTGAACAGCTGGGGGCCCAGGACAGATCCCTGTGGTACCCCACTTGTTACTGCCTGCCATTCAGAAAATGAGCCGTTTATTCCAACTCTCTGTTTTCTATCTGACAGCCAGTTCCCTATCCACGCCAAAACTTTCCCCTTTATCCCATGAGCCTCAATTTTCCATGCTAATCTTTTATGTGGGACCTTATCGAAGGCCTTTTGGAAGTCCAGGTACACCACATCTACTGGCTCTCCCCCATCTATTCTACCAGTTACTCCCTCAAAAAATTCCAATAGATTAGTCAAGCACGATTTACCCTTTGTAAATCCATGTTGACTCTGTCCTATCCTGTCCCCATTTGCTAAGTGCTCCGCTATTTCATCCTTAATGATGGACTCCAGCATTTTGCCCACAACTGATGTAAGGCTTACAGGTCTGTAATTACCTGCTTTTTCCCTACCCCCCTTTTTGAATAGTGGGGTAACGTTAGCTACCCTCCAATCCATCGGCACTGTTCCCGAGTCTAATGAATTCTGAAAAATCATCCTTAGTGCATCCGCTATCTCTAGGGCCACCTCCTTCAGTACCCTAGGATGCATGTTATCAGGCCCTGGGGATTTGTCCACCTTCAATCCCTTTAGCTTCCTTAACACCATATCCTTAGAGATATTGATTTGCGTCAGTTCCTCCTTTGCCAATGTCCCTATTTTTCCCGATATCCCAGGGAGGTTTTTTGTGTCTTCCTTCGTAAAGACTGACCCAAAGTATGCATTTAGTTGATCTGCCATTTCCTTATTTCCCATTATATATTCCCCCGTATCTGACTGCAATGGACCAACTTTGGTTTTCACCAGTCTTTTCCTTTTGATATATTTATAAAAGCTTTTGGAGTTAGTTTTTATATTTTCCGCCAGCTTGTTTTCGTAAGCTATTTTGCCCCTCTTGATCATGCCCTTTGCCCTCCTTTGCTCTATCTTAAACTGTTCCCAATCTTCCGCTCTGGCGCTTTTTTTGGCTATTTTATACGCCCTATCTTTGGATTTTATGCTGTCTCTAATTTCCCCTGTTATCCACGGTTGAGTCACCTTTTTAGATTTCCTTTTATGCCAGATTGGTATAAACAATTTTGTCACCTGGTGTATCACAGCTCACAAGTGAGTATCAGCAGATTGTGGAGACAGGGACAGCAGTGGAGAGTCCTAGTCGGAGGGCGCAGGACTCTGCCAGCTCGGCTCAGCAGCATGTTGACCCTCTGCCTTTGGGTCCATCCATAAGATCAGAGGTGATGGAACTCCAGGCACAGATGCGGAGTCTCTGGCAGGTTTTGTCTCTAGGGTCGCTGTGAGTGTGGAGCGAATAGAGGAGTCCATAGCGAACATGAGCAGAGCCTTTGTGGAGTCATTGGCGCATGAACGCATCACCACGGAAAGGATGGCAACCTCCGTGGAAAGGATGGCTACGTCCATGGTAAGGCTGGCTATCGTAGAAGAGAGGATGGCTACGGTAGAGGAGAGGACGGCTACGGCCACGGAGGAGCTTAGCCACCAGGGTATGGAAAACATGGTCATTGTTCAGAATAGAATGACATCTCTTGAGGAGCGATGGGCATATATTGAACAGAGAAACCAGAACTTCATGGAAGTCCTTCTGAATAGGACTGCCATTGCAGAGACGGGTCCCCATGGCCCCCCTAATGTGCAGCAAGGTGCTCTCCAGCCACTTCCAGGTGCTGGCCCAAGGTTCTGGCCTGTGCAGCTTCAGGTGGGTGAGCAGCAGCCTGGTGCTCCTGCTGCTGCTGCTGCTGTTGTTCCTGGTTCTGCTGGTGCCGCGGCTGGTGCTCGAGCTCCTCTAATGCCCAGATGGGAAGGAAATAAATGGCTCCCATACTTCTGGTATATGCCTCTGTTGAGGAAGTGCTGAGTGAAGGTGGCGAGAGGGGTTTCCCAGGAGGACACACTGGAGATGGGTGTGAGGCTCCAACCTTCCATAGGTGTAGTTAAGCCTTCTAAAAGTTGCCCCAGACCTGAGACCACGAAGTCCTGCCACCTGCAAATGATGGCTGATCAAATCTCCTCTGCAGTTGATAGTCAGCAATCCAATAGTGCTCCTGCCAGGTTTCACATTCGTGTTTCCCACCAGGCGTGTTTTACGTGGGAAAAGGGTTAAATTTGCAAGGGCCTGTTAAAATAGGATTATAGAGGCCATTTAGTGGTTATTAAGGGTGTTAAAGACCAGTCCCGCCTGTTGGATGCGGGACGGATTCGGGCCCATCAGACACGCCTGAGTTAAAATTGCTCGGAGTCGGGAACCAGGCGGGGGGGGTCTCGCCCGCCAGTTTTTGCGATTTTAACCCCCCGCACGACTCCAAGCCCGACTCTACAGCTCAATGAAAATCGAGCCCATAGAGTACAAAAGCAAGGAAGTTATGATGAACTTTTATAAAACACTGATTTGGCCTCAATTCTGGGCACCACAATTTAGGAAGGATGTGAAGGCCTTAGCGAGCATGCAGAAAAGATTCATTAGAATGATTCCAAGGATGAAGGCCTACAGTTACATGCATAGACTAGAGAAGCTGGGGTTGTTCTCCTTGGTGCAGAGAAGGTTGAGAGGCGATTTGATAGAGGTGTTCAAAATCATGAGGGGTCGGACAGAGCAGGTAGAGAGAAATTATTCCCATTGGCAGAAGGGTTGAGAACCAGAGGGCACAGATTTAAGGTGATTGGTAAAAGAACCAAAGGCAATGTGAGGAAAAAAACATTTACGCAGCGCATGGTTAGGATCTGGAATGCACTGCCTGAGAGGGTGGTGGAGGCAGATTCAATCATGGCATTCAAAAGGGAACTATAAGATTTGCAACATTTCTACATTTCCCCGAAGGTTATTATTAATAAACGGGACCCTGCATGGACATTTTTAATCAAAAAGGGTACCCAAGATGGCGTCCGTGCCTCGTGGCAGAAAGCCTGTGAGTTTTAAAATGGACTCTGCAACGCAGACAGCTTGTGGATCGAAACCAAAGCTGCAGTTTTCTGTGAAGAGAGGCTTCGTATTTTGAAACCAGACAGGACTTTGAATTATGTATTAGACCGAATTGGAGACAAATCTAAATTCAGTTCGGCCTATAGTTAAGGCCATCAAGCAGTTTACATATATAATCGGAAACAGATTAAGAAAGCCATCAAGGCTGGACAGGCCCATTAAGGAACATTCCTGACAAAACAAGTCAATTATCGGGCTGGTAGATGCGATTACTGGCCATCTAAAAACAGTCAATATGGATTGCTACCATTATTTAAAATAGCCCGCCAAGATTAAGACAAAGAACGAACCTGATTTGGCGCGCAGATAAGGGTTTTCGAAAAGAGTATAATTGAAGGCCCCGGGTAGCAATCTCCCATTTTCTCTCTCTGCTCTGCTCGGCTCTTCCACCCCTCGCCCTTGTGGCTGTTGCTCTTTCCCCGCCCCGCGCTTACCCCCTGGCCTTTGCCTGTGCCTTTCCCCACTCCATCTGGAAATCGCCCAGGCACTGCATCGGGCGGACACGGACAATTCAGGCCAGGCGAGGCGGGACGCGACGAGGGGAGGAGGGAAGACCAACTGAGGAAGACCAACTGAGGAGACGAACTGAGGGTAGGCTTCGAATCATCGGGCCTTCAGCCTCAGCCAACCTGCGACTATCTTCATACAAACTCAAACTGTCGGCTGAAGAAGAAGAATCATCCCTGCAAGGTAAAGTACCCAAACAGAGACTTTAACTTTGGGGTACTCGAACCTGGACAATGCCCTTGCAGTGCCCGGAGACCACGTGATGGCAGCAGGCTCCAGAGAGCACCAAGAGTAAACCCCGAACCCCACCGCTGTTTTGAGTCCAACAAACCCTTTTGATTGATGAGCATAAATTCTGGCCCCTCATAGCTTAATCTAGTTAGGTATAGGGGGTGGGATAAGGATAAGGGGATTGTTAAGATAGTTGTTTTCCCTCGATGTGCCGTGTGTTCCCCATTCCCTGTATAAGTATATAGTTAGTTGTATTTGCCTGTAATTACAGGTAGACTATCCTTTATCCGAAAACCTCGGGACCAGCCGAGTTTCGGATAATGGAGAATTTCGGATTTCGGAAGGTGGGTCGGCAGGGGTCCGCGGGGGGGTCGGCGGGGGTCCGCGGGGGGGGGTCGGCGGGGGGTCGTGCGCACGGCTTACGCTGACGCTCAGCGTAAGTCAGTCGGGGTCGGCGGGGGTCGGGGCCGGCGGGGTCCGCGGGGGGGGTCGGCGGTTGTCGGGGCTGGCGGGGTCGGTGGTTGTCGGGGCCGGCGGGGTCCGCAGGGGGGTCGGCGGTTGTCGGGGCTGGCGGGGTCGGCGGTTGTCGGGGCCGGCGGGGGGGTCGGCGGTTGTCGGGGTCGGCGGGGTCGTCGGCGGTTGTCGGGGCTGGCGGGGTCCGCGGGGGGGTCGGCGGTTGTCGGGGCTGGCGGGGTCCGCGGGGGGGTCGGCGGTTGTCGGGGCCGGCGGGGTCGGCGGGGGGTCGTGCGCACGACTTACCCTTTATCCGAACTTCCGAAACCGGAACCCTCTAAAAACCGAAGGTTTTTTCGTTCGTACGCACGACTTACGCTGAACGAAAAAACCTTCGGTTTTTAGAGGGTTTCGGTTTTCGGAAGTCCGGATAAAGGGTAGTCTACCTGTATATGTACTGGTAATTTCTCTTAAGACTGTATTAACTTTTCCTGTTTAATAAAATCCTGAGTTTTGCTTACATCCAAAACCACCTGTCTACTCGAGTCTTTTCTGTATTGCTACCTGTACCTAAGTCCGGTGTAGAGAATCTCAGGGGCGTGGGAGCGATTCGAACCACTCACGGGCAGACAGAGGCATAACTGACTGGGCTCACGCGCCACCCCCTACAGAAATGGCGACCGCGGCAGGACACCGGCAACAGGGTTGTGATACAGTAGACAATGGTTCGGATGAGCGAACCGTGATGGAGGAAAGGATTTCTGATTATGTGTTTAGCAATGTGAATATCACTAAGAAGTGGATCATCACTCTGTTAAAGGTTGGGAGTCCGGTAGATGCAGCAGTTAAGTGGACAGAGGGAAAAGAACACAAGAAGTCCTTAGAGAAGGCAGTTTGGCTGATGTGCTATAAAAAGCAGGTCCAGCTTTTGGACAGGCTCAATGCGGCACAGGCAGTCGAGTTAAGGGAGTCAGCCCTGGAGATCCAGGATAAGGCTCTCGCAGGGGAAAAGTTATTAGTAGCTTTGCAGGCTTTGAACCAGGAGAGAGTGCATTTAGTGGGAGAACACAAGGCCCAGTTGGAACACCTACGGTGCCAAGTCACCGAGGCCAAGGGAAATGAGTTAAGGTTGCGGGAGAAAAACGCCCGCTTGGCAAGGCAGATTAGGGAACAGGAAGAGAGAGTGCAGGAGGTAAAAGCCGTTTACAAGCTAGCTAGTAAACAGGAGTTTGAGGAGGCAGAACACGGCCCCTGTAGAGAGAGGATAGAAAATCTGAGCTGGACCCTCCAGAAGGCAAAAGGCATGGTATGCCTCATAAGCCCAAAGGCAGGGCAGGCAGATTTTCTGGGGAACGAGGGTAGGACAGTTCCAACGTCACCGGTGGTGCCTAGGGACGACCCGGTTGAGAGAGAGGAGACCTCATGGCCACCACCCGTAGCGCCAAGTTTCAGCAAGGTTTGGCAGCAAGGGGGGGTGGAACCGAGGGTGGAACCCGAAGTGGAGCCAGAGGTGGAGGCGGTGATAAAGCAAACCCCGCCCGAGAGGCCGGAGCCGGGACCGATGTGCCCAGCGCGGCATCAGAGGTTCGGCCCACCCGCTAATGGCGACAATGATGGACCCCTCCAAAACCAGTTCTTATTACCCTTTAACACCCAACAGCTCAGGGTTATTGTCAACAATATCCCAAGCTTTCCACAAAGGGAGACCCCTCAATCCACTTCAGGGAAATAGAGCAGAACGCCAGCGTCAACGACGGCGATGATGCTGAGAAGGCCAAGATGCTGCTATTCTCCCTGAAGAGTAATCAACTCCAATCCCTCTCTAACGAGTGTAAAAGGGGGCAGAGCGGGTATGAGGAGCATAGAGATGCAGTTCTAGAGGCCATGGGGATGGATGAGGGAAGTCCCTTCTCCCGCGTGTAGAAGACGATCCAGCTTTCTGGGGAAACCCCGCAGGCTTTTTCGGACCGGCTGTGGCCGGTGTACTGGAAGGCCTGCCCGGGGACGCTGGACCGAGCGTTCCTGAACGGGGATTCCCTGACGCATTGGGTCCGTTGTCTGGTGGCGAACAGCTTGCCACAGGTCCGAGCCAAGGCAGAAGCCTGGTTCGACCCCAAAGATCCCCAGACCACAGAACTCACGGTAATTAGGCAGCTCACTCTGGTCTACAAAAACGGTAGGGGAGCCGATGCACACCCACCCAAGGGGAAGGTGCATGAGATAAAACCCGGACCGGGTAGGAAAGATTGGCACCAGGAAGGGAGTAACCCCCCCAACACAAAGACCAATTGTTACAGGTGTGGGAAGGATGGTCACTGGCAGAAGGAGTGCAAAAACCCTTGGAAGGATAACAAGGGAAAGCAGCCCACAGCCCCAGCCCAAAAGGCAGGGGTAGGGACCCCTTCCGCAGAGGTCGAGTCACTTTTGGAGGCCATGAGGTCCTTACTGACTGGCCGGGGAGAGTAGCAGCCGCCACCGGTGCTCTCACCCCGTCAGCCCCATCCAACCCACAGCCGTGACTAGAGCCAGCGCAGCCTGTTTATCTGTGTTCGCTCCGGTATGCTGAGTGGAAAAGACCCCTTTTGGAGATGGAGGTGGAAAAGGTGACGAGGACCTATCTGTTAGACACGGGGGCATCACGCACCGTGGTCTACTCAGCTAACCCCATCATCTCACCTCTCTCCAGCGGGGTCCCATACAGCCTATCGGGGTTCATCGGTAGGGAAGAGGCCGGCTGGTTTTCCATCCCGCTCGCCATTCGGATAGGACCGCTCCGCTCCAAGTGGACGTGTGTCCCGATGAAATGGGACATGGAGGGTGGAAGAGGGGTCCTGGGGGCCGACTTTATCATGGGTCACGGGATCCTAGTGGATTTGAGGAATCACTGCCTTTGGGGGGCAGGTAGAGTAAAGAACGGAGAAGTAGTAGTAATCCCGGGAAAGGAAGGGAAGGGGACCCTCTGCAACATGAAGCCCAAAGAGGATTATAACCTTGGGCTCATGGTCAGTAACACCCCATCGGAGATCCAGGCATTTGTGCAGGCCCACCTGGCCACATTTGCCACTCACAAGCACGACTGCGGGAGGGTCACAGGGTTTGAGCTCAGCGTAGACGGGGACCCCATAGCCCGACCACAGAAACAGTATAACTTCCCCAGGGAAGCAGAGCCGGACATAGAAGCAGCCATGTCCTCGTTAGTGCAGCAGGGAGTTCTGAGACCGATAGCTACCCACGTGAATTCTCCGTTATGGCCGGTCAGAAAGCCGGACAATTCCTGGAGGGCCACGGTGGACTATCGGGTGCTCAATAGCAACATCCCAGCCTGCGCACCCACAGTAGCAGCAGTTGCTGACCTCATCGGGAGTATCCCAGCATCCGCGACCACTTTCACGGAACTGGATATTTCAAATGGGTTTTGGTCCATCCCTGTAAGGATGGAGGATCAGTACAAGTTTGCCTTTACGTTTAAAGGGCAACAGTACACGTGGAACTGTTTGCCACAGGGCTTCCGCAACAGCCCCAGCATTTTCCATCAGTGCATAGAAACATAGAAGATAGGAGCAGGAGTAGGCCATTCGGCCCCTCGAGCCTGCTCCGCCATTCAATGAGATCATGGCTGATCCTCCAAATTCAGTACCCTGTTCCTGCCTTCTCTCCATATCCCTTGATCCCTTTAGCCTTAAGAAATATATCCAACTCCTTCTTGAATATATTTAATGAATTGGCCTCTACTGCCTTCTTTCGTAGAGAATTCCACAGGTTCACCACTCTCTGGGTGAAGAAATTCCTCCTCATCTCTGTCCTAAATGGCTTACCCCTTGTCCTTAGACTGTGACCCCTGGTTCTGGACTCCCCGACCATCGGGAACAACCTTCCAGCATCTAGTCTGTCTAGTCCTGTTAGAATTTTGTAAGTTTCGATGAGATCCCCTCTCATTCTTCTAAACTCCAGCGAGTACAAGCCCAATCGACCCAATCTCTCCTCATACGTCATTCCTGCCATCCCAGGTATCAGCCTGATGAATCTGCTCTGCACTCGTTCCATGGCAAGAACATCCTTCCTCAGATAAGGCGACCAAAACTGCACACAATACTCAAGATGTGGTCTCACCAAGGCCCTGTACAACTGCAGCAAGACATCCTTGTTCCTGTACTCAAACCCTCTCGCTACGAAGGCCAACATACCACTTGCCTTCTTAACAGCCTGCTGCACCTGTATGCTTACTTTCAGCAACTGGTGCACAAGGACGCCCAGGTCTTGTTGCACTTCCCCTTCTCCCAATCTATTGCCATTCAGATAATAATCTGCCTTCCTGTTTTTGACACCAAAGTGGATAATCTCGCATTTATCCACGTTATATTGCATCTGCCATGCTTCTGCGCAATCACCTGTAGGGGGTGGCGTGTGGTGGTGTTTGGCGCGTACGCCCAGTCATTTATTACCCTGACTGTTTTGTGAATCGCTCCCACGCCCCTGGGCTCTAGACACTGGACTTAGGTACAAGGAGGCGGTATAGAGAAGACTCGAGTAGACAGGTGGTTGGATGTAAACAAAAACCAAGATTTTATTGAAGAGGAAAAACTTGATACAATCTTTTGGAAAGGTTACTAGTGTACACTTCCACAGGCGAAAAATACAAAAGAAAAATAACTATACTTATACAGGGAATGGGGAACACACGGCACATCGAGGGAAAACAACTATCTTAACAATCCCCTTATCTTTACCCCACCCCCTATACCTAACTAGATTAAGCTATGAGGGGTCAGAACTTCATGCTCACCAATGAAAAGGTTTGTTAGACTCAAAACAGCGGTTGGGTCCGCAGTTCGCTCTTGGTGCTCTCTGAAGCCTGCCGTCGTCACGTGGCCTCCAAGCGCCGCAAGGGCATTGTCCAGGTTCGAGTACCCCAAAGTTAAAGTCTCTGTTGGGTACTTTACCTTGCAGGGATGAATCTTCGTCAACAGCCGACAGATTGAGTTGGTGTGCAGATATTCGAAGGTCGGCTGAGGCTGAAGGCCCGATAATTCGAAGCCTCCTCTCAGTTCGTCTCCTCAGTTGGTCTTCTTCAGCCGGTCTTCCTCAGGTGGCCTTTCCTCCGGTGGTCTTTCCTCCTCCCCATGTCACATCCCGCCTCGCCTGGCCTGAATTGTCCGTGTCCGCCCGACCCGGTGCCGGGGCTAGTTCCAGATGGAGTGGGAAAAAGGCACGGGCAAAGGCCAGGGGGTGAGCGCGGGATGGGGAAAGAGCGGCAGCCATGAGGGCGAGGTGCCGAAGAGCAGCAGCACCAGCACACCAACCAACAAAGAACACACCGATTGCTACCCGGGGGCCTTCAATTATACCTTTGTCGAAAACCCTTATCTGCACGCCAAATCAGGTTAGTTCTTTGTCTTAATCTTGGCGGGCTATTTTAAATAATGGTAGCAATCCATACTAACTGTTTTTAGATGGCTGGTAATCGCATCTACCGGCCCGATAATTGAATTGTATTGTCATGAAAGTTCCTTGATGGGCCTTTCCAGCCTCGATGGCTCTGTTAATCTGTTTCTGATAAGATATGTAGACTGCTTGATGGCCTTAACTATAGGCCTAAACTGAATTTAGATTTTTCTCCAATTCAGTCCAATGCATAATTCAGAGTCCTGTCTGGTTTCAAAATACAAAGGCCTAGAAATTGAGTTTGCGCTGCGCCAGGGCTTTAGCGCCGGAAGTTAGCGCTGGCGCTAAAGCCCTTTGCGCGCGCCAAAAATTCAGTAGCGCCGCGCCCAAACGGCTGCCGGCGCTACTGAAGGGATTTAGCGCCTGAAAACTGGCGCAACGCGCCGCATTGCGGCGCTATTCCGGTGCTGCGGCGCCCGCTGCGGTGCGGCAGGCTCGGGAAGTGCAGGCCTCCTCCTTCCGTTAAGGAGGAGCTGCCTGCACCCGGCCGCGGCCCGCGCAAATCTCATCAAAAATGAACCCGGCACCTCGGACAAGTGCCGGGCTTGCATCTGTTCCGGGGGGGGGGGGGGGGGAGAAGTCCGGGGAGGGAGCTGCGGGCAGGCGGCCGGCGGGAAAGCGGCCGGCCGCCGCACCTCCTTAAAGCACCGGCGCAGACTCCGGCAACACTCGTTTGCCGGAGTCTTAGTTGCGGCTGCCACTGGCGAGGCGGCCGCAACTGAATTTCGGCTTGGGGCCGGGTTACCACTGCAACCGGGATGCTGCGCACACCGATGACGTCATCGGTGCCGGCGCAGCGCTACTGGTCTACCGCCGCGGAAGGGCGCCAGGCAATTTAGGAACCGGCGCCAATTGCAGCGCTAGGCCCTCTAGCGCCACAAAACCGGTGCTAAGGGCACTGAATTTCTCGGCCAAAGTCTCTCTTCACAGAACACTGCAGCTTTGGGTTTCAATCCACAAGCTGTCTGCGTTGCAGAGTCCATTTTAAAATCTCACAGGCTTTCTGCCACGAGGCACGGACACCATCTTGGGTACCCTTTTTGATTTAAAAAGTCCACGCAGGGTCCCGTTTATTAATAACAGCCTTCGGGAAAATGTAGAAATTTTGCAAATCTTACACTCCCCCCTGTGATACTAAAACTTGCTTGAAGTATCATCCTTTTAAGGTGAGCAAAATTTTTCTGACCCACCATAGTCAACCTTCCCCTGTAATTACCTGTCTAATATACCCATGACACATGCACTTCCCATTCCGCGAAAATGTAGTGTACATCAGCATACAGAGAGTAAAGTTGCAGACTTTACACACACATCCAAGCGTGGAGTGGTTCCAACACCCCTGCACCACTTGGTACACATATCTTTATTAAACCGCGTCGCAAAAAAAACAACAAAAGAAAAACCTTTATTAAAAATAACAAACACAAAAGAAATGACAATCCTTTAATCAAAATACAGGGAAAAAGACTTAAACCGGAGTATCTCCCTCCACCTTTACATAATGTTCCTTCCAAATCCTCTGGTTTCGGAATTCTGACCACCGACCTTTTCCCTTACAATGAATACAAACTAAATTCAACACTATCCCTAACTGGCAAACCATGACAATGTGGGAAGCCAGTCTGATCCATGAAGGGACCTCTATATTATTGAAAATGTTCCACCAGGGTGGAGTCACAATATCCAATATCTTAGTCCCTATCTCTACTGTTTTCTGTTCGAGTGTATAAAAATGTTTCTGCGAAACTATAACAGCTTTGCTTATTTTGGTAAGATGTTCAGGGAGAGGGGGAATTTCATAGCCAAAGTGCGCTACGTACTTTTGCAAATTCGTAAAATTCTCCTTCACAGTGAGGTGAACAGTGGAGGGTTCAGGAATGGGGACAATTCGCTCCTGGACCACTTGAACTTCTGCCTCGGGTTTAAAACAGAAACTGCTGTCACTAACCGGACACCAACTATACTGTCCATGCTGGTAGAGCGATGCGCCGTTGGTGACGCAATATGTCCCGCCTCCTATATATGCTACCTGCGGGGGAACATGGCCTTGTGCCATTGCCTCCATGGTACAATTTATAGGCTTCGCTTCAGCAGCTCTGAACCCACACTACGGTTTTGAAAAGGCATTCAAGTGCTGGGGACACAGGATTATGTGTGTTCCCTGGCTCCGGCACCCTGAGAGGTCAGTACCTGTCATAGCATGCTCCCACTTAATGACGTAAGGCGGGACCGCTGTGAAACGAATGTGTGCACCACCTTGAATGACTCCAATGTTCTCCACCCTGTATACCGGTGCGGGTCGTGCTGTCCTACCCATGACTGGCATCCTAACTACTACTCCCATGATTGTGTGGTTGGACCGCCCACAATCCACAGGGACTGGGTAGGCTTCGGAGGCTAGCCGGAGTTGGCACGGGCTCAATGCATTCTCAGAAGGGTGGAGGGCTGCAAGGTGCTTGTTGCTAATCCAGGAGGGGACCAAACCCTGTTTCAAATCCTCCAGATTACTGCGGCACTTGCCCAGTAACCACGCCTCGTATAACACGCACACCTCATTCTGCGCAGCCTGGTCAGAAGCATTTCTGTCCTCCCTTATGAGAGCATTTACCGTCTTTGCGTGCTTTTCCAACTCGGCTATGATCTCCTTTAAATGGACCGTCATGGCCTGGTCCTCATGCAACTCCGAGCCCACTACCTTGTTCTCATCCAGTAAAATTCTTTTTAACTGTGTTTTTAAACCGTTTATCTGGGTCTGCATCTCTATGTCATCCAAGTTGTTGATGACAGAGGACCCAGTATTAAACGCAGTAAAAACATCATTCCATACACCCCTTCTTTGCCTTCCTGCATTACTCAAAAATTCTGTCTGTGTGGTGTAGAGTTCGGTCTTGTCCACGTGGGCAAATTCGAACTCGTAAAACTTCTTGAACATGTCTTTTAATAGGGCCTGGTATAGCTGCTCTGTTTCTTTGGGGCACCACTCCGTTAAATGTACCTCGGTGAGATTTAAAATCACGGAGGCTACCGCGTAGTGTATCTCCTGGTACAGCATCTGATCGGTGGGCACTAGTACAAACCCATTCCCTGGTCCCTTGGTGGCGGTGGGGCAATCTTCCCTGGATAACCTTGCCGCCTGCGCCATGGGTGGGGCACAAGCTCGGTGACATTGACTGGGATCGGGGTGTAAGGGACCGCACACACCTTCAGGCTGGTATCTCACTTCATCCCCTCCCCGGTGTCGTGCCACTGCCGGTGAAAAACAATGGATATGCCCGCGGTGCAGACCTCCTCTGACCCCCACATACAGATGTAAATCCCTTGATCCGGTTCACACCACTTGTCCCAACACACGCTTAGTCCTCCATGAGTCCCGGTACTCATCCGATGGGTGTTGTTTCCCAACCGTTCCCACTCGACTTCAGGGTTCCTCATGTCCTTGCTCAACTTCCTGAACCACCACCACCTATCCAGTGGAATGTGTCCTTTACACGTCAAACATATTCGCTTTCCAACGGTGACGCTGACCCTCGTGGTAATGACTCATACCCTGGGGCACAGGAGGGAGGCTTCCCCGTATATGAATCCGGTTTGGCTGGAGTACTGAGACGAATTGGACCTCAGCCATCTTGGCCACCTTCCCTCGTGGAAGTAAACGGCGGTCTCCTCCGAATCCCGTTCACCGTTCCCATCGATTGCCAGGGGCGTCTTGTCTCCCGTACACCCGTAGATGTGGGAGTCTTGGACGTCGCCCCTCCTCTCCACACTCATCCCGATCAGGGCGAATAGGATCACGATCCATTCCATCCCGAAAATCTTTCTGCAAAAAGATGTAAAAGAACATGCAGCCAGGTCCCTAAGAGATTCTCTGGCTTGGTGAAGCATGGTCGGGTCCCGCGACCTCGACCCAAAGATGCACTCTTAACAGACTACTTACGTAAAACTACCCATCACCTTTTTATTTAACTTCAATTATAAACACCCAAACTTAAGCTAAATAATTACTCAACAATAAACACAAATTTAAACTAAAACTATGTACATCCGCCACCCATCTCCGGGCGGCCAGGCTAATCTCTGGTCGGACTGCAGCTCGCAGCTACCCACGGTGTGACCGCAACATCCTTGACTGTTGGTCCCTCGCAGCCTGTGGCTGCTGGCTGAGGGCCTGTGTCGTTGGACCTCTCCCTGACTCGAGGGGTGGCCCTTGGTAACTGGGGGGCTGGTGACCATGGCTTTCTCGGCTGGGGCGTTCGTGGGGACCTTCTAGGGGCTTTGACGGGTGGGGCTTTATTGGCCGCTGGGCCTTTTACTCAAACCGCTGCTCCCCCAGGCTTGACCCCTCCTGAAACTGGGCTGGGGCAGTATAGTAATCTGGGATGTAATGTTTAAGTTATCCACCAGATGGAGCCAAATAGTAAGGATTCACATTCACCAGTTTTTAAGGTAATGGGTCATGTAGTCAATGTCCTGGTATACCAGTTATTAAGGTAATGTGGCATTGCATTATGTGTATGACTCAGAGGTGAATCCTCCATCTTGCCATCATGCAGTAATAATTGAGTGCTTTGCTTCCAGCCTGTAAGAGCTATGTCTCTCTGCTACACCGTGTAATAAACAGTTCCGTTTTGTTCCTTATATCTCGCTTCTCTCAGTTTCTGACCTTACTACTCGGATATCGCATATTGGCGATGAGGATCAACAGATTACATCTTGAAGAAAAAACAAGAAAAGGAACACTGAATAGAGGATCATGGCTGCTACGGTAGGAAAGATCTCTGCTTTTGATGTTCAGACACAGACCTGGGATGAATACTACGAGTTGCTGATGCATTTCTTTGAAGCAAATGATATAAATGATGTCGGAAAAAGGAGAGCTATTTTGCTCACTTCCGTGGGAAGTCAGACGTATAGTTTAATGAGAAATTTATGCAGTCCTGAAAAGCCTGGAGACATAACATTTGCTAACTTAGTGGCCTGGCTGAAGGATCACTTCAATCCCAGACCGAGTGAGATTGTACAGTGCTTCAAATTTAATTCATGGTACAGAAAACCGGGAGAGACTGTATTGGATTATGTAGCGGTGTTGAGAAAATTGGCACACGATTGCAATTGCGGGAACAAACTGAAAGACATGCTGAGAGATAGGCTTGTTTGCGGGATAATGGCTGATCGAATGCAGCGGAGATTATTGTCCGAGACTGGGCTTACGTATGAAAAAGCGTTGGAACTTGCTCAAGCCATAGAGACAGCGAACCGAGATGTAAAAGAAATACAAGGTTCCGGCTGGGCTACTACAAAGCAAGTTGCAAGTCAGGTTGCTGTGCACAAGTTAAATATGCATCAGAAACCACAACGTGAGCATGTAAAGGCATGTTGTAGATGCAATGGTGATCACCTGGCGAGGGAATGCAGGTTTCTGGAGGAAAAGTGCCACAAGTGTGGGAAAAAAGGACACATAAAACATGCATGCAGGTCAAAAGTAACCGTGGGAGAATACACACCAAAAGGAGGAGGAAAGCAAAACCTAGAAAGAGAAGTGAAAAAACAGGGAACACATCACATCAGCGGAGAAGCTGAGAAAGAAGACGACATGTTCATAATGCATAGTATGGTAGAGAACATTCCAAAAGTGGATCCTATCACTTTGCAACTGACAATAAATGACTCTAAGGTCAACTTTGAGGTGGATACAGGATGCGGCGTAACCATAATGAACAGGGAGGAGTACTCAAAATTGTGGAACCGTGCAAAAGTTCCAGAGTTAAAGTCTTGCTCTATGCAGCTTAAAACCTATACCGGTGAATGAGTGGCGACATTGGGTACAGCTACTGTAACTGTGCGACACAGGGACACCGTGGAACAGCTACCTGTAGTTGTAGTATCGGGTTCTGGACCAAGCTTGTTAGGTCGGGGCTGGATACAAGAACTTAAATTAGATTGGGGAGCAATAAATCAAATAGAGGGAGGCAAACAGTTGTCTTTGCAAGAAGCGTTGATTGAACATGAGAACATGTTCAAGGAAGCACTTGGCACATTTAATGGCCCCCCAGCTAAGATTTATGTGGACAAGGAGGCACTGCCAAGGTTTTTAAACAATGACCTGTGCCGTATGCCATGAAACCGAAGGTCGAGGCTGAGCTTGACCGTCTTTTGAGAGAGAACATTCTGGAACCCATGAAATGTTCAGAATGGGCAGCTCCCATTGTACCTGTTTTAAAACCGAACAATTCGGTAAGACTCTGTGGAGATTATAAATTGACAGTAAATAGGGTGTCTAAACTAGAACAGTATCCTATTCCTAAAACAGAGGATCTCTTTGCGAATCTGGCTGGAGGGAAGAAATTCACAAAGCTGGATATGAGTCATGCCTACTTGCAGATTACACTAGATAAGGAATCCAAGAAGTATGTAACCATAAATACACACAAGGGTTTGTTTACCTATAACCGCTTACCATTCGGTGTCTCATCTAGTCCAGCTATTTTCCAGAGGGCTATCGAGGGTGTACTGCAAGGGATCCCACATGTTTCCATCTATCTGGATGATATTCTGGTGACGGGAAGAACCGACCAGGAGCATCTGAGCACTCTGAGAGAGGTACTACAAAGATGGGATAAGGCTGGGTTACGGCTCAAGAGGAGTAAGTGCACTTTCCTGGGGAATGAGGCCGTGTTCCTGGGACACAGGGTGGACGCCACCGGGCTCCATCCAATCAAGGAGAAGGTACAAGCACTGCAGGAGGCCCCAGCTCCTACCAATGTGACTGAGTTAAAAGCTTACCTGGGACTGCTCAACTATTATAACAGATTTTTACCAAACTTGGCAACAGTGTTAGCACCTCTTCACAAACTTCTGTGCAAGGAGACGCAGTGGCAGTGGGAAGAGGAACAAAGGGTTTCATTTGAACAGTCCAAGAAACTGATGCTGTCCTCGGATGTGCTGGTTCACTACAATGCAGAGAAAGACATCATTCTCTCTTGTGATGCTTCACCTTACGGGGTGGGGGCGGTTCTTCACACAGCTTGGAAGATGGAACAGAAAGACCAATAGGGTTTATGTCTCGAACTCTGACACCAGTGGAAAAAAACTATTCCCAGTTAGATAAAGAGGGGTTAGCAGTAATGTTTGGGTTACAGAGGTTTCACAAGTACATATATGGCAGGAAATTCACCATATGCACTGATCATAAACCTCTTCTATCTCTTTTTAATGAAATGAAAGCAGTACCACAGATGGTGTCACCCCGGATCCAGAGGTGGGCAGTGACATTAAGGGCATATGAGTATGTCATCGTTTACAAGGCGGGCAAGTACCATGGGAACGCAGATGCCTTTAGCCGTCTTCCACTGCCAGGTACACCTATCCGTGCAGCTCCAGAGGACAGAGTTTTGATGTTGGAGGACACGGACACAGCAATTGTGACCGCTGAACAAGTAAGGACTTGGACCGGTAAAGACCCAGTACTATCTAGAGTCCGAGAATATGTGATGAGGGGTTGGCCACAGCATCCGGAAGGGACTGATTTCACACCTTACAGTTTCAGGAAGACAGACCTGAGTGTGCAGGATGGTTGCGTGTTGTGGGGAGCATGAGTGATTATTCCACAGCCAGCACGACAGTCTATCCTAGGGCAACTACATCAGTGTCATCCTGGAGTTTCGCATATGAAAGCCTTGGCAAGGAGTTACTTGTGGTGGCCAAAGCTAGATGAGGAGATAGAAAATCTAGTCAAGACATGCAGCATTTGTCAAGTACACAGGAAGGCACCAGCAGCGGCTCTTCTCCACCCTTGGGAGTGGCCGGATAAACCATGATTACATGTAGATTATGTGGGTCCATTCATGGGAAAGATGTTCCTCATAATCATTGATGCCCATTCTAAATGGATGGATGTTTATCCTGTAAATTCTGCTTCATCTGCTGTTACTATAGACTGCCTGCGTAGGAGTTTTAGTAATCAAGGGCTACCGGAGTTCGTAGTAAGTGACAATGCCACGTGTTTTGTGAGTACAGAAACAAAATAGTTCATGAGAAACAATGGGATAGTGCACGTGACCTCAGCTCCATATCATCCGTCTTCAAATGGACTTGCGGAGAGAGCCGTACAAACATTTAAGGAGATGATGAAAAAAAGTGCGGAAGGGAGTTTGGCAACCAAGGTGTCAGGAGTTCTGTTCAGCTGCAGAATAACACCTCAATCTACCACAGGACTCTCTCCTGCTGAGCTGTTGTTAGGACATCGACTACGCTCCACTCTTGACCTGGTTCACCCAGATCTAAAAATGAAGGTGGAAAACCGACAAATCAAACAAAAGGAGAACCATGACAGAAGGACAAAGAGCCGCAGTTTTGGAGAAGGAGATGCGGTCCTTACCAGGAATTTCTGTTATGGTCCAAAATGGATTCCTGGCGTCATAGACTCAATGACCGGTCCAGTATCATATACGGTCATGGTGGGAACTGGTCAGGGAGTACGCAGACATGTAGTTCAGATACTGACCAGACAAGGGGAAATCGAAATGGAGGTTCCAGAGGAGATGTCGGAGGACAAGTTGGCCCCCAGTTATCCAAATGCATCGGTGGTACCACCACCACAAACAGAGCCAGTTCCAACTGGACCTCTTCATCAAGAGGAAACCATCGTAGCAGAGTCAGATGCTCTGAGTACTGCTCAGGAGCAGCAAGTGGCTCTACCTCAACCAAGCAGGGACTTGACTATAAGATGTTCACCAAGATCTCACAAGGCACCAGAGAGATTGATAACGACCTGCTAGATTCGTTCAGTATGGACTATCATTAAAGGAGTTTCCTTATGGGACTTTTTAAGAATGTTGTTAAGAAATTAATGTTCATCTTAAGAGGGGAGGGATATAGTAATCTGGGATGTAATGTTTAAGTTATCCACCAGATGGAGCCAAATAGTAAGGATTCACATTCACCAGTTTTTAAGGTAAGGGGTCATTTAGTCAATGTCCTGGTACACCAGTTATTAAGGTAATGTGGCATTTCATTATGGGTAAGACTCAGAGGTGAATCCTCCATCTTGCCATCGTGCAGTAATAATTGTGTGCTTTGCTTCCAGCCTGTAAGAGCTATGTCTCTCTGCTACACCGTGTAATAAACAGTTGGATTTTGTTCCTTATATCTCGCTTCTCTCAGTTTCTGACCTTACTACTCGGATATCACAGGCAGGTAACTTTTCACAGCCTACTGCTGCGAGCTGAGAGTCTCCGCCCCCAGGTCCCATGGCTGGGTGTGGGGTGGGGTTTTCGACCTCTGGTCCCTCCCTCTCTACACCTGGGTTAGGGGCGGGGTTTCCACCCTCAGGTCCCTCCCCCTCGTCTGGATCCCAGAAGAGCGGGGGAGTGTCCCAATTGATGGGCGGGATGGTCCCTCCCTTCAAGCAAGCCACAGCGCCATCCTGTGCAGTCTGTGAACTCGCTCCTGCTGCAGGCCGAGGATCTTTAGCCTCAGACCTTTTCCCAACTGGCTGCTTTCCCCTTTCAGGTGTAAACACCTTACACTGGTTGATATAACCAGCGGCCTGTTTTAAAACCTGTGCGGAAGGCTCGCCCGCTGCCCCGAACGGCCCTTCTAGGGGCTCCCCTTTCTCTTTCCTCACCAGGACGGACTTACAGACGGGATCCTGGGCCCAGACCTGCTTTAGGTCCGGGGCCAAAACTACCGCCTGTGTGCCTCCCTTGTCCCGGACTGCAGCAACCGGACCTGCCTGATAGGGGTCCCGGGACTCTCCTTCCTCAGCCTTATCTATGGCCCTTTCTCCAGCGCGCACGGTCAGACCGAGGAATTTCACCTCCTGCTGGCCGATCTGCGCTTTCTTGGGATTTACCTTGAAACCCTTCTGTCCTAACAGCTCCAGCAGTTCGGCCAATAGCGGGCCATGCTCCTCTTTCGAATCAGTGAACAGGAGCAGGTCATTCACATATTGAACCAACTGTCTGGGCTGGCTAAAATCCTTTAAACTGTCGGCCGTGCACTGATGGAACATGCTGGGGCTGTTGTGGAAGCCCTGTGGCAAACAGTTCCACGTGTACTGTTGCCCTTTAAACGTAAAGGCAAACTTGTACTGATCCTCCCTCCTTACAGGGATGGACCAAAACCCATTTGAAATATCCAGCACCGTGAAAGTGGTCGCGGATGCTGGAATACTCCCGATGAGGTCAGCAACTGCTGCTACTGTGAGTGCGCAAGCTGGGATGTTGCTATTGAGCACCCGGTAGTCCACCGTGGCCCTCCAGGAATTGTCCGGCTTTCTGACCGGCCATAACGGAGAATTCACATGGGTAGCTATCAGTCTCAGAACTCCCTGCTGCACTAACGAGGACATGGCTGCTTCTATGTGCGGTTCTGCTTCCCTGGGGAAGTTATACTGTTTCTGTGGTCGAGCCATGGGGTCCCCGTCTACGCTGACCTCAAACCCTGTGACCCTCCCACAGTCGTGTTTGTGAGTGGCAAATGCGGCCAGGTGGGCCTGCACAAATGCCTGGAACTCTGGTGAGGTGTTGCTGACCATGAGCCCGAGGTTATAATCCTCTTTGGGCTTCATGGTGCAGAGGGTCCCCTTCCCTTCCTTACCCAGGATAACTACGATCTCACCGTTCTCTACTCTACTTGTCCCCCAAAGGCAGTGATTCCTCAAATCCACTAGGATCCCGTGGCCCACAATAAAGTCGGCCCCCAGGACCCCTCTTCCACCCTCCACGTCCCATTTCATCAGGACGCACGTCCACTTGGAGCGGAGCGGTCCTATCCGAATGGCGAGCGGGATGGAAAATGAGCCGGCCTGTTATCTAGCCGTGAACCCCGATAGACTGTATGGGACCCCACTGGAGAGAGGTGAGGCGATGGGGTTAGCTGAATAGACCACGGTGCATGATGCCCCCGTGTCTAACAGATAAGTCCTTGTCACCTTCTCCACCTCCATCTCCAAAAGGGGTCTTTTCCACTCATCATATCGGAGCGAACACAGATAAACAGGCTGTGCTGGCTCTAGTCACGGCTCTGGGTTGGATGGGGCTGACGGGGTGAGAGCACCGGTGGCGGCTGCTACTCTCCCCTGGCCAGTCAGTAAGGACCTCATGGCCTCCAAAAGTGACTCGACCTCTGCGGAAGGGGTCCCTACCCTCACCTTTTGGGCTGGGGCTGTGGGCTGCTTTCCCTTGTTATCCTTCCAAGGGTTTTTGCACTCCTTCTGCCAGTGACCATCCTTCCCACACTCGTAACAATTGGTCTTTGTGTTGGGGGGGTTACTCACTTCATGGTGCCACTCTTTCCTACCCGGTCCGGGTTTTATCTCATGCACCTTCCCCTTGGGTGGGTGTGCATCGGCTCCCCTACCATTTTGTAAGCCAGAGTGAGCTGCCTAATTACCGTCAGTTCGGTGGTCTGGGGATCTTTGGGGTCGAACCAGGCTTCTGCCTTGGCCCAGACCTGTGGCAAGCTGTTCGCTGCCAGGCAATGGAGCCAATGCGTCTGCGAATCACCGTTCAGGAACGCCCGGCCCGGCGTCCCTGGGCAAGCCTTCCAGTACACTGGCCACAGCCGGTCTGCAAAAGCCTGCGGGGTTTCCCCAGAAAGCTGGATCGTCTTCTACACGTGGGAGAAGGGACTTCCCTCATCCATCCCCATGGCCTCGAGAACCGCATCTCTAAGCTCCTCGTACCCACTCTGCCCCCTTTTACACTCGTCAGAGAGGGATTGGAGGAGATTACTCTCCAGGGAGAATAGCAGCATTTTTGCCTTCTCAGCGTCATCGCAGTTGTTGACGCTGGCGGTCTGCTTTATTTCCCTGAAGTGGATCGAGGGGTCTTCCTTTGTGGAAAGCTTCGGGATATGGTTGACCATAACCCTGAGCTGTTGGGTGTTAAAGGGGAATAAGAACTGGTTTTGGAGGGGTCCCGCAATGTCGCCATTAGCGGGTGGGCCGAACCTCCGATGCTGCGCTGGGCACATCGGTCCCGGCTCCAGCCTCTCGGACGGGGTTTGCTCTACCTCCGCCTAGGACTCCACTTCGGGTTCCACCCCGGTTCCACCCCCCCTTGCTGCCAAACCTCGCTGAAACTTGGCGTTATGGGTGGTGGCTGTGAGGTCTCCTCTCTCTCAACCGGGTCGTCCCTAGGCACCACCGGTGACGTTGGAACTGTCCTCCCCTCATTCCCCATAAAATTTGCCTGGCCTGCCTTTGGGCTTATGAGGCATATACCATGCCTTTTGCCTTCCGGAGGGCCCAGCTCAGATTTTCTATCCTCTCTCTACAGGGGCCGTGGTCTGCCTCCTCAAACCCCTGTTCACTTGCTAGCTTATAAGCGGCTTTTACCTCCTGCACTTTCTCTTCCTGTTCCCTAATCTGCCTTGCCAAGCGGGCATTCTTCTCCTGCAACCTGAACTCGTTTCCCTTGGCCTCGGTGACTTGGCACCATAGATATTCCAACTGGGCCTTGTGTTCTCCCACTAAATGCACTCTCTCCTGGTTCAAAGCCTGCAAAGCTACTAATAACTTTTCCCCTGCGAGAGCCTTATCCTGGATCTCCAGGGCTGACTCCCTTAACTCGACTGCCTGTGCTGCAACGAGCCCGTCCAAGAGCTGGACCTGCTTTTTAAAGCACATCAGCCTAACTGCCTTCTCTAAGGACTTCTTGTGTTCCTTTCCCTCTGTCCACTTAGCTGCTGCATCTACCGGACGCCCAGCCCTTAACAGAGTGGTGATCCACTTCTTAGTGATATTCACCTTGCTAAACACATAATCAGGAATCCTTTCCTCCATCACGGTTCGCTCATCCGAACCATTGTCTACTGCATCGCAACCTTGTTGCCGGTGTCCTGCCATGGTCGCCATTTCTGTAGGGGGTGGCATGTGGTGGTGTTTGGCGCATACGCCCAGTCAGTTATGCCCCTGACTGTTCTGTGAGCGGTTCGAATCGCTCCCACGCCCCTGGGTTCTAGACACCGGACTTAGGTACAAGGCGGCGGTACAGAGAAGACTCGAGTAGACAGGTGGTTGGATGTAAACAAAAACCAAGATTTATTGAAGAGGAAAAACTTGATACAATCTTATGGAAAAATTACAAGTGTACACTTCTATAGGCGAAAAATACAAAAGAAGAATAACTATACGTATACAGGGAATGGGGAACACACGGCACATCGAGGGAAAACAACTATCTTAGCAATCCCCTTATCTTTATCCCACCCCCTATACCTAACTAGATTAAGCTATGAGGGGTCAGAACTTCATGCTCACCAATCAAAAGGTTTGTTAGACTCAAAACAGCGGTTGGGTTCGGGGTTTGCTCTTGGTGCTCTCTGGAGCCTGCCGTCGTCACGTGGCCTCCAAGCACTGCAAGGGCATTGTCCAGGTTCGAGTACCCCAAAGTTAAAGTCTCTGTTTGGGTACTTTACCTTGCAGGGATGATTCTTCGTCGCCAGCCGCCAGTTTGAGTTGGTGCGCAGATATTCGAAGGTCAGCTGAGGCTGAACGCCTGATAATTCGAAGCCACCCCTCAGTTCGTCTCCTCAGTTGGTCTTCTTCAGCCAGTCTTCCTCAGGTGGCCTTCCCTCCGGTGGTCTTCCCTCCTCCCCTCGTCGCGTCCCGCCTCGCCTGGCCTGAATTGTCCGTGTCCGCCCGACCCGGTGCTGGGGCTAGTTCCAGATGGAGTGGGAAAAAGGCACGGGCAAAGGCCAGGGGGTGAGTGCGGGATGGGGAAAGAGCGGCAGCCACGAGGGCGAGGTGCCGAAGAGCAGCAGCACCAGCACACCAACCAACAAAGAACACACCGATTGCTACCCGGGGGCCTTCAATTATACCTTTGTCGAAAACCCTTATCTGCGTGCCAAATCAGGTTAGTTCTTTGTCTTAATCTTGGCGGGCTATTTTAAATAATGGTAGCAATCCATACTAACTGTTTTTAGATGGCTGGTAATCGCATCTACCGGCCCGATAATTGACTTGTAATGTCATGAAAGTTCCTTGATGGGCCTGTCCAGCCTCGATGTCTCTGTTAATCTGTTTCCGTTAATATATGTAGACTGCTTGATGGCCTTAACTATAGGCCTAAACTGAATTTAGATTTGTCTCCAATTCAGTCTAATGCATAATTCAGAGTCCTGTCTGGTTTCAAAATACAAATTCTCTCTTCACAGACACGGCAGCTTTGGGTTTCGATCCACAAGCTGTCTGCGTTGCAGAGTCCATTTTAAAATCTCACAGGCTTTCTGCCACGAGGCACGGACGCCATCTTGGGTACCCTTTTTGATTTAAAAAGTCCACGCAGGGTCCCGTTTATTAATAACAGCCTTCGGGAAAATGTAGAAATTTTGCAAATCTTTCACACCCAACCTGTCCAAATCATACTGGAGTTTCTCAGCATCCTCCTCACAGCACACACGCCCACCCAGCTTTGTGTCGTCTGCAAACTTGGAGATATTACATCTAGTTCCCTCATCCAGATCATTAATATATATTGTGAGTAGCTGGGGTCCAAGGACTGATCCCTGCGGTATCCCACTAGTCACGGCCTGCCACTTGGAAAAAGAGCCGTTTATTCCAACTCTTTGCTTTCTGTCCACCAACCAGTTCTCTATCCAAGTCAATACCTTGCCCCCAATCTCATGTGCCTAAATTTTACATGCTAATCTCTTATGCGGGACCTTATCGAAAGCCTTTTCAAAATCCAAATACACCACATCCACTGGTTCTCCATTATCTATTTTACCAGTGACATCCTCAAAAAATTCCAGTAGATTAATCAAGCACGATTTACCTTTTGTAAATACATTTTGACTTTGTCCGATCCGGTCACTTTTTTCCATCTGTTATTACATCCTTTATAATGGACTCTAGCATTTTCCCCACTACCGATCTCAGGCTTACCGGTCTGTAATTCCCTGTTTTCTCTCTACCACCCTTTTTGAACAGTGGGGTAACATTAGCTACCCGCCAACCCATGGGTACTGTTCCAGAGTCTATCGAATTTTGGAAGATGACCCGCAATGCATCTATTATTTCTAGGGCCAATTCCTTAAGTACCCTAGGATGTAGATTATCAGGCCCTGGCCGACAGTTTGAAGGATTTTAGCCAGCCCAGACAGTTGATTCAATATGTGGATGACCTGCTCCTGTTCACTGATTCAAAAGAGGAGCATGGCCCACTATTAGCTGAACTGCTGGAGCTGTTAGGACAGAAGGGTTTCAAGGTAAATCCCAAGAAAGCGCAGATCGGCCAACAGGAGGTGAAATTCCTCGGTCTGACCGCGCGCGCTGGAGAAAGGTCCATAGATAAGGCTAGGAGGGAGGCGGTACAAGAACTACCGGTCCCTAACACAGTAATGGGTGTGAAGCCGTTTCTGGGGCTAACCGGGTACTGTCGAGTCTTTATTGAGGACTATGCAGCCACTGCAGCCCCTCTGCTCTGACTCCTACGCAAGGGAGTGGAGTGGCTTTGGGATTAGGGTTGCCAGACATCATTTGTCAGGCTCAAGAAGGACTTGCAGACCGCGCCAGCTTTAGGGGCCATAGATGGGGGGAAAGAGTTTTTCCTGGAGGTAGCAGCCAGCGGGGACAGCCTCAGTGCTATGCTGCTCCAAGAGCGGCACGGCCGGCTGCGGCCGGTGGTCTACTCCTCCAGGATACTCACAGATGTGGAAAGGAGCTATTCCAATTGTGAGCGGCATCTTTTGGCCACACATTGGGCTGTGAAAAGATCATTGATCTTCACAGGCACCTCTCCCATCACCCTCCTCACCCATCACACACCCACCCAGATGCTTCTGGAAGGGAGGATCAAGGATGGGACAGTGAGCAGTGCCCGCATTGTCCGCTGGACCTTGCTCCTCTCACAGATGGATCTGAGGGTGAAGGGTCTCTGTGAGCCAAAGCTCGCAGCCAACATGGTATATCCTGGAACAGACCATCGGTGTTCCATTGAAGGGGTTTGGGAAGTAAACATAAGTTTACGGGTCGGGATACATCCCACAGGCCACGAGATCTATGTAGACGGTTCCAGCACGGTATCTGCTGACGAGCGTCTCACGGGGTGTGGAGTTTACGACCCAGTGGCAAACATTGCCCTGGCGATTAAGCTCCCCAGCATTATGAGCGCCCAGCAGGCTGAACTGTCCGCGGTGGTGTACGTCGTTACACACCCCAAAATCTTCCCCACCCCCTACACGATTTGCTCGGACAAAATGTTCACGTGCAATTCGTGTACGGAGTACCTGGCCATCTGGTCCCACCGCGGATATACGTCCGCTGACGGGAGACCCCTCACAGTAAAGCTCCCGCTGGAAAAGATCCTGACAGCAGTGGGGGAGGAAGGGGAGGTTTTCATCCACAAGGTGAAGGCCCATTCCTCCACAGAACCCCACGGCCAAGGCAACCAGCAGGCTGATTTGCTCGCCAAGGAGGGTGCCCGCACAGGCACTTTCTGGGACCCATTTGGGTCCAGACCAATGGCGGCGGTCAGAGGCAGGGACGGGACCCAAGGGAGTGTAGGGGTAGCGTTAGCACTGGACCTTAAGATGGTCCAAGCCCAAGACCCCGTCCTCAAAGCAGCCCTCAGTGCAGTCGCTGAGGGAAACGGAGTAGAAGGTCCGTACGGCTCAGCGACCCTCTCCTTTAAAGAGGGCATACTGTTCCGGGGGGAACAGTGGGTTGTGCCGCTGTAGCACCAGAGGTAATTCCTTCAACTGGCCCATGAGAGTCCAGGAGCGGGACACCCCGGGCCTGAGACCATCTGGCAACGGGTGGAACAGACGGAATGGTGGCCGGGACTCAGGGACGATGTCCGCGAGTTCTGTGCAGGCTGTCTTGTGTGCGCTGCGAACAACCCTGACCCCCACAAGAGGAAGGTCCCTATGGGACACGTCAGGAGGGTAGAGGGACCATGGCAGTCGATACAAGTCGACTACATCGGGCCCCTGCCCACCGCCCAGGGAGGCTATAAGTACTGCCTAGTCCTGGTGGACATGTTTACCAAGTGGGTAGAGGCTTTTCCCTGTAGAACTGCCACAGCTCTGGGTACTGCCAGGATCCTATCCGGGAAGTGTTCTCAAGGTGGGGACTACCACAGTTTGTGGAGTCCGATCAAGGGAGCCACTTCAGCGGACAGGTGATGCAGAACACCCTGATGCTGCTAGGCATTGAGGGGAAATGGCACGTAGCCCACAACCCCCAGTCATCCGGGGTCGTAGAACGCATGAAAGGTTAAGAAAGGAAACGGTGGACTCACCCCGTAAATGGGCCGAGGTCCTACCATTGGTTTTGATCGGAATTTGGGCCAGCCAGTCTAAAAGCATGGGGTATTCCCCGTACGAGCTAATGACTGGCAGGGTTATGCGGACCCCCACCCATGTACTAGCCCCGGTGCTCATGGAGGGTCAGCTCAGGGAGGTAAACCGGGACAGGCTTGCCCGAAACCTCTTTGAGCACCTGAAGCAGGTCCATGAGCAGGCGGCTGGGAACATGGGAAGGCAGCATCGGAGCAACTGATTGCTGCTCAAACCGAGAAAGCACCATGAGTGGGAAATAGGAGATCAGGTTATGGTGAGGAATTATGCCCGAGTAGGTAGTTTGGAGCCATTGTACATGGGGCCCTACAGTACTGTAGACAAAGCCAGCCCCATGGTATACGCCGTGAAGATGCCCCGGCGTACAAAATGGTTCCATATCAACCAGTGTAAGCTGTTTACACCTGAAAGGGGAAAGCAGCCAGTTGGGGAAAGGTCTGAGGATAAAGATCCTCAGCCTGCAGCAGGAGCGAGTTCTCAGACCACACAGGCAGGCGCTGTGGCTTGCTTGAAGGGAGGGGCCATCCCATCCATCGATTGGGACACTCCCCCGCTCTTCTGGGATCCAGACGAGGGGGAGGGACCTGAGGGCAAAAACTCCGCCCCTAACCCAGGTGTAGAGAGGGAGGGACCTGAGGCCAAAATCCCCACCCCGGACCCAGCCATGGGACCTGGGGGCGGAGACTCTCAGCTCGCAGCAGCAGGCTGCGAAAAGTTACCTGCCCCCAGCCCAGGTTTGGGAGGAGTCAAGCCTGGGGGAGCAGCGGTTCGGGTAAAAGGCCCATCGGCCAAGAAAGCCCCACCCGTTAAAGCCCCAAGAAGGTCCCCACGGACGCCCCAGCCAAGAAGGCCGTGGTCACCAGCCCTCCAGTTACCGAGGGCCGCCCCTCGAGTCAGGGAGAGGTCCAAGGGCACGGGCTGCGAGGGACCAACAGTGAAGGATGGTGCGGTCGCGCCAGGGGTAGCGGCGAGCTGCAGTCCAACCAGGGATTAGCCTGGCCGCCCGGAGACGGGCGGCAGATGTATAAAGTTTTAGTTTAAGTTTTAGGTTAAGTAAAGTGTAATTATTTAGCTTAAGTTTGGGTGTTTTAGTTTAAGTTAAATAAGGTGATGGGTAGTTATAAGGTAAGTAATCTGTTAAGAGTGTGTATATTTGGGTCGAGGTCACGGGACCCGACCATGCTTCACCAAGCCAGAGAATCTCTTGGGGACCTGGCTGCATGTTTTTACATCTTTTTGCAGAAAGACTTTCGGGATGGAATGGATCGTGATCCTATTCACCCTGATTTGTGTGTTGGTGTAGGGGTTACGGGGATCGGGTGGGATATGTGTCGGTGCAGGCTCGATGGGCCGAAATGGCCTCTATCTGCACTGTGGGGTTTCTGTGATTCTGTGATTCTGTGATTGGGATGAGCGCAGGGAGATGGGGCGACGTCCAAGACTCCCACATCCACGGGTGTTCGGGAGACAGAGCGCCCCTGGCGATCGATGGGAACAGTGAACGGGATGCAGAGGAGACCGCCGTTTACTTCCACGAGGGAAGGTGGCCATGATGGTTGGGGTCCAATTTGTCTCAGTACTCCAGCCAAACCGGATTCACGTACGGGGAAGCCTCCCTCCTGTGCCCCAGGGTACGGGTCGTTACCACAAGGCTCAGCATCACCGTTGGAAAGCAAATATGTTTGACGTGTAAAGGACACATTCCACTGGATAGGTGGTGGTGGCTCAGAAAGTTGAGCAATGACATGAGGAACCCCGAAGTCGAGTGGGAACGGTTGGGAAACAACACCCATCGGACGATTACCGGGACTCATGGAGTACTAAGCGTGTGTTGGGACAAGTGGTGTGAACCGGATCAAGGGATTTACATCTGTATGTGGGGGTCAGAGACGGTCTGCCCCGCAGGCATATCCATCGTTTTCCACCAGCAGTGGCAAGACGCCGGGGATGGGATAAGGTGGGACACCAGCCTGAAGGTGTGTGCGGTCCCATACACCCAGATCCCAGTCAATGCCACTGAGCTTGTGCCCTGCCCACGGTGCAGGCGGCGAGGTTATCCAGGGAAGATTGCCCCACCGCCACCAAGGGACCAGGGAATGGGTTGGTACTAGTCCCCACCGATCAGGTGCTGTGCCAGGGGGTACACTACATGGTAGCCTCCGTGATTTTAAATCTCACCGAGGGACATTTACTGGAGTGGTGCCCCAAAGAAACAGAGCAGCTATACCAGGCCCTATTAAAGGACATGTTCAAAAAGTTTTACGAGTTTGATTTTGCCCATGTGGACAAGACCGAATTGTACACCACACACAGAGAATTTTTGGGTAATGCAGGGAGGCAAAGAAGGGGAGTATGGAATGATGTTTTACTGCATTTAATACTGGGTCCTCTGTCATCAACAGCTTGGATGACATAAAGCTGCAGACCCAGATAAACGGTTTAAAAACACAGTTAAAAAGAATATTACTGGATGAGAACAAGGTAGTGGGCTCGGAGTTGCATGAGGACCAGGCCATGATGGTCCATTTAAAGGAGATCATAGCTGAGCTGGAAAAGCACGCAAAGACGGTAAATGCTCTCATAAGGGAGGACAGAAATGCTTCTGACCAGGCTGCACAGAATGAGGTGTGCTTGTTATATGGGGCGTGGTTACTGGGCGAGGGCCGCAGCAACCTGGAGGATTTAAAACAGGGTTTGGTCCCTTCCTGGATTAGCAACAAGCGCCTCGCAGCCCTCCACCCTTTTGAGAATGCATTGAGCCCGTGCCAACTCCGGCTAGCCTCCGAAGCCTATCCAGTCCCTGTGGATTGTGGGCGGTCCAACCACACAATCATGGGAGTAGTAGTTAGGATGCCAGTCATGGGTAGCACAGCCCGACCCATGCCGGTATACAGGGTAGAGAACATTGGAGTCATTCAAGTTGGTGTACACATTCGTTTCACAGCGGCCCTGCCTTACATCATAAAGTGGGAGCACGCTATGACAGGTACTGACTTCTCAGGGTGCCGGAGCCGGGGAGCACACATAATCCTGTGTCCCCAGCACTTGAACGCCTATTCGAAACCGCAGTGTGGGTTCAGAGCTGCTGAAGCAAAGCCTATAAATTGTACCATGGAGGCAATGGCACAAGGCCATGTTCCCATGCAGGTAGCATATATAGGAGGTGGGACATATTGTGTCACCACCGGCGCATCCCACTACCAGCATGGACAGCATAGCAGGTTTCCGGTTTGTGACAGCAGTTTCTGTTTTAAACCCGAGGCAGAAGTTCAAGTGGCCCAGGAGCGAATTGTCCCCATTCCTGAACCCTCCACTGTTCACCTCACTGTGAAGGAGAATTTTACGAATTTGCAAAAGTACGTAGCACACTTTGGCTATGAAATTCCCCCTCTCCCTGAACACCTTACCAAAATACTCAAAGCTGTTATAGTTTCACAGAAACATTTTTACACTCTCGAACAGAAAACAGTAGAGATAGGGACTAAGATATTGGATATTGTGATTCCACCCTGGTGGGACATTTTCAATACTATAGAGGTCCCTTCGTGGATCAGACTGGCTTCCCACATTCTCATGGTTTGTCAGTTAGGGATAGTGTTGTATTTAGTTTGTATTCAGTGTAAGGGAAAAAGTCGGTGGTCAGAATTCCGAAACCAGAGTATCTGGAAGGAACATTATGTAAAGGTGGAGGGAGATATGCCGGTTTAAGTCTTTTTCCCTGTATTTTGATTAATGGTTGTTGTTTCTTTGTGTTTGTTATTTTTAATAAAGGTTTTTCTTTTGTTGTTTTGCAACGCTGTTTAATAAAGATATGTGTACCAAGTGGTGCAGGGGTGTTGGAACCACTCCACGCTTGGATGTGTGTGTAAAGTCTGTAATTTTACTCTCTGTATGCTGATATACACTACATTTTCGCAGAATGGGAAGTGCATGTGTCGTGGGTGTATTAGATAGATAATTGCAGGAGAAGGTTGGCTATGGAGGGTCAGAAAAATTTTGCTCATCTTAAAAGTAGGATACTTCAAGCAAGTTTTAGTATCACAGGGGGGAGTGTAAGATTTGCAAAATTTCTACATTTCCCCGAAGGTTATTATTAATAAACTGGACACTGCGTGGAGATTTTTAATCAAAAAGGGTACCCAAGATGGCGTCCGTGCCTCGTGGCAGAAAGCCTGTGAGTTTTAAAATGGACTCTGCAACGCAGACAGCTTGTGGATCGAAACCAAAGCTGCAGTTTTATGTGAAGAGAGACTTTGTATTTTCAAACCAGACAGGACTTTGAATTATGTAATAGACCAAATTGGAGACAAATCTAAATTCAGTTAGACCTATAGTTAAGGCCATCAAGCAGTTTACATATATAATCGGAAACAGATTAAGAAAGCCATCAAGGCTGGACAGGCCCATCAAGGAACATTCCTGACAAAACAAGTCAATTATCGGGCCGATAGATGCGATTACCAGCTATCTAAAAACAGTTAATATGGATTGCTTCCATTATTTAAAATAGCCCACCAAGATTAAGACAAAGAACTAACCTGATTTGGCGCGCAGATAAGGGTTTTCGAAAGAGTATAATTGAAGGCCCCGGGTAGCAATCTCCCCTCTTCTCTCTCTGCTCTGCTCGGCTCTTTGGCCCCTCGCCCTCGTGGCTGTCGCTCTTTCCCCGTCCCGCGCTTAACCCCTGGCCTTTGCCCGTGCCTTTCCCCACTCCATCTGGAAATCACCCAGGCACTGCATCGGGCGGACACGGACAATTCAGGCCAGGCCAGGCGGGACGCGACAAGGAGAGGAGGGAAGACCAACTGAGGAAGACCAACTGAGGAAGACCAACTGAGGAGACAAACTGAGGGTAGGCTTCGAATCATCGGGCCTTCAGCCTCAGCCAACCTGCGATTATCTTCATACAAACTCAAACTGTCGGCTGAAGAAGAAGAATCATCCCTGCAAGGTAAAGTACTCAAACAGAGACTTTAACTTTGGGGTACTCGAACCTGGACAACGCCCCTGCAGTGCCCGGAGACCACGTGATGACGGCAGGCTCCAGAGAGCACCAAGAGCGAACCCCGGACCCCACTGCTGTTTTGAGTCCAACAAACCCTTTTGATTGGTGAGCATAAATTCTGGCCCCTCATAGCTTAATCTAGTTAGGTATAGGGGGTGGGATAAGGATAAGGGGATTGTTAAGCTAATTGTTTTCCCTCGATTTGCCGTGTGTTCCCCATTCCCTGTATAAGTATAGCTAGTTGTATTTGCCTGTAATTATATGTACTGGTAATTTCTCTTAAGACTGTATTAACTTTTCCTGTTTAATAAAATCCTGAGTTTTGCTTACATCCAAAACCGCCTGTCTACTCGAGTCTTTTCTGTATCGCTACCTGTACCTAAGTCCAGTGTCGAGAATCTCAGGGGTGTGGGAGCAATTCGAACCGCTCACGGGCAGTCAGAGGCATAACTGACTGGGCTCATGCGCCACCCCCTACAGAAATGGATAAGAACCTGAAGGAAAAAAATTTGCAGGGCTACATGGAAAGGGCGTGGGAGTGGGACTAGCTGAATTGCTCCTGCAGAGAGCTGGCATGGGCTCAACAGGGTGAATGGCCTCCTTCTGTACTGTAACCATTCTATGATTCTAAGGAGTAGGCTATGGAGTAGCTGGTGAGGCAATCAGCTTTAGCCATGAGATATGGAAAGATCAGTGGGACAGTTCAGAAAGCAGGTTAGTGGATGAACATCTAGGCAGTTGACAGTGCATCCATGTGAAGCAGCAGACAGCCATAAATTTTCATACCATTTTATGACTCCTTAATCCCAAAAGGTTTATGTTCACCCAGTTTATGTCCTATTTTCCTGCAGATCCATCAAAACAAACATAGGGCAAAGGGTGATGAAAAGGAGGAAGAAGATGACGATGAAGAGTAGGAGTAGGAGGGCCGAAATGTCGTCCTTATCGACTGAGGAAAATGTTGAGGATGATGACGAGGAGGGGTTAGATACTAAGTAGACTACGTGAAATCACGGGATTTGAAGACTCCATTATTCCAACACTACTGGGAGCTCCTTTTAATGCATGCTCGTGAGCTCCTGGCAGCATCAGTGAACATTAATGCAGAAAGCTCCAAATCACAATGGAAACTACAGAACTGACATTATCGGGTGGAAACCTAGAATTCATCTCAAAATATACCAGTGTGCTCATTTTCCACAAGCTTTCCAAAAATGGTGACTAAATTCAAGTGTAATTGAACAAATAACAAGAACTAACCAAAAGGTCAAAATTTAACACAGCAGTGAAGAACATTCTGAAGTCAATTATTAATGTATCATCTAATGAAACACACAACTGTACTGGTAGTGTATAGAAAAAATAGTTAAATAAAACAGTGTTGCTATGGAGACCAGTGTACATTCAAGTCTGTTTTAGCTTGTATGAATTTAGAATAGAGTTAATTGTTTTTTTCCATCCATATTTTCCACCGCTTTTCGAGTTCAATCATAAGTTAACATAAGAAATGAAGCATGTGATGACAGAGAAAAATGACAGAGATGAAGATCTGAAGAATAATGAAGAAGGCGAAGGAAAATAAGACATGTTTCTTCAGATTATATTTTTCCACATAAATAGCTCAAAGTGTTCAATGAATCTTTTTAATATTAGTGGTTTATTTTGGAACAATGGCTGAGAGCAGCTCAAAAATGCAAGCAGACCAACCTCATGAGGAAATCCTTTTAGCATGTTGAGATCCAAGCTAAGGTAGAATGCAAAGTAACATACAGAAAAGACTGCCAGGGAATGGGAGACAGATCCAGCACTCGGTCTAGGAACCAATCAGAATTTAGAGAGCAATCTCCTTTCCTTCTCTCCATGCACACGGGTACACATTCACTGTATCCTTTTAAATTAAATATACATATAAATTTCCACATTTGCCATTGTGGCTGCTCAATTGCCCAGAACAGATAAAATGGCAACATACACATGTATTCTCGCTGTCTGCACACATGTCTCATTATGTTTTGTTTTTAAGGATCATAGGGTCATATGGTGAATATAAGATGACCCAAGTCATGTTTTCAAACAGTGGTTAATTGGAATCAGGCCATGGGGATCCTATCTACTGAACAGTATCCTCCTTGTATGTGATCCATATTTCTGAATAATCTTACCAAAAGATCTGTTACAAAAATGTATGGGGTTTTTATAGGATATTCCTGGGCATGTATGGTGGTCTGCACAGAGCGGCATTAAAACGGAGTGGACTTAAACAGAGTGTTTTATTTGGGAATTTGGAAAGAGTGGGAATTCGGAGAAGAGGGGGAAGGAGTTGTTGCTTTTTGCCTACAATACTTCTAGTGCTTTGTGTTACAGGTAGATATTTAATTTCAGTACCCTTAACTTAATCTAGATCAAGTAAGTAGTCAAGAAACTACACTGTAAACTAAGTTACCTAATTACAAATTTAATTAAATGTAATTAAATAAATCAAGGTCATATAGGGATGGCAGTGCAGGTGGTATGCCACAACTGCAGCATGTGGGAGTTTGTGGAGAGCACTGTGATCCAGGACAACCACGTTTGCAGTAAGTGCCTGCATCTTGAGGAACTTCAGCTCAGAGTTTTTGAGCTGGAGTCTGAGGTGCAGACATTGCGGGGCATCAGGGATGGGGAGAGTTACATGGACACTTTGATCCAGGAGGCTGTCACGTCCCTTAGGTTAGGTAGTGGTACAGGTCTGGTTAGTGGTCAGGGACAGGAGGGTGTGACTGCAACTCAGGCAGGTAAGGGGACCCCAGGTGCAGTGCTGGAGGAACCTCAGCCTTTGCCCTTATCCAACAGGTATGAAGTTCTTGCTGCCTGTGTGGATGAGGGAAAAACTTGCAGGATGGATGAGCAAGCTGACCATGGCACCATGGTGCAGGAGGCCATTCAAGTGGGGGGAGTGAAAGGGAATGGAATGTAGTTGTGATAGGGGACAGTATAGTCAGGGGGATAGATACTGTTCTCTGCAGCCGTGACCGAGAATTCCAAAGGTCATGTTGCCTGCCTAGTGCTAGGGTTAAAGACATCTCCTCACGGCTGGAGGAGAATTTGGTGTGGGGGAGGGAGGATCCAGTTGTCGTGGTCCACGTAGGAACCAACGACATAGGTAGAACTAGGAATGAGGTTCTGCTGAGGGAGTTTGAGGAGCTAGGGTCTAAATTGAAAAGCAGAACCTCAAAGATAATAATCTCTAGATTGTTACCTGAGCCGTGCGCAAATTGGCATAGGGACAAATAGATTAGAGGTTCAAATGCATGGCTCAAAGAGTGGTGTGGGAGGAAGGGGTTTCGATTCATGGGGCACTGGCACCAGTACTGGAGAATGAGGGAGCTGTTCCGTTGGGACAGGCTCCACTTAAACTAGGCTGGGGCCAGTGTCCTGGCGAACCGAATAACTGGGGCAGTAGACAGGGCTTTAAACTAATGAAGTGGGGATGGGAGGATTCAGGAAAGAGTAAATTTAAAAGCAGCGAGAGAAATGTTAAGGCTCTAGAGCAGAGTAGTTTTGGGTAAAAATAAGAGTGGGTCAGGAAAGGACAGAGAGAGTAAAAAAGGTAATAAGGCATCAGTGACTAAGGTGACGTCAGGGGAAAATAGAAATAAGTCAAAGTTAAAGGCATCTGAAAGCGCGGAGCATTTGCAACAAAATAGATGAATTAACAGCGCAGATAGAAATTAATAGGTTTGATCTAATAGCCA
This sequence comes from Somniosus microcephalus, assembly GCF_052327205.1. Lineage (NCBI taxonomy): Eukaryota > Metazoa > Chordata > Chondrichthyes > Squaliformes > Somniosidae > Somniosus > Somniosus microcephalus. Next base: position 165,473,735 of record NC_140988.1, read on the forward strand.
TTACAGAGAAGTGGTTGCAATGTGGCCAAGATTGGGAACTAAATATTCTAGGATACTTAACTTTTAGAAGAGATAGGCAAAATGGAAAAGGAGGAGGGATAGCCCTGATAATGAAGGATGGGATAAAAACAGTAGAGAGAAAGATCTTAGCTCCAAAAATCAAGAGGTAGAATCAGTTTGGGTGGAGTTAAGAAACAGCAAGGGGCAAAAACATTGGTGGGAGTTGTTTATAGGCCCCCAAACAGTGGTTGTAATGTAGAGCAGAGTAAAGGGAAGCGCAAAGCAACCACATTTTTCCCCCTTGGTCTTCTTATCTAAGGAAGGATATACTTGCCATAGAGGGAGTGCAATGAAGGTTAATCAGACTGATTCCTGGGATGGGGGGATTGTCCTATGAGGAGAGAGTGAGTAGACTAGGCCTATATTCGCTAGAATTTAGAAGAATGAGAGGTGATCTCATTGAAACATACAAAATTCTTACAGGGCTTGTCAAGGTAGATGCTGGGAGGATGTTTCCCCTGGCTGGGGAGTCTAGAGCCAGGGGTCACAGTCTCAGAATAAGGGGTCAGCCATTTAGGACTCAGATGAGGAGAAATTTCTTCACTCAGACGGTAATGAATCTTTGGAATTCTCTACCCCAGAGCGCTGTGGAGGCTCAGTCATTGAGTATATTCAATACAGAGATCAATAGATTTTTGTAAATTAAGGGAATCAAGGGATATGGGGATTGTGCAGGAAAGCGGAGTTGAGGTAGAAGATCAGCCATGATCTTATTGAATGACGGAGCAGGCTCGAGGAGCCAAATAGCCTACTCCTGCTCCTATTTCTTATGTTCAACTGTTCAACAACAGTAACTGCACTCCAAAAAAAGTAATCCACTGTGTGAACTGCTTTGAGACGTTTCGACAATATGTTAAAATGCTGTATAAATCTAAGTATTTCTTTTCATTCCTTTCTACTTACTACCTTAATCGGTGGAATCATTGGAGGAAGTACTCAACCGTTGACTAGAATAATTAATATTAGGCTTAATTAAGGTAGAGAAGCCAAGATGTAGTAGTGTTTACTCCTAATGTTGGTACACAGGAAAGATTGGTTGAAGCAGCAGTACTCGGCTTTAGGCAGAGTCAATTTGTTCGTTTTCAATTTGTATCTGTCCCATTTTCATAGCTCTCATTTAGAGAGTAACTGTATCAAATGCATAGAAAAATGAAACATGTTATTACTATATGTTAAGTGATTCTTAATTTCACATTGAACTGTCATAAAAAGATTATTTTGAATCACTTGCAGGAAATGGCAAGCTCTTAAGTGGTTTACCAGCCTGATTTATTTAAACTTTTGAAAGATTTCCAAGCACTAGATGTACTTCAGTATTATTGAGATGTTATTTCTGGGCCAGCCACAAATGATCCCAGGCATGTTAACATTTATATTTTTATTACGGCCAATTTTACAAAATCAGGCTCCCTGCAGGAAGCCTCACCCACCAATAGTGCAGGTCAGGATTGCAGGCGCATGTTCTCAAATGATTTTCCATCCATTAAAATGAATGGTAAATCATGGGGAGTGTGCACCCAAATTCCCGATATGTGATCCTAGGAAGTGAAACTCCCCAAATTGGGGAGATAAATGTGTTATGCTGCAGGTAGGCACTTGCTGCAGCGCTGGAAATGGAGGGAGTACCATTGAAGGGGTTAGAAACCTCTGAAACCTACCACAAAATTCAAAGGGGGAGAAATTCTCCTTGAGGTCCTTTTGGGGCGCTAAGTCAAAAATGTTTGAAAATTTAACGCCAGGTGCGAACCTTTTCAAGCATTTGAGAAAGTCCCATTTTTTGCCCAAAGAGGCAAGTGGAGTGCTTGATTTAGCGCAAGAAGCAGGGAATGTCCCGGTCCGGGGCGATGTGGTCAGCAGTGCCACGTGTGCCCATGGGCGGTGCTGTGCGTTGCAGGGGCTCTTCTCTCAATTAAAGGGAAGGGCTCCCCGCTGCAAGCTCTGCATTTTTTTTGTCATCTGCTGGAGCACCGGAGTGCGGGAGTGCCGGGCTGACCAATCGCAGCACTCAGCCTGTGTCTGGTGCTCATAAAAGTTTTGTTTAAAAATCTGCAATTTTTTTCATGTCGGCCAGCCACCGTGCCTTTAAATGGCACCCCGTGAGCAACTGGCCTCACTGCTTGCGATCCCTGCAGCAGTCGGTAACATTGCCCGGAGCTACTGCGTGGCACGAGGGGGAGTTTTTCTCCCGAGGCGCTACCGGGGCTCTGCGCCCGGAGATGACATCATGATCTCTGGGCGCAGAAGATCGGGGCGATACTCGGTAGCACCGCCGCTAACCTCCCGTGGAATTTCGCGGGAGATGCGGTTATTGCCTCGAGGGGGCGAAAAGCCATTTGCACCTCCCACTGGAGGGGAATTTCGCCCCCATAGTTTCATGGCTTTGAATGACCTCTTACTGTTTCAAAGTCAAGAGTAGGTAAGAAACGAAGGGGAGGTGGCCAAATTGTTGCTCTCATCTGCCTCCTGCCACAACTGGCCCACTACCACATCCTTCTGACCTATTTCCCCATGAGTCCACAGCATGGAGGCATGAAGGCAAGGAAATGGATTGATGTTCCAAGCCCTTCCCCATTACTGTCACTTAAATATGGTAGGATGGACAAAGTTTGAACAGCTGAAATCTGTGCCGGGGTGGGGTGCAGGAGTAGGGGAGGGGAGCAGATAAGCTTTGGAGGCCAGATTTAGGAGCAGGACTAAGTGGTAGGACTTCCCATCTATTTTCCTTGGGACACTACTTCAGGATTGGCCAAAAATGGTCAGATTCCCAGAGGAAAATCAAGGCATTGGTTTCATGAATTTTGTGTTCTGATACCACAAACCCCGTTCCCCCACCCCTCCACCCACTGACAGGATTTTTATTCTGTGGGATTTTTACACTCAGTATTGTACATAAATTTGATGAGTCACATTTCACTGTGTGCTTGTTAACATTTAATAAACTCAGGGCTCGAAATTGGGTACCTTAGCATCTCCCATTAGCGCCTCCAGGGGACGCTAACGGGGCACAAATGACTTTTCGCCCGGGCGCGGCACCGCTAGCGTCTCCTGCTAAATTCAGCAGGAGGTTAGCGGCAACGGTAACTGGTAGCGCCCTGCTCTGCTGTGCATCATCACCGTGCGCAGCGTCCCATTTTCACACCGCCTGCAAAATTGGCCCGTGCCCCCTAAATCTACGCCGGGTAATGAAAGCAAGCGATTCAGGGGGCGGGAATGGAGCAGCAGGAGGCTCATGGGGCTCTAAATAAAGGGGAGGTGGCAGGTGGTGAAAAAAAAAATCGGTCGACTTACTTGTCGTGGCTTGTTGCGTCTTTGAACGCGGAGTCTACGCCACGATCTGGCAGCCCGGCACTCCTCTTGTGTGCCGGGCTGCTAGCACAGCACCCCACTCACCGGTGGTCCAGATAGGGCCTCGTAGAGTTGTAAGCTTGGGCCATTCCCTTTAATGAGGGGAAGAGCCCTTCCATGTGGCAGCGCTACGTGGCCCAGTTCGTAGTGCTGCAGAACACACCACCCCAATATTCGGGGTTAGCGCTCTAAGAAGAAAGTGGTGCACTTGAATTAGCATTCCACCTCCCTTTTGGGGTGCTAAAACAGAATTTTGCAGTCGTCGGTGCTAATTAGCACCGGGCGCTAAAGGTAGCGCCCAGGCGAGGTTAGCGCCCCAAAATGGTCGATACCGAATTTTTCTCCCCCAGTGTTTACTGGCTGCAAATGTTTGCATGTGATCAGGATTTTAGCCAGCAAACTCTGCCTTACTGGTTCAACAGAATGGAAGAAGGGAAGGAGGGATTGGCAGAACAGGAAAGCTTCTTAAAATGAATATTCCAAACTTATATCCATAATTCAGAATATTAAAATTGATGTAACAATGAGAATGCAAGAGGAAAAGAGTAACTTTTCTTTTCCTTAATATTTTCAAAAGGTTATTGCTTGATCTTCAGTGGCATTGCTCATCAACATTTTTTTTAAATGGTGCCTCTCCCTTCCTGTAACTGTCTCTGTTTGTCTCCTGCAATCTAATTCTTTCTGTCTTTGTTTTAGTTTTAGTAGAATGTGATTAGTTGTAACTGAACCAATTAAAGTTGACACCACAGAGCTGGTTCCTGGCTCTAGGCTCTGAGTGGTTGAATGGACGATGGTCTCTGGATTCTGATTGATTGAAGTTTGGATATGTGCTTGCTGGGAGGGACTCTACAGCACTATGGTATTATATCACACAGCACATGGACACATGTGCAGACAGATGTGAGATTTTTAATTAAAACAGACATGTTCAGTTTTCAGACGGGTTGTTGAGACAGTACAGAATTCCAATATATTGAAATAACATTGAAGTAGTAAGGCCGCCAATTTTAACTCTGCAAGATCACTTACTGTAATATTAAGTTTGGTGATGTTTTGTATGCCACAAATCTAACTGGAACAGGTCATTTGTAGAAAAAAAATAAAATCACAAAAAAAAAAGTGCCTAAAATACCTCCTGGGTTATGCAGCAAAAAGGTAAGGCTGTCAAGGGTTATGGGGAGCGGGCAGGGAAGTGGAGTTGAGGCCAAGATCAGATCAGCCATGATCTTATTGAATGGCGGAGCAGGCTCGAGGGGCCAAATGACCTACTCCTGCTTCTATGTCTTATGTTCTTATGAACTGAACATTTTATAAAATGCGAAACCTTCTTTCCCCGCATAGTTGCAGCCATTTTTAGCCAGTTTGCTCTGGCCTGTTTAAAAATCCCTTGCAAACTCACCAAATATGTGAAAAGCTATTATTTCTGATTAAAAATATTAAATTCAATACATCTCAGTTTTAAACAGACACTTTGCTTTTCAAGGTCCAAAACCAAAATCCCCCCGCCCCCCAATTAAAATCATACAATAGGGCAGATTTATCTTTGCCCTGCACCTGGGGAATCAACACAAGGCAGACAAAAAAGGATGGGGACCCATTATTCCAAGGCCCCACCCCCACTGCATCCAGCTGCAACTGCTTGATCCTTCCCCACAGGCCGCAACTGGGCCTGCATCTGCAGTAGACACGTGCCCACTGATGGTATTCAAATGAGGTTGGTGGGAGGTAATTCTGGCATCATGCCTCATTTTTCTGTAGTTTGCCCTGGTCCTGGGAATGTTTTTTTTTTAAAAACCACCTCTCAGGATGTTTTGAGGCATGTTGGTCCTCTGGCTTGTAGAATTCGCAAAATTGAATATTGTCCTATAAGGGTCTATTGGCAGAAAAGGCCTTGGTTTTAAAGACTGTTTTAAAAGAAGCCCAGAAAAAGGGGCACACAAAATGGCCACCAGACCCCGTGACCAGCTTTTGGGACACTTTAAAATGGTTCCTGCAGTCCCCAGACAGCTTTTGTGGATTCAGCCCACAGTAGGTTCTGGAAAGCAGTTTCAGGGAAAACGAAACCAGACAGAGCCCCATACATATAGATTGGATGCAGATCCGGTCAGATCGGCCTGTAGATAAAGGCCATCTAAATGTTTACCCAGACAAAGGGGAACAGATTCAAGTTCGAAGGACATTAAAGACAATACAGGGTCGTTCCAAACCAGAGATGGCAGTTACCGGCCATCCCGAAGATACTTTAAAAACAAAGAATACCCCGCTGTGCAACAAGCCCGCCAAAAGTTAAACAAAGACTAACCTTGATTTGGCGGGAGATAAGGGCCTCCATGAAAAGGTATAACTGGAGTCCCGGGGTAGCCATCGGTAGCTTGTAGCTTATGCAGCTTTTGGAGCTTGGTGGAGAGCTTTTGCAGCGTTTGCAGCTTTCGGTGCGCTTCTTAGCCTTGGGAAGGCTTGACATCAGAGAAGGTGGTTCGAAGAAGAAGAAGACAAGACCCGGGGTAGTCATCGGGAGATCATCGACAAAACCCCGGGCCGTTGATGAGAAGAAGAGGAGACGAAACGCCCTACCGATCGGGTAGCCAGCGTTGCGTGTAGGAGCATGGAAAAATCGAGGCTGTGACCACCATCGTCGTCTGCAGGAACACCGAGAAGACAGCCGGTGGGCGAAACGATGGACGGCGAGTCCTGCTGACTGAAGGTGGCCGAGACGCCATCAGCCTGGGCAGCCCGCTGCGCCTACAGTCCACTGACCACGTGGAGACAGGACGCCTGAGAGGATCAAAACGCAGACTTCAAAACCTCTATGTTTCTAATTGGAATGGTGAGCATGTTTCTGGCCCCTCATAATCTAATCTAGCTAGGCTTAGGGGTTGGGCATTTTGGGTACAATTTAACAATGAGTTGTTGTCCCTCGATGTTCTGTGTGTTTCCCCATTTCAGGATGAACCTTGTAAAACATAATATGCCTGTAGGTATGTTGGTTAGTACTGTATTATGATTTGTTTTCCCCTCCCATGTACCTTATTGGCTTACATTCAATATTTGTTTCTTTGTACAATAAAATTTCATTTCATTTCATTAAATTTTGGTCTATAGAGTATTCTCTACATTGTAGTTCCTGCCTCAAAGTCCAGTGTATAGAACCTAAGGGGCGAGTGGGTCGAACCACTCAAGGTTTTACTGTGCAACAGAGAGAGGCCTCTAGAGTGAGAAACCTCTGCGATCTAAAACCCCTTACAGGCTGCTGATCTCATAGGCTGAAATGCAGCTGATGGCCTGAGCTGCCTGTAGGTGTGCTCAAATATGCTCCCAACCAGGGCCAAGCCTGTGCTAGGAGTTCCCCTTTAGGGAAATGAAGATCAGGAGAGATGTAAAAAGGGCTGCCGATTATCACCCATTTTACATTAACACACAAAGTCAAAATTACCCCCAATATTAGGTAGTAAACGCACATCAGTGTTTAGAACTAGGGGGCACAGTCTCAGGATAAGGGGTTGGTCATTTAAGACCGAGATGAGGAGGAATTTCTTCATTCAGAGTGTTGTGAATCTTTGGAATTCTCTGCCCCAGAGGGCTGTGAATGCTGAATCTTTGAGTTTATTCAAGGCTGAGATAGATAGATTTTTGGACTCTAGGGGAATCAAGGGATATGGAGATCGGGCAGGAATGTGGAGTTGAGGTCGAAGATCAGCCATGACCTTATTGAATGGCAGAGCAGGCTCGAGGGGCCGTATGACCTACTCCTGCTCCTATTTCTTATGTTCTTATACTCTCTCATCAAGATCAGAATGCCAGGCAAAACTCCCTCTTCGTCTTCAAATAGTCCCAAAGGATCTTTTACATTCACCTAAACAGTTAGATGGGACCTCGATTTACCATCTGATCTGAAAAATGGTACTGTTGAGATACCGCGGCAAACGTGGGAGTCGAGACCAGAGTTGGTGAAACACAACTGCTTTAATCTACATCATGGCAAAGAAAGAGCTTGAAAAGCCCACGCAACCACTTAAATACTCCCCAGACAGGAAGTGCTCCCAGCAGCCTGTCCCTGTGGGAAACAAGTTGCCGGAGGAAAGGGCCCCCGGCTGGGGGCGGCTGCTGCCGGCAGTGCGCCTGCGTAAACTGTCCGTGCTGCCGTGAGCGGATTATGTCCAATGGTGGCGTGTCGCCACAGAGCTCCCTCCAGAATCCGCTTAGGAGGAGTGGGCGAGTCGTGACGGTGGTCTAATGGTTCTACCGGAGCGGCTCTGAGTGGTCGCCGGTCTAGTTGGTGGGGCCGGGCGGTTCGCCGCCGGCTGTGTTGGCTTGCTGGCGGGACGGCCTCTAGTTGGAGGTCGGGCCACGGGGACCTGTTCCCCTGGTTCTGTGTGTGCTGGTTTGAGCCGGGCGATGGAGACTGTTTCGACCCTGTCGCCGAGTCGCAGCTTGAAGACCTTGTCCCCGGTTTGTAGTACCTCGTACGGGGGTCGCAAGGGTCCGCGGTGCGCGTCGTGTCACACGAAGGCGAAGCGTGCCTGCTGTAAGTTTGGCGGGACGTGAGGTGCGAGTTCGCCATGTCGGTTGACCGGAAGTGGGGCGAACTGTTGAGCGGAAGAGACAGAGTTGAGCCGCTGCTGTTCGGCCGACCAAGGCGTGGTAGCCTCCGGGAGGAATTCGCCTGGTACGCGCAGCGGTTGTCCATAGACTAACTCCGCTGCTGAGGGCTGGAGGTCTTCCTTGACCGCGGTGCGTAGGCCTAGTAGCACCCACGGTAGGCGGTCAGTCCAGGTACTGTCCTGCAGGTCGGCGCGGAGTGAGGCCTTGAGTGATCTGTGGAAGCGTTAACAAAGCCCGTTGGCCTGCGGGTGGTACGCCGTGGTTCGGTGGAGCGTCACCCCGAGGTTGCGTGCTGTGGCCGTCCAGAGTTCGGAGGTGAACTGGGCGCCTCTGTCAGAGGTTATGTCGGCCGGTATGCCGAACCTCGCGACCCAGGTGTTAACGAACGCCCTGGCGATGTCGGCTGTGGTGGTGGAGATCAGCGGCACTGCCTCAGGCCAGCGTGTGTAGCGGTCGACCATCGTGAGGAGATAAGTTTTGCCTTGCGATGGCGGCAGAGGACCGACGATGTCGACGTGTACGTGGTCGAAGCGACGGCTGTGTACCTCGAAGTCTCCCAGGGGTGCTTTTGTGTGCAGCTGTACCTTAGCCCGTTGACAGGTGAGGCAGGAGGTGGCCCAAGTCCGAACATCTTTGCTGAGGCCACGCCAGACGAAGCGCTGCGAGAGGAGTTTGATGGATGCGCAGGAACCCGGATGGGAGAGCCCGTGGAGCGCGTCAAAGATGCGGTGGCGCCAGGTTGCAGGGACGACTGGCCTGGGTTGGCCGAGTGAGACGTCGCAAGTGACTGCCGTGGCTTCGGGCCCGTGCGCGACCTTGGCTAGGTGTAGCCCTGGCAGGCTGGTAGCCGCCGAGAGGAGGTCTGGGTCCGTGAGCTGGGCTGCTGCTAGCTGCGCGTAGTCAACCGCGAGGTGATTCGCGCAGATGGCGGGACGGGAAAGGCAGTCGGCGACAATGTTGTCTCTACCGGAGACGTGCTGGATGTCCGTGGTAAACTCGGACACGGCCGCGAGCTGGCGTTGCTGCCTAGCGGACCAGGGTTCAGTGTGCTTGGCCATTGCATATGTGAGCGGCTTGTGGTCCATGTATGCGGTAAAGGGACGGCCCTCCAGGAGGAACCTGAAATGGTGGACCGACAGGTGGAGCGCGAGGAGCTCGCGGTCGAAAGTAGAGTATTTGACCTCCGGGGGGCGCAGTTGGCGGCTGTAGAAGGCAAGTGGCTGCCACGCGCCACTGACCCACTGCTCGAACACGGCTCCGACCGTGTGGTCGGAGGCGTCGGTGGTGAGCGCGACCCGGGCATCGGCCCTCGGGTGCGCGAGCAGGGTGGCGTCGGCGAGCGCGTTTTTGGTGGTGTCGAAGGCGGCTGACGTGTCACTGGTCCAGGCTACGGCCATCTTGCCGGATTTACCTCGGAGGGAGTCGTATAGGGGCTTCATGAGGGCTGCTGCTCTGGGGATGAACCTGTTGTGGAAGTTCACCATCCCGAGGAACTCCTGGAGGCCCTTGATGGTTTTGTGGCGGGGGAATTGCTGGACGGCCTGCACCTTGTTGGGCAGGGGGACGGCCCCAGCAGGGGTGATGTGGTGGCTGAGAAAATCGATCTCGGCTAGGCCGAATTGGCACTTCGCCGGGCTGAGGATGAGCCCGTGTTGGGCTAGGCGCCCGAACAGGATGCGAAGGTGTTCGAGGTGTTCCTGTTGGGAGGAGCTGGCCACGAGAATGTCGTCTAGATAGACAAATAGGAAGTTCAGGTCCCGGAGGACTGAGTCCATAAGGCGCTGGAAAGCCTGGGCTGCATTCTTGAGGCCGAAGGGCATTCTCAGGAACTCGAACAGGCCGAATGGGGTGATGACGGCCGTTTTGGGGATGTCCGCGGGGTGTACGGGGATTTGGTGGTAACCACGCACCAGGTCGACTTTGGAAAAGACGGTTCGTCCGGCCAGTCGGGCCGAGAAGTCCTGGAAGTTCGGCACCGGGTATCGGTCGGGGGTGGTGGCGTCGTTGAGGCGGCAGTAGTCCCCGCAGGGGTGCCAGCCTCCACCGGGCTTGGGGGCGATGTGGAGGGGCGAGGCCCAAGGGCTACTGGAGCGGCGGATGATGCCGAGTTGCTCCATGGTGGTGAACTCGGCCCGCGCGATTTCCAGCTTGGCCGGGTTGAGTCTGCGGGCGTAGGCAGAGACCGGGGGGCCGGTGGTGGGGATATAGTGCTCCACACCATGTTTGGCGGCTTTGGCCAAAAAGGTCGGGTTGGTGAGGGCGGGAAACTCGGCTAGAAGTGCTGAGTAGTCGTCCGTGGCTCTGGCGAGGCAGTAGGTTGTCAGGCCAGCCGAACGGGCCGGGGTGAATGCGCCAGGGATGGGGGCCATAGTGTTGATGTCGACGAGGCGGTGCCTCGGAATGTCGACAAGGAGGCCGTGGGCGCGTAGGAAGTCGGCGCCGAGGAGTGGGCAGAGGACCTTGGCTGTGAGGAACTCCCAGCGGTAGCGGTGGCCTGCGAGGTCGAGCGTGACCATACGGGTGCCGTATGTGCGGATGTCAGAGCCATTGGCTGCGGCCAGCGTGATACCCCGTGCGCCGCGTTGGATTTCGAGGGCGGAGGCGGGGGTGATGCTGTGCTGGGCTCCTGTGTCGCACAGAAATCGGCGGTTGGTGCTGTCGTCGGTGACGTACAGTAGGGGCCCCTTTTGCCCCGCGGTCATCGTGGGGGCCGGTGCGGGGGGGGGTTTGAAAGTGCACGGTGGCGTGCAGCGTTGGGCCCTAGTGCCAAAACGGGTGTGGTAGTAGCAGTGACCCGGAGTGGAAGGGCGGTCGGGCCTAGTGGGCCGGGGAGACCGCGTGGTCGTTGCCGTGAGGTCGGGCGCGACGTCGCGGGCGGTCTGCGCGGAGAGCAGCCGGTCGGCCTTTTCGGCTATCTCATTCAGGTCCGTGGAGCCAGACTCCACAATGAGCGGGCGGATGCTGGCGGGGAGCTGCCGAATGAAAAGCGTGCGAAAGAGGGCGCCGGGGTTTTTGTCGTCCGAGAGGGACAGCATGTGGGAAAGCAGGTCCAACGGTGAAGCGTCACCAAGGCCTGGGAGGTCGAGGAGTTGGCAGTTGCGCTGGTAAGAGGGCGCCTGAAATTTTTTAAGAAGCGCGGCCTTCAGATGTTCATACTTGCCTTCCACTGGTGGATCCTGCAGCGCTGCCCAAACCTTGGGAACTGTGGCGTAGGTGAGAGAGGCGACGAGGTAGTCGTACTTCGTGGCGTCGACTGTAATGCTTCTCAGCCGGAATCTGGACTCGGCTTGAACGAACCAGGCCTCGGCCAGGTTCTCCCAAAAGTCCGGTAGTTTAACCGTGACTGCGTTTGTATCCGCCATGCTAGCTTAGGATTCGTCCTGAGCGTCGGGGTCACCAGTGTTGAGATACCGCGGCAAATGTGGGAGTTGAGACCAGAGGTGGTGAAACACAACTGCTTTAATCTACATCATGGCAAAGAAAGAGCTTGAAAAGCCCGCGCAACCACTTAAATACTCCCCAGACAGGAAGTGCTCCCGGCAGCCTGTCCCTGTGGGAAACAAGTTGCCGGAGGAAAGGGCCCCCGGCTGGGGGTGGCTGCTGCCGGCAGTGCGCCTGCGTAAACTGTCCGTGCCGCCGTGAGCAGATTATGTCCAATGGTGGCGTGTCGCCACAGTACCATAAATATTGAGCCGCTCACTCTACTGGGCTGAAGTGTCAGTCTAGATCATGTGCTTAAGTCCAGGACTCCATGTCCTGGAGTAGAGCTTTAAGAGTTCTACCAACTGAGTCAAGCTGATATCCACAGCACCAAAATGATTTTTGTAAATGTCCGACTGCAAGAACAGTCTTACACCAGTCCTCCTGGCTTCACATCACCCTCAACGGTTTCTTCTTCTTCCTCAGCCAAGGCTTCAATCTGACCATGGTGTTCACTTCTATGGATAGTAAAATGAAGCAAAAATACAGCAGACACCATCAATGAGGTCCTGCTATTTTGGAAAGGCTGTCACATGATAGAAGTGTTTTCCTTGGCAAACAAAGCTTTATCGTTTGTTTTACGCATCATGGAACTGAAGGCTAATCACAATGTGCCACATGTCAGTATTGGTGGCTTGGAAAGAAGATATAATGCTGTAGTAACCCTCACAGCCACAGACAGGGCTGTCCCTGTGGTATATCTTGTCTTTTGTGACAGCCTTCCTTATGAAGCATAGATGGCGAAGACAGGTCTCCTCAGCTATCCCAGTGCTGAACCTTTGGCTCCTGACAGGAAGCCAACTGGGTGCCAGATACCTGAGTTGCAATCATATCTGCTTTTGTTAAGTTTGCCTGAACTGCTTATCCTCCTCCAAATCCATCATTGCAACATCCATCTTAAACAGTTGAATGTTGCTAAATGAGTGAACGGTAAAAAGATTGAAGATCGTGAATTTGACGTGGCAGAAATTTACAGAAGACTGACAGCAATTAAAATGTAAAATGAGGCTCAAACACACTCTGTGTGAGAGTTCCAAAAATTGGATAAGTACAAAAATGTTTTACGTCACTGAATTCAGTGCTTTGAGAATTGGGCACTCGGACCTATTTGCCTGATTCAGCAAGGCACACTTGCAGAACGTGCGGGTACACTATCACAGCACACCCTCATGGAACTGATACCTGGGGTTAATTATAGTAACATAAGGGGCGATTTTAACCCTATGTGCCTGGCACAAACCAGGCAGGAGGGCAGTTAAAATCACCCAGGTCACTTACTCACCCTGACCCGTCAAATGCTGACATTCCACAGTTTTCACCTGTTCAACTGAGCAGGCAGCAAGGACGCCCGCTCAAAGCTGGTGGGGTCCTTTTTAACATATACATGTCAGCTCCTGATGTTGGCATTGGGACCAGACTGCATTTTTACTAGGGAGCCTGAGCAGGCAGAGGCAGTGAGTTTCCCGCGCATGACCATCGCCAAATCCCCCACCCTCAACATTCTGAGCAGTCACCATTGACCAGAAACTTAGCTGGACCAGCCACATAAATACTGTGGCAAAAAGAGCAGGTCTAAAGCTGGGTAATCTGCGGTGAGTATCTCACCTCCTGACTCCCCAAAGCCTTTCCACCATCTACGAGGCACAAGTAAGGAGTGTGATGGAATATTACCTCCACTTGCCTGGATGAGTGCAGCTCCAAGACTCAAGAAGCTCGACACCATCCAGGACAAAGCAGCCCGCTTGATTGGCACCCCATCCACCACCTTAAACATTCACTCCCTCCACCACTGGCGCACCGTGGCTGCAGTGTGTACCATCTACAAGATGCACTGTAGCAACTCGCCAAGGCTTCTTCGACAGCACCTCCCAAACCCATGACCTCTACCACCTAGAAGGACAAGGGCAGCAGGCACATGGGAAGTTCCCCTCCAAGTTACACACCATCCTGACTTGGAAGTATATCTCTGTTCCTTCATCGTCGCTGGGTCAAAATCGTGGCACTCTCTCCCTAACAGCACTGTGGGAGTACTTTCACCACACGGACTGCAGCGGTTCAAGAAGGCGGCTCACCACCACCTTCTCAAGGGCAACTAGGGATGGACAATAAATGCTGGCCTTGCCAGCGACGTCCACATCTATGATCGAATTTTAAAAATGTGGATTAGGGCCAGAAGAGGCCCAAAAAGAGAAGTTTTCAAATTCACTTTTGTTGTGGGGCCAGGAGGAGCAGGAGCGCATCTTCTGGCCCCACAAGAAAAGTTTAAGCCTCCCCACCACTAACTCACACACACCCTTTTCCCACCCCACCACCCCGATCTTGGGGACTCCTGTGGGACTGCATGACATCCACTTAGTTGCCAGCGGTGAACGACTTCTGGGCTGTGCAGCTTTCCATCACCTCCCATTGACTTTCTGCCCTGAATGAGTGGAAAGTTGGCCAGCAACATTTAAATGAGGCTCTGGTGTTAAAATACCCTGGGCCTCAATTTTGGAGCACTGCTCACCCACCCAAAACTGGCTCGCAATTAAAATCCAGGCCATAGTGATAATTTCAGGCAGAGGAAGACCTTTGATCCATCTAGCCCACCTATCCACAGTATTCCCTTAGTACATTTCCAATAACCCTGAAGCCCATTGGTTTACAAGAACTTACCTAGTTTTTTCTTGAAACTCATTGGGGGAAAAATTAGTTAGTAACCATTTTGGGTCGGTAACATCACCTGGGTGCTAAATTTAGCGCCCAGCGAAAAATAACGCCAGTGATCGCTAACTTCAGTTTTAGTGCCACAAGAGGGAGGTGGAGCGCTGATTCAAGCATTCCACTTCCATCTTAGAGCGCTAACCCCGAATATCGGGGCGGTGCATTCTGCAGCGCTACGCACTGGTCCACGTAGAGCTGCCACATGGAAGGGCTCCTCCCCTCATTAAAGGGGAGGGCCCAAGCCCACAACTCTGCGGGGTCCTACCTGGACCACCGGGGAGTGGGGTGCCATGCCAGCAGCCCAGCACACAAGAGGCGTGCCGGGCTGCCAGATCGCAGCATGGACCCCACGTTCGAAGAGGCAACAGGCCGCGACAAGTAAGTCGGCTGATTTTTTTTTTCCCCCGCCCACCACCAACCCTTTAGTTAGTACCCCTTTAGTTAGAGCCTCCTGCCGCTCTATTCCTGCCCCCTGAATCGGTCGCTGTCATCGCCCGATTCAGGGGGAGTGATATGCCATCAATAACTCAAAGACAAGGATTCAACTGAAGGCTTTTAATCACTAAGAACATTGCAGCATTGCAGGTCTCCCCACATCGGGTTCGTCTGGTAGGAATGACTCATACAGCTCTTGAGACCTTTATATGGCAAAAGACAGGGGCGTAGCCAATACACACAATAGGAACAAAAGGGGGCGGTTCACACAATACAAGTAGGTAAAACACATGGGCTGATGAAGGCATATATTTCATCACATTCACCCCTTCTACAGATTTAGTCTGTCCGGGGGTGTGATAGTCCTTCCTGAACGTCGCAACAGTACCTCGGGTTCCGACCGGGAGTCCGTGGTGCCCTCCTGGGCATACCCATGTGCTGGGGGTGTTGCAGGTACTTCTGGGGGTGGTGAGGATACCTCTGGGGATGGTGGAGGTTCTTCTGGGGGTGGTGGTGATGGGTCGTCGTCGTCGCTTCCTGCCGAGGCGAGGTCCTTTATGGACACGGTGTCTTCACGCCCGTCGGCGTGCTTGACGTACATGTACTGTGGGTTTGCGTGGAGTAGGTGTACTGCCTCCACGAGGGGATCCGTTTTGTGGCCCCTCACATGCTTCCATAACAGGACTGTCCCTGGGGTGGAGAGCCACGAGGGTAGGGATACTCCTGAGGTTGATTTGCGGGGAAAAACAAACATCTTCTCGTGAGGAGTGGCGTTAGTAGCAGTACACAGTAGCGACCTTATCGAGTGGAGTATGTCTGGGAGGACCTCCTGCCAGCGGGAGGTGGGGAGGCCTTTAGACCTTAGTGCTAAGGTGACCGCCTTCCACACTGTCGCGTTCTCCCTCTCCACTTGCCCATTACCCCGGGGGTTATAACTAGTGGTCCGACTCGTGGCTATCCCCTTCGACAGCAGGTATTGGCGCAGTTCATCGCTCATGAACGACGCCCCCCTGTCAGTGTGGATGTAGTTAGGCATGCCGAACGTGCAAAACAGGTTGCCGAGGCACTTGATGACCGTGGCACTGGTCATATCTGGGCAGGGGTAGGCGAATGGGAAGCGGGAGTACTCGTCCACAATGTTGAGAAAGTACACATTGCGGTCGGTGGAGGGGAGTGGTCCCTTGAAATCTAAGCTCAGGCGCTCGAATGGCCGTGTAGCTTTGATCAGGTGGGCTCGGTCGGGCCTGAAAAAACGGGGCTTGCATTCCGCACAGGTGCGGCAGTCCCTGGTCATAGACCGGACCTCCTCGATGGAATAGGGCAGGTTACGTGATTTTATAAAGTGGAATAGCCGGGTGACCCCCGGGTGGCAGAGGCCATTGTGGAGGCCCTGTAGCCTGTCCCCCTGGATGCTGGCACACATCCCTCATGATAGGGCATCGGGGGATTCGTTGAGGGCCCCCGGCCTATATATTATGTCGTACTCAAACGTGGAGAGTTCGATCCGCCACCTGAGAATTTTGTCGTTCTTGATCTTCCCCCTCTGTTTGTTGTTAAACATGAAGGCTACCGACCGCTGGTCAGTAAGCAGGGTGAAGCGTTTGCCGGCTAGGTAGTGCCTCCAGTGCAGCACTGCCTCCACTATGGCCTGGGCCTCCTTCTCTACCGAGGAGTGCCTGATCTCGGGCCCTTGGAGGGTTCTTGAGAAAAAGGCTACGAGCCGCCCATCCTGGTTGAGGGTGGCTGCTAAAGCGAAGTCGGACGCATCGCTTTCGACCTGGAAAGGGATGTTTTCGTCCACTGCCCGCAGCGCGGCCTTCTCAATGTCATGTTTAATGCTGTTGAAGGCGGCGTGGGCCTCGGCCGTGAGCGGGAAGGACGTTGATTTCAGGAGGGGACGGGCCTTGTCGGAATAATTGGGGACCCATTGGGCGTAATAGGAGAAGGACCCCAGGCACCTTTTCAGGGCCTTGGGAGTGTTTGGTAGGGGTAGCTCCCGTAGGGGGCGCAATCGGTCGGGGTCCGGACCGATTTCCCTGTTTTCCACCACGCAGCCCAGGATACAGAGGCGCGTGGTGCTAAAGACACACTTATCCTTGTTGTAGGTGAGATTGAGTCTGAGGGCGGGTTTCAGAAATCTCGCGAGGTTCGAGTCGTGGTCTTGCTGGTCGTGGCCGCAGATGGTGACGTTGTCTAGGTATGGGTAGGTGGCTGTTAACTGGTTCTCATCGACCATGCGGTCCATCTCCCGCTGGAAGACCGAGACCCCGTTCGTTACCCCAAAGGGGACTCTGAGGAAGTGGTAGAGACGTCCGTTCGCCTTGAAGGCAGTGTATGGACAGTCCTCCGGCCTAATGGGGAGCTGGTGGTATGCCGATTTTAGGTCGATGGTGGAAAACACCCGGTATTGCGCGATTTGCTTAACCATATCCGCTATGCGGGGCAGAGGGTAGGTGTCTAGCTGGGTGTATAGATTAACCGTCTGGCTATAATCTATCACCATCCGCTTCTTTTCGCTACCCTTAACTACTACTACCTGGGCACGCCACAGGCTGGTACTGCATTCGATGATACCCTCCCGCTTGAGTCTTTCTACTTCCGACGCAATGAACCGTCTATCCTCCCAGCTGTACTGCCTACTCTTGGTCGCTATGGGTCGACAGTTGGGTGCGAGGTTGGCGAACAGAGAGGGCGGCTTGACCTTCAGGGTAGCCAGACCGCACACTGTGAGGGGCGGCTGGGACCCACCGTAGGTAAGCGTGATACTTTGGTGGTGGCACTGGAAGTCCAGACCCAAGATCACACTCACACAGAGACCTGGCATTATCAATAGTTTAAAATCTCTGTAATCATTGCCTTTTACCGACAACATAACCGCGCAGAAACCTGTAATTTTTGAGGTATGAGTCTTATCGGCCATGGCGATTTTGCCCTGTGTGGGGACTATCGTTAGTGAAAGTCGTTTTACCAGGCTAGGATGAATAAAGCTTTCGGTGCTCCCGCAGTCAATCAAGCATTTAACCTTGTTCTCGTTTACCTCTATGTCCATCATTGATTTAGACAACGGATGCGGCCTGGATTGATCCACTGTGATCGAGGCCACCAGTGGGTCCTGGAGGTCCGTGTAGTCGGGGCAAGATGGTGGACTCCATGAGGGTGGACAAGATGGCTTCCAAGATGGCCGCTCCCACGGCGCGCACGTGGCGGTGGTGGAGTTGGAGGCGGGGTTCCCTCTGCAGACTTTGCTGAAATGTCCTTTCTTCCCGCATTTAAAACAGGTGGTGCCCTTCGCTGGGCACAGATGCCTAGAGTGTTTGTCCTGGCCGCAGGAGTAGCATTTCGGGCCCCGATGCATCGCGGCAGTAGTGGGGCTCCTGGGTGGAGGCTGGGGCTCCGATGGTGCTGGGCTGGCCTGAGACCTGGGAGGTGAAGATGGCTTCCAAGATGGCGGCCCCCACGGCGCGCACGAGGTGGAGTGGGCCACGTGGCCTGGGGAACAGGATTCAGAGTTCTTCTGGGCCATATCCAGCGATTGCGCTATATCTATAGCCTGTTTTAAGTCCAGTCCCTCCTTTTCAAACAGTTTCTGCCGAATGTAATTTGAACTGAGGCCCGCAATAAGGGAGTCTCGAATCAGCTCCTCCATGTACACAATGGCAGACACGGCCTTACAGTTACAGTCTCTGCCCAGTACTTTTAGGCTTAGTATAAAGTCCTCTCGTGACTCACCATGCCGCTGCGTGCGAGTAGTCAGAAGATGCCTGGCGTTCACCTCGTTTATTGGCCGCACGTAGTGGGCCTTCAGAATGGTGCAGGCACCCCCGTAGCTGGTGGCATCTTGGATGAGAGGGGAGACCCGATGGCTCACCCAGTTTCGCAGGATTCCCAGTTTCATGTCTCCGGTAGCGGTTGCGGCTGCTATGGCGGTGGATGAGTTTGCAATGAAAAATTCGAAGCATTGGAACCAGTGTCCGAACTGTGTGGCTGCGTCTGAGGCATGGGGGTCCAGATCCAAGCGCTCTGGTTTCAGGAGTCGATCCATCTTGGCCAATTTTGCAGGCGAGATGAAAACGGGGACGCTAACGAGAGGTGCAACTGCACCGAATTTCTAGCCCAATTTCACCACCTGCCATTAATCTGCTTCACATACTTACCACATTTGTAGTTTAAGAAGTTCCTCCTTCATTCCCTAGTTTCTTTTGTTGTCCTTAGTTTATACACATGGCAGAAAAGATTACTTGGATCCAATTTGTCCAAATGTTGAAATGGCACTGTGTAGTATTAACAATGCAATATCTAATGTATCATTACACTCGTGAAATTCCTCTGTCGTCTTTTAGAATGAAGAATTAAACCAGTTAAGGATTATTAACTCTACTAAAATAGCAGACAGAGGAAATTTATGGGGGAGAGGGCGAGAGCGAGAGACTGGGGGAGAGAGGGCAAGAGCGAGAGATTGGGGGAGAGAGAGCGAGAGAGACAGACTGGGAGAGAGAGGGGCGAGAGCGAGAGACTGGGGGAGAGGGCAAGAGAGAGACTGGGGGAGAGAGGGGGCGAGAGCAAGAGACTGGGGGAGAGGGCGAGAGCGAGAGACTGGGGGAGAGAGCGAGAGCGAGAGACTGGAGGAGAGCGGGCGAGAGCAAGAGACGGGGAGAGAGGGCGAGAGAGAGAGACTGGAGGAGCGAGGGTGCGAGAGAGAGACTGGGGGAGAGAGGGCACGAGAGAGAGACTGGGGGAGAGAGGGGGAGAGAGAGAGACTGGGGGAGAGAGGGTGAGAGTGAGAGACTGGGGGAGAGAGAGCGAGAGAGAGAGACTGGGGGAGAGAGGGCGAGAGAGAGAGACTGGGGGAGAGAAGGTGAGAGAGAGAGTCAACTAGTCCTGGGACTCAGTGAAGCAACCACTAACACTACTAACAATAACCAGCCGCAGGACAGTGACATCGTAGCACAGAGAATTCGACCCAACACAATTGTCACTAAGCAAAAGGAAAAATACCTGTCATATTGGGCAGAAACAACAAAAACCCAAAACAAAATCAATTGCTACTTGGCCCTAAACAGACAATACAACATGGCTGAATACCTGACCATGGTAAAGGATAGCAACCTGAGAAAAACCTTGACAAGGTACAGACTTAGTGAACATAGCCTGGCGATCGAAAAAGGCAGACACAGACAGACCCGGCTGCCAAGAGAGGACAGGATATGCTCTCACTGCAGTCAGGGAGTGGTGGAGACAGAGATGCACTTCCTCACAGCTTGTGGAAAATATCAGGGCATCAGGGAGAATTTCTACCAAAAATTCTCACAAATATGCCCTGAATTCAGAAATTTGAATGACGACCAAAAACTCCCATACCTACTAGGGGAACAGAGAAACTGTGTAACCTTAGCGGCACACTATGTTACAGCTTGCCATAAACAGAGGGACAACCAGTAAACCTAAGAAAAGAGTATATACAAATTATACGAATGTATATTTATACACTCAGGGATATATCTGTTTATACACTGTATGAATAGATCTGCGTTTATGTGTTCAACCATAAATGTTTTTCGATGTTTTGGCAACATAAGATGTACCTTATCATGCCAATAAAGTGATTTGAATTGAATTGAATTGAATTGAGAGAGACTGGGGGAGAGAGGGGGAGAGCGACAGACTGGGGGAGAGAGAGCGAGAGAGAGAGACAGACTGGGGGAGAGAGAGCGAGAGAGAGAGACAGACTGGGGGAGAGAGGGCGCGAGAGAGAGATTGGGGAGAGAGGGTGAGAGCGAGAGACTGGGGGAGAGAGGGCAAGAGAGAGAGACTGGGGAGAGAGGGAGCGAGAGAGAGCGACTGGGGGAGAGAGGGAGAGAGAGAGAGACTGGGGGAGAGACAGGGACTAGGAGAGAGAGGAAGAGAGAGAGAGACTGGGGGAGCGAGGGCAAGAGAGAGAGACTGGGGGAGAGAGGGAGAGAGAGAGAGACTGGGGGAGAGAGGGCGAGAGAGAGAGACTGGGGGAGAGAGGGGGAGAGAGAGAGAATGGGGGAGAGAGGGCGAGAGAGAGAGAGACCGGGGGAGAGAGGGTGAGAGCGAGAGACTGGGTGAGAGAGAGCGAGAGAGAGAGACGGGGGAGAGAGGGCGAGAGAGAGAGACTGGGGGAGAGAGGGTGAGAGAGAGAGACTGGGAGAGAGAGGGTGAGAGCGAGAGACTGGGGGAGAGAGGGCAAGAGAGAGAGACTGGGGAGAGAGGGAGTGAGAGAGAGCGACTGGGGGAGAGAGGGGGAGAGAGAGAGACTGGGGGAGAGACAGAGACTGGGAGAGAAAGGAAGAGAGAGAGAGACTGGGGGAGAGAGGGCAAGAGAAAGAGACTGGGGGAGAGAGGGAGAGAGAGAGAGATTGGGGAGAGAGGGAGAGAGAGAGAGACAGGGGGAGGGAGGGAGAGAGAGAGACTGGGGGAGAGAGGGAGAGAGAGAGAGACTGGGGGAGAGAGGGTGAGAGAGAGAGACTGGGGGAGAGAGGGGGAGAGAGAGAGAATGGGGGAGAGAGGGCGAGAGAGAGAGATTGGGGGAGAGAGAGGGAGAGAGAGAGACTGGGGGAGAGAGGGTGAGAGAGAGACTGGGGGAGAGAGGGAGAGAGAGAGAGACTGGGGGAGAGAGAGAGAGAGAGAGATTGGGGGAGAGAGGGAGAGAGTGAGAGACTGGGGGAGAGAGGGAGAGAGAGAGAGACTGGGGAGAGAGGGCGAGGATGAGAGACTGGGGGAGAGAGGGCGGGAGAGAGAGACTGGGGGAGGGAGGGAGAGAGAGAGCGACTGGGGGAGAGAGGGGGAGAGAGAGCGACTGGGGGAGAGAGGGCGAGAGAGAGAGACTGGGTGAGAGAGGGAGAGAGAGAGAGACTGGGGAGAGAGGGAGAGAGAGAGAGACTTGGGGAGAGAGGGTGAGAGCGAGAGACTGGGGGAGAGAGGGAGAGAGAGAGAGACAGACTGGGGGAGAGAGGGCGCGAGAGAGAGACTGGGAGAGAGGGTGAGAGCGAGAGATTGGGGGAGAGAGGGCAAGAGAGAGAGACTGGGGAGAGAGGGAGCGAGAGAGAGCGACTGGGGGAGTGAGGGAGAGAGAGAGAGACTGGGGGACAGACAGAGACTGGGGGAGAGAGGACGAGAGAGAGAGACTGGGGGAGAGAGGAGGAGAGAGAGAGACTGGGGGAGAGAGGGCAAGAGAGAGAGACTGGGGGAGAGAGGGAGAGAGAGAAAGACTGGGGGAGAGAGGGAGAGAGAGCGAGACTGGGGGAGGGAAGTAGAGAGAGAGACTGGGGTAGAGAGGGAGAGAGAGAGACTGGGGGAGAGAGGGCGAGAGAGAGAGACTGGGTGAGAGAGGGAGAGAGAGAGAGACTGGGGAGAGAGGGAGAGAGAGAGAAACTCGGGGAGAGAGGGTGAGAGCGAGAGACTGGGGGAGAGAGGGCAAGAGGGAGAGACTGGGGAGAGAGGGAGCAAGAGAGAGCGACTGGGGAGAGAGGGAGAGAGAGAGAGACAGACTGGGGGAGGGAGGGCGCGAGAGAGAGACTGGGGAGAGAGGGTGAGAGCGAGAGATTGGGGGAGAGAGGGCAAGAGAGAGAGACTGGGGAGAGAGGGAGCGAGAGAGAGCGACTGGGGGAGAGAGAGAGAGACTGGGGGAGAGACAGAGACTGGGGGAGAGAGGACGAGAGAGAGAGACTGGGGGAGAGAGGGCGAGAGGGAGAAAGACTGGGGGAGAGATGGTGAGAGCGAGAGACTGGGGGAGAGAGAACGAGAGAGAGAGACTGGGGGAAAGAGGGTGAGAGAGAGAGACTGGGGGAGAGAGGGTGAGAGAGAGAGACTGGGGGAGAGAGGGTGAGAGTGACAGACTGGGGGAGAGAGAGCGAGAGAGAGAGACTGGGGGAGAGAGGGTGAGAGCGAGAGACTGGGGGAGAGAGGGCAAGAGGGAGAGACTGGGGAGAGAGGGAGCAAGAGAGAGCGACTGGGGAGAGAGGGAGAGAGAGAGAGACTGGGGGCGAGACAGAGACTGGGGGAGAGAGGAAGAGAGAGAGAGACTGGGGAGAGAGGGCAAGAGAGAGAGACTGGGGGAGAGAGGGAGAGAGAGAGAGACTGGGGGAGAGTGGGAGAGAGAGAGAGACTGGGGGAGGGAGGGAGAGAGAGAGACTGGGGGAGAGAGGGAGAGAGAGAGAGACTGGGGGAGAGAGGGCAAGAGAGAGAGACTGGGGGAGAGAGGTGGAGAGAGAGAAAATGGGGGAGAGAGGGTGAGAGAGATAGACAGGTGGAGAGACGGAGAGAGAGAGAGACTGGGGGAGAGAGGGTGAGAGAGAGAGAGACTGGGGGAGAGTGGGAGAGAGAGAGAGACTGGGGGAGGGAGGGAGAGAGAGAGACTGGGGGGAGAGGGAGAGAGAGAGAGACTGGGGCAGAGAGGGAGAGAGAGAGAGACTGGGGGAGAGAGGGCGAGAGTGAGAGACTGGGGGAGAGAAGGCGAGAGAGGGAGACTGGGGGAGAGAGGGAGAGAGAGAGAGACTGGGGGAGAGAGGGGGAGAGAGAGCGACTGGGGGAGAGAGAGCGAGAGAGAGAGACTGGGTGAGAGAGGGAGAGAGAGAGAGACTGGGGAGAGAGGGAGAGAGAGAGAGACTCGGGGAGAGAGGGTGAGAGCGAGAGACTGGGGGAGAGAGGGAGAGAGAGAGAGACTGGGGGAGAGAGGGCGAGAGAGAGACTGGGGGAGAGAGGGAGAGAGAGAGAGACTGGGGGAGAGAGGGAGAGAGAGAGAGACTGGGGGAGAGAGGGAGAGAGACAGAGACTGGGGGAGAGAGGGCGAGGACGAGAGACTGGGGGAGTGAGGGCAAGAGTGAGAGACTGGGGGAGAGAGGGAGAGAGAGAGACTGGGGGAGAAAGAGCGAGAGAGAGACACTGGTAGTAATCTCAGGATTGCTACCAGTGCCACGTGCTAGTCAGAGTAGAAATAGAAGGATATTTCAGATGAATACTTGGCTAGAGGAATGGTGCAAGGGGGAGGGGTTCATGTTCCTGGGACATTGGAAATGGTTCTGGGGGAGGTAGGACCAGTTCAACTGGATGGTTTGCACCTGGGCAGGGCTGGAACCGATGTCCATGGGGGAGCGTTTGCTAGTGCTCTGGGGGAGGGTTTAAACTAAAATGGCAGGGGGTTGGGAACCTGAGCAGGGAGACAGAGGAAAGGGAAACAAGGATAAAATCAAAAGATAGGAAGGAGAAAAACAAAAGTGGCAGTCAGAGAAATCAACGGTGTAAATCAAACGTGGTCACAGTAAATAATAATTCTAATAGGTCTAAGAGCATTAAAAAACAAGCCTGAAGGCTTTGTGTCTTAATGCGAGGAGCATTCGCAATAAGGTGGATGAATTAGCTGCGCAAATAGAGGTAAACGAATGTGATTTGTTTGGGGTTACGGAAATGTGGCTCAAGGATGGCCAAGGCTGGAAACTCAACATCCAGGGGTATTCGATATTCAGGAAAGATAGGCAAAAAGGAAAGGGAGGTGGGGTAGCATTGCTGGTTAAAGAAGGGATTAACACAATTGTAATGAAGGATATTAGCTCTGATGATGTGGCATCTGTATGGGTAGAATTGAGAAATACTAAGGGGAAGAAAACGTTCGTGGGAGTGGTATATAGACCTCCAAACAGTAAGGTGGAGGTTGGGGATGGCACTAAAAGGGAAATGAAAGAAGCGTGTAATAAGGGCACAGCAGTCATCATGGGTGACTTTAATCTACATATAGATTGGGCTAACCAAATTAGTAACAATACTGTGGAGGAGGAATTCCTGGAGTGTTTACAGGATGGTTTCCTGGACCAATATGCCGAGGAACCAACCAGAGATCAGGCCATCTTAGACTGGGTATTATGTAACGAGAAAGGATTAATTAGCAATCTTGTTGTACGAGGCCCCTTGGGTCGAAGCAATCATACTATGATCGAATTCTTAATTAAGATGGAGAATGAAGTAGTTGACTCAGAAACAAGGGTCCTCAATTTAAATAAAGGAAACTACGATGGTCTGAGGAGCGAGTTGGGTAGGATTGACTGGGGAATGTCACTCAAAGTGTTGACGGTGGATACGCAATGGCAAACATTCAAAGACCGCATGGATGAACTACAGAATTTGTTCATCCCAGTTCGGCATAAAAATAAAACAAAAAAGGTGACTCAACCGTGGCTAACAAGGGAAATTAGGGATAGCATAAGATCCAAGGAGAGGGCATATAAATTGGCCAAAAAAAGCAATAATCCTGAGGATTGGGAGCAGTTTAGGATTCAACAAAGGAGGACAAAGGGATTAATTTAGAAAGGGAAAATAGAATATGAGAGTAAGCTTGCGGTGAGCATAAAAACTGACTGTAAAAGCTTTTATAGATATGTGAAGAGAAAAAGATTGGTGAAGTCAAGCGTAGGTCCCTTGTAGTCAGAATCAGGGGAATTTATAATGGGGAACAAAGAAATGGCAGACCAACTAAATACATATTTTGGTTCTGTCTTCACAAAGGAGGACACAAATAACCTCCCAGAGATGCCGGGGAACAAAGGGTCTGATGAAAGGGTGGAACTGAAAGAAATCAGTATTTGTAGGGAAATGGTGTTAGGAAAATTGATGGGACTGAAGGCCGATAAATCCGCAGGGCCTGATAATCTACATCCTAGGGTACTTAAGGAAGTGGCCCTGGAAATAGTAGAGGCATTGCTGGTCATCTTCCAGAACTCAATAGACTCTGGAACAGTACCTGTTGTGTCCGTGTGTTAATAGAGACACTGAAGGCAGGAGTTGGTTTCACAGGTGTTTACTGAACAAAGTCTGGAGGTCGACTAACTGATACAGCACAATATACAGGCTTATATAGCCCGAGTGGCCATTACCGGCATTACAGTACACAGGGGGCTCTTAAAGGCACATACACTACAATTCCTCCCCTTTTAGCCAACCAGTACATAATATTTTAAGTAATCATTAATTACATGTTACAAGAACAATAATCTACACATTGCTGCAGTTAATCAATTATAAGTCAGTCTCTCTGGAGGCTTCCTGACTCGGTCCGGATAACACCTCGGTGGTGTAGTAGTTTCTGGTGGTGTAGTAGGTTCTTTTGGCAAGGCTGATTCGGCTTGAATGCCAGTGTCGGGTTCATCGGGTTCCAGTATCACCGGATCGGAGGTAGATACTATGGGTATCTCTACTTCATCATTAGGCGTATAGAGTTGTGGTGTAGGTTGTCCCTTTTCGGATGACTCTATGATTTGGTCAGCATGGCGCCTTATTATGCTTTCTCCAATGTCCACGCTATACATCAGCGGTCCTAGTTGTGTGCAGATAGTTCCAGGCTGCCACTTCTCGGTACGGTAGTCCCGGGCCAAAACTTGTTGACCTATCTGGAAGGTTCTGGTTGGCCTTTCATTCATGCCTTGAAATTGCTTGTTCTCCACGTCCCTTCTGATGTTTGGCTTGATCAAATCCAGCCGGCATCTTAGGCTTCTATTGAAGAACATCATGGCGGGAGTTTGGTTTGTAACCATATGTGTTGCATTCCTGTATGCAAACAAGAAGTTATCCACCTTATGCTGAAGTTTTATGTCTTCATTACCCATGGCCTTTATGGCCTTCTTGAAGGTCTGGACAAACGTTTCAGCCAATCCATTGGTGGTGGGATGGTATGGGGCGGACGTGTAGTGCTTAACCCCATTGCTTTTTAAGAACTTCCTGAATTCTTCGGACACAAATTGCGGTCCATTATCAGAACAGATCTGTTCAGGCAGCCCATTCCTGGCAAATATGGTCCTTAATACTGTGATGGTTTTTCCCGTGGTGGTGGAGGACATCTTTATTACCTCCGGCCACTTGGAGTGTGCATCAACCGCGATTAAGAGCATTGAGTCCATAAATGGACCAGCAAAGTCGATGTGTACCCTTTGCCATGGAGATGAGGGCCACTCCCATGGATGTAGAGGGGCTTGTGGTGGGGCGTTTTGGACCTTCTGGCATCCTAGGCAGCTCTTGGTCATTTCTTCGATGTCTCCATCGATACCTGGCCACCATACAAACGCTTTGGCTAGGTTCTTCATTTTCACTCCACCCAGATGCCCCTCGTGAATCTCCTTTAGCACTTTATTCTGGAGTTTGGGTGGAATCACCACTCTGGATCCACACATCAAGGTTCCTCGGCACACTGACAGCTGTTCTCTTCTTTGCGAGAATGCTGGCAACAGTGGTTCGCCATGTGCTGGCCACCCCTTCACTGTTAAATCGTAGACTTGTGAGAGAGTCGGGTCATTTCTCGTTTCCTTTTCAAAGACAGAATTTGTTACTGGTAGACATTCCAGTCTGGTAGAGTGGAACATCTCCACTGGGTCTTCTGTAGGTGCCTCTTCTACCATTGGCAACGGTAGGCGCGATAAACCGTCAGCATTCCCATGCTGTTTTGATCCTTTGTATTCTATGTTATATTGGTGTGCCCCTAGAAAAAGGGACCACCTCTGTAGCCTTTGCGCTGTCATAATGGGAACACCCTTTTTAGGGTTGAATATGGAGATGAGGGGTTGATGGTCAGTCAACAAGGTAAATTTTTGTCCGTGTAGGTAATGGTTGAATTTCTTCACACCCCATAACAGGCTGAGTGCTTCCCTGTCGATTTGCGCATAGTTACGCTCAGCTGAGTTCAATGAGCGTGACGCAAAAGCTATCGGCCGTTCCGAGACATCAGAGAATCTATGCGATAATACCACTCCTACACCGTAAGGGGATGCATCGCACGCCAGTCTGATTGGCAGTGATGGGTTGTAATGAGCCAAAACTTCTTTGGACGTGATTAAGTCATTGCATTTATGGAAGGCATGTTTACAGTCTTCGCTCCATTTCCAAATTACTCCTGTTTGTAGCAGTTCATTAAGGGGGTGCAGAAGAGTTGATAAGTTCGGTAAAAATTTATGATAGTAATTTATTAATCCCAGGAACGACCTTAATTGTGAAACATTTTCAGGTGCTGGGGCTTTTATGACCGCTTCAATTTTTTCAGGTGACTTATGCAACCCTTCCTTATTAATTATGTGGCCACAATAGGATATTTGATTCTGGAAAAATTCGCATTTGGGGCGATTTGCTCGTAGGCCCCGTTCTCTCAGCCTAGTGAGCACCTGCTCCAAATTGGCAAGGTGCTCGTTGTCATTTTCTCCTGTTACAAGGATGTCATCTAGGTAGCATTGAGTCACCGGAATCCCTTGCAGGACTTGCTCCATAGCTCTTTGCCAGATAGCTGGAGCGGATGCTACTCCGAAAACCAGTCGATTGTACTGGTACAGGCCTTTGTGTGTATTTATCGTGAGATAAGTTTTAGAGGCCTCTTCAACTTCCATCTGTAGATATACCTGTGCCAAGTCAATTTTGGTGAAACGTTTCCCTCCGGATAGTGAGGCGAAAATATCTTCTATCCTCGGAAGAGGATACTGTACCGTGTGAAGGACCGGGTTTACAGTCACCTTGAAGTCTCCACAGATGCGAATTTTTCTCTGTTCTTCAGATTTATCATTATTCAACGTTTTCTTTATGACCGGGACGATGGGTGTTACCCACTCGCTCCAATCTATTTTGGATAATACGCCTGCCTTTTCCAAATTCTCCAGCTCTGCCTCGACTGCTGGACGAATTGCGTATGGCACCGGTCTTGCCTTAAAAAACTTGGGAATTGCCGCATCTTCCACTTTTATTGAGGCGTTGATGCCTTTCAAGGTTCCTAGTTTCTCTTGAAACACTTCCTTGGCGTTGGCCAAGATGTCTTTTAATCGTTCAGGTATGACGTCATCATCGTTTTTTTCCTTACTGGTCACCGTCAGTGCCTGAATGGAGTGCCAGTCTAAATGTATTTTTCTGATCCATTCACGTCCCAACAGCGGTGGACCACCATCTTGTAGAACGTACAAATACAACTTCTGTATTTCCTTGCCGTTGTGTACAACAGGCACCCTTATTTTTCCTTTGGGGAATACTTTCTGTTATCGTATATGTTTTCAAGATAATGGATGTGTCTTTTAAAGGTATATGCGGAAATAGCCGCTCGTAATCCCATCGATTTATGACGGTCAGAGCTGATCCTGTATCTAGCTCCATTTTAACTGGGGACCCTGCTATCGTGAGGGTAACCCAAATGGTCTGGTAATCTTCTTTGGCAATTACATTATGTAATTTGAGACAGCTTAGTCTCTTGTTTTCGGAGTCGCTATCGCTCTTCTGGTCTTCGGAGCGACTGTCCATCATCATTTGTACCTTTCTGTAATTTTCTTTATTGATTTTTTTTCCTGTCCGTGGATTTTTTTTGTCCAAATCGGCATACCCGTGCAATGTGTCCAATCTTTCCGCATTGCCTGCATGCTTTGTCCTTGAACCAGCAGTCCCTCTGGTCATGGGTGGATCTGCCGCAGCGATAACATCTCTCGAAACCCTGTGTCATTTCATGGGTGCCGAAGTCTTGTGTCTTTTGTTGTATCTCTGCAGCTCCTCTTGCGGCTGCTTCGTATGATACAGCCATACTGAAAGCCTTGTCCAGTGTCAAATCTTTCTCAGAAAGCAGCCTTTTCTGTGTTCCTTCACTTAGGAGACCGCAGACGAATTTGTCTCGAAGATAATCTGCTAGTCCTGCCCCGAATTGGCAGTGCTTTGATAGCTTTCTTAATTCGGTGAGGTAATCAGCGTTACTTTCATTCTTGTGTTGATTCCTCTTGAAGAATTTGAATCGTTCCGCTATCAGCAGCGGTGTTGGGTTTAAGTGCTCCTGTAGGGTATCAACAATTTCCTTAAAATTCTTGTCCTTTGATTTGGCTGGAGTGATTAATTTTCGTAACAGCGCATATGTTTTTGCGCCCATTAGATTTAGAAGTACTGATGCTTTTTTATCATTTTTTATTCCATTTGCAGTGCAATATACCTCCACTCTTTCCACATATGTGGTCCAATCCTCTATATCATTATCAAAAGCATCAATATTGCCAGCCTTAGGCATCCTGGAACAAAAATGGCGCTTCCCGTGCTTTCCCACCGCTGCTGCCGATGACAATGCTGTTTTCTGCGGTTTAAAAAAAAAATTATATACAGGTGGAAACTCGTTCTCGCCGGACTCTCTCTGCTAGGTCTGAACGCCGACCTGCTTGCAGCGCCGGCCGTCTCCCGAGTGCTCCCTTGCTGCCTGTTACTGCTTGCCTCCGCCTTCGCTGCTTGGCCTCACTGCAGAGCCAGCCGATGGAGCCCCAGCCCGACGCCCAGGAAGGATTATTGCAGTACCTGCCACCAGCCCGGCTAGCTGGTGAAACCACAGCTTTTTCTTTTTCTTGCTTTTCTTCGACTTTGGACGTCTGCGGAATCGATGTCCTTAAGGTGCTGCCGAATTGCAGCTAAGTCCGTTTCCAATTCGTCGCCACTGTTGTGTCCATGTGTTAATAGAGACACTGAAGGCAGGAGTTGGTTTCACAGGTGTTTACTGAACAAAGTCTGGAGGTCGACTAACTGATACAACACAATATACAGGCTTATATAGCCCGAGTGGCCATTACCGGCATTACAGTACACGGGGGCTCTTAAAGGTACATACACTACAGTACCCATGGATTGGAGGGTAGCTAATGTTTCCCCACTATTCAAAAAAGTTGGTAGAGAAAAAGCAGGGAATTATAGACCGGTAAGCTTGACATCGGTAGTGGGGAAAATGCTAGAGTCCATTGTCAAAGATGTAATAGCAGAGCACATGGAAAGCAATGACAGGATCGGACAAAGTCAACATGGATTTACAAAAGGTAAATCATGCTTGACTAATCTACTGGAATTTTTTGAGGATGTAACTGGTAAAATAGATATGGGAGAACCAGTGGATGTGGTGTATTTGGACTTTCAGAAGGCTTTCGATAAGGTCCCGCATAAGAGATTAGCGTGCAAAATTAAGGCACATGGGATTGGGGGCAAGGTATTGACTTGGATAGAGATCTGGTTGGCAGACAGAAAGCAAAGAGTTGGAATGAACGGGTCGTTTTCCGAGTGGCAGGCAGTGACTAGTGGGGTACCGCAAGGATCGGTCCTAGGACCCCAGCTGTTCACAATATACATTAATGATCCGGACGAGGGAATTGGATGTAATATCTCCAAATTTGCAGACGACACAAAGCTGGGTGGGAGGGTATGCTGTGAGGAGGATGTCGTGAAACTCCAGTACGATTTGGACAGGTTGGGTGATTGGGCAGAAACATGGCAAATGCATTATAATGTGGATAAATGTGAGGTTATCCACTTTGGTGGCAAAAACAGGAAGGCAGATTATTTTTTGAATGGCAATAGATTGGGAGAAGGGAAAGTGCAAAGAGACCTGGGTGTTCTTGTGCACCAGTCGCTGAAGGTAAGCATGCAGGTGCAGCAGGCGGTTAAGAAGGCAAATGGTGATGTGCCTCAATTATTCCGAGACTCGAAGTTAGCAGAACAAAAGTAAGGCTTTTATTAACTCAGAACATAACACGTAAAATAGAGAGATGATGCCCGACTGAACTTAGATTACAAAGGAGCCAGGTATGGGCGGAGCCCTGCACACAACCAGTTCCAGCACATTCCAATACATAATACATGAGGACTGGGGGAAGGGAAAAGACAAAGAAAGCAGGCAGTTACAAGACACAGAAAACAGGCAGTGATGAATGGAATATATTTCATCACATTCACCCCTTCTATAGATTTAGTCTGTTCGGGGGTTTGATAGTCCTCTGCGACCGACGTGGCTGTTGTGGTGCCGCGGGTGTCGGCTGGGTGTCCCCGGTAGCCTCCTGGGTCTCTGCCGGGGGTGCCGCCGGGGTTGTTGAAGGGGTAGTTGGTGGGGGTGCCGTTGCTCGATGTTCTTCCGGGGGTGATGAAAGAATAGTGGGTGGGTAAGGGTTGCTGTGATCGTCGTCGCTGCTATTGCCGTGGTTGTTGTCGATGCCGGCTGGGGCGACGTCTTTTATGGACACGGTGTCCTCCCTTCCGTCGGCATGCCGGACATATGCGTATTGGGGGTTGGCGTGGAGTAGGTGTACTGGCTCCACGAGAGGGTCCGTCTTGTGGCCCCTCACATGCCTTCGCACGAGTACCGGACCTGGGGTGGAGAGCCATGACGGCATGGATACGCCTGAGGTGGATTTCCGAGGAAAGACAAACATTCGTTCATGAGGCGTGGCATTAGTGGCCGTACACAATAGCGACCGTATCGAATGGAGCACATCCGAGAGGACTTCCTGCCAGCGGGAGATAGGGAGGCCCTTGGTCCTTAGAGCTAGAGTGACTGCTTTCCACACTGTCCCGTTCTCTCGCTCCACCTGGCCGTTACCCCGGGGGTTGTAGCTGGTGGTACGGCTCGTGGCGATCCCCTTGGACAGCATGTACTGGCGTAGCTCTTCACTCATGAAGGACGCCCCGCTATCCGTGTGGATATAGCTCGGCATACCGAACAGGCAGAACAGGCTGTTGAGGCATTTAATGACCGTGGCGCTGGTCATGTCTGGGCAGGGGAAGGCGAATGGGAAACGGGAGTATTCGTCCACAATGTTCAGGAAGTAAACATTGCGGTCGACGGACGGGAGGGGGCCCTTGAAATCTAAGCTGAGCCGCTCGAAGGGCCGTGTAGCTTTGATTAAGTGGGCTCTATCTGGGCGGTAGAACCGAGGCTTGCACTCAGCGCAAGTGCGGCAGTTCCTGGTCAGAGACCGAACTTCCTCAATCGAGTAGGGTAAGTTACGGGACTTTATGAAGTGGAACAGCCGCGTGACCCCTGGGTGGCAGAGGTCGTTGTGGAGGGTCTGTAGCCGATCCTCGGTGGCGCTGGCACACATCCCTCGTGAGAGGGCGTCAGGGGATTCGTTAAGGGCCCCTGGCCGGTAAATGATGTCGT
Organism: Somniosus microcephalus; assembly: GCF_052327205.1. Classification (NCBI taxonomy): domain Eukaryota; kingdom Metazoa; phylum Chordata; class Chondrichthyes; order Squaliformes; family Somniosidae; genus Somniosus; species Somniosus microcephalus. The sequence continues at coordinate 165,506,274 of NC_140988.1, forward strand.
ACTCGAAAGTGGAGAGCTCGATCCGCCACCTAAGAATCTTATCATTTTTAATCTTCCCCCTCTGTTTATTGTTCAACATAAACGCTACCGACCGCTGGTCGGTAAGTAGGGTGAAGCGTTTGCCGGCTAGGTAGTGGCGCCAGTGGCGCACTGCCTCCACGATGGCTTGGGCCTCCTTTTCCACGGAGGAGTGTCTGATCTCGGGGCCTTGGAGGGTCCTCGAGAAGAAAGCTACGGGCCGCCCCGCCTGGTTGAGGGTGGCCGCCAAGGCGAAGTCGGACGCATCACTTTCCACTTGAAATGGAGTGTTCTCGTCCACTGCCTGTAGCGTGGCCCGCTCAATATCCTGCTTAATGCTTTTGAAGGCGGCGTGGGCCTCAGCAGAGAGCGGAAAAGAGGATGCTTTCAAGAGGGGGCGGGCTTTGTCGGAGTAGTTGGGGACCCATTGGGAATAGTAAGAAAATAACCCCAGGCACCTTTTCAGGGCTTTGGGAGTGTTGAGCAGGGGCAGCTCCCGTAGGGGGCGCAATCGGTCGGGGTCTGGTCCGATTTCCCCATTCTCCACCACGCTGCCCAGTATGCAGAGGCGCGTGGTGTTGAAAACGCACTTGTCCTCGTTATAGGTGAGGTTGAGTTTTTGTGCGGTTTTCAGGAACCTCTCGAGGTTCGAGTCGTGATCCTGCTGGTTGTGACCGCAGATGGTGACGTTGTCGAGGTAGGGGAAGGTTGCCTGCAAGTGGTGGTCATCGACCATGCGATCCATCTCCCTCTGAAAGACCGAGACCCCGTTCGTCACCCCAAAGGGGACTCTGAGGAATTGGTAGAGGCGTCCGTTCGCCTCGAAGGCGGTGTACGGGCGGTCCTCTGGTCTGATAGGGAGCTGGTGGTATGCTGACTTGAGGTCGATGGTGGAGAACACCCGGTATTGGGCGATTTGGTTCACCATTTCTGATATGCGGGGTAGCGGGTAGGCGTCTACTAGGGTGTACCTGTTGATCGTTTGACCATAGTCGATCACCATCCGTTTCTTCTCGCTACCCCTTACCACTACCACTTGGGCGCGCCACGGGCTGTTGCTGTGTTCAATAATGCGCTCTTTCAGGAGCCTGTCTACCTCGGTCGCGATAAACCGCCTGTCCTCCCAGCTGTACCTCCTGCTTTTGGTCGCTATTGGCCGGCAGTTAGGGGTAAGGTTCGCGAATAGCGAAGGCGGCTTTACCTTCAGGGTAGCCAGACCGCACACTGTGAGGGGCGGCTGGGACCCACCGTACTTGAGTGTGATGCTTTGGTGGTTGCACTGGAAATCCAAACCCAAGATCACGCTCGCACATAGATTCTTCATGATTAATACTTTAAAATTATCATACACAGTTCCGTTAATGCACAATTGTACCGTGCAGTAACCCATAATGGTCGATGTCTGGGTTTTATCGGCCATAGAGATGGTACCCTGAGCAGGGACCACCTTTAGGGAGAGTTGTTGTGCCAGTTCAGGGTGGATAAAACTCTCCGTGCTTCCACTGTCAATTAAGCATTTAACCCGGCACCCGTTTACCTCGATGTCCACCATTGATTTGGATAGCGGATGCGGCCTGGTCTGGTCCACTGTGACCGATGCCACTGTAGGGCCCTGATCGAGACAAGATGGCGTCCACGCTGTCTGCTCATAAGATGGCGGACCCCACGAGGTCGGGCAGGATGGCGTCCAAGATGGCCGCTCCCACGGCGCACACGCGGCGGTGGCGGGTTTTCCGGCGGTTGGTTTTCCGGCGGGGTTCCCTCTGCACACCTTCCCGAAGTGCCCCTTCTTACCGCACTTAAAGCAGGTGGTGCCTTTCGCCGGGCACAGGTTTCTGGTGTGTTTTGGCTGCCCGCAGAAGTAGCAGTTGGGTCCATGACGCGTCGCGGCTGTCGTAGGGCTTCTGGGGGGAGAGCTGGGCCCCGCCGGTGTCGGGCTGCCGGGCGGGGAAGATGCCTTCCAAGATGGCAGCGCCCTCGGCGCACACGTGGCGGCGTGGGTGGCGCGGGCTGAAGAGTAGGCGTCCGAGTTTCTCTGGGCCATCTCCAGGGACCGCGTGGTGTCCGCAGCCTGTTTCAGGTCCAACTCCGTTTTTTCCAGCAGTCTTTGCCGGATGTGAGTGGAGCTGAGGCCTGTGATAAAGGCATCGCGAACAAGCTCGTCGGTGTACACTGCGGCTTTTGCATCTCGGCACTTACAGTCCTTGCCAAGCTTTTTCAGGATGCTTAGGAACTCCTCCACCGATTCCCCAGGTCGCTGTGCGCGAGTAGCGAGTAGATGCCTAGCATACACCTCATTCGTAGGCTGCTGGTAATGCGCCTTTAAGGTGTTGCAGGCGGCCAGGTACGTATCGGCGTCTTGGATGAGGGGGTAAACCCGGTGGCTTGCCCAATTCCGTAGCATTCCGAGTCTCATCTTCGCAGTGTCCGTAGCGTCTTTGACGGCTGCGGAATTGTCCAGGAAGAATTCCATACAGTCAAACCAGTGTCCGAAGCGTGCTGATGCATCCGGAGCATGTTGATCCAAATCCAAACGTTCGGGTTTCAGGAGTTGATCCATAGTGTTGCAAATTGAGTTAATAAAATTGATGTGCCTCAATTATTCCGAGACTCGAAGTTAGCAGAACAAAAGTAAGGCTTTTATTAACTCAGAACATAACACGTAAAATAGAGAGATGTCTTCCTTCAGGAGGCTGATGCCCGACTGAACTTAGATTACAAAGGAGCCAGGTATGGGCGGAGCCCTGCACACAACCAGTTCCAGCACATTCCAATACATAATACATGAGGACTGGGGGAAGGGAAAAGACACAGAAAGCAGGCAGTTACAAGACACAGAAAACAGGCAGTGATGAATGGAATATATTTCATCACAAATGGTATGTTGGCCTTCGTAGCAAGAGGGTTCGAGTACAGGAACAAAGATAACTTGCTGCAGTTGTACAGGGCCTTGGTGAGACCGCACCTTGCGTATTGTGTCCAGTTTTGGTCGCCTTATCTGAGGAAGGATGTTCTTACCACGGAAGGAGTGCAGCGAAGATTCACCAGGCTGATACTTGGGATGGCAGGAATGACGTATGAGGAGAGATTGTGTCGATTGGGCTTATACTCACTGGAGTTTAGAAGATTGAGCTGGGATCTCATCGAAACCTATAAAATTCTGTCAGGCCTGGACAGACTAGATGCAGGAAGGATGTTTCTGATGGCCGGGGAGTCCAGAACCAGGGGTCATAGTCTAAGGATAAGGGGTAAGCCATTTAGGACTGAAATGAGGAGGAATTTCTTCACCCAGAGAGTGGTGAACCTGTGGAATTCTCTGCCACAGAGGGCGGTGGAGGCCAGTTCATTAAATATATTCAAGAAGGAGTTGGATATATTTCTTATGGCTAAAGGGATCAACGGATATGGGGAGAAGGCAGGGACAGGGTACTGAATTTAGATGATCAGCCATGATCTCATTGAATGGCAGAGCAGGGTCAAAGGGCTGAATGGCCTACTCCTGCTCCTATCTTCTATGTTTCTATGTTACTGGGGGAGAGAGGGCGAGAGCGAGAGACTGGGGGAGAGAGGGCGACAGAGAGAGACTGGGGGAGAGAGGGCGAGAGCAAGAGATTGGGGGAGAGAGAGAGAGAGCGAGAGACTGGGGCAGAGAGAGCGAGAGAGAGAGACTAGGGGAGAGAGGGCGAGAGAGGGAGACTGGGGGAGAGAGAGCGAGAGCGAGAGACTGGGGAGAGAGGGAGAGAGAGAGAGACTGGGGGAGAGAGGGCGAGAGCGAGAGACGGGCTGAGAGGGCGAGAGAGAGAGACTGGGGGGAGAGAGGGAGAGAGAGAGAGACTGGGGAGAGAGGGTGAGAGAGAGAGACTGGTGGAGAGAGGGCGAGAGAGAGAGACTGGGGGAGAGAGGGCGAGAGAGAGAGACTGGGGGTGAGAGGGCGAGAGAGAGAGACTGGGGGAGAGAGGGAGAGAGAGAGAGACTGGGGGAGAGAGGGAGAGAGAGAGAAACTGGGGGAGAGAGAGACTGGGGGAGAGAGGGAGAGAGAGAGAAACTGGGGGAGAGAGAGACTGGGGGAGAGAGGGAGAGAGAGAGAGACTGGGGGAGAGAGGGAGAGAGAGAGAGACTGGGGGAGAGAGCGTGAGACAGAGAGACTGGGGGAGAGAGGGAGAGAGAGAGAGACCGGGGGAGAGAGGGCGAGAGCGAGAGACTGGGGAAGAGAGGGAGAGAGAGAGAGACTGGGGGAGAGAGGGAGAGAGACAGAAACTGGGGGAGAGAGGGAGAGAGAGAGAGACTGGGGGAGAGAGGGGAGAGAGAGAAACTGGGGGAGAGAGGGAGAGAGAGACTGGGGGAGAGAGGGGGAGAGAGAGAGACTGGGGGAGAGAGGGGGAGAGAGAGAGACTGGGGGAGAGAGGGAGAGAGGAAGAGACTGGGGCGAGAGAGCTAGAGAGAGAGACTGGGGGAGAGAGAGCAAGAGAGAGAGACTGGGAGAGAGAGGGCGAGAGAGAGACGGGGAGAGAGGGAGCGAGAGAGAGACTGAGGGAGAGAGAGTGAGAGAGAGAGACTGGCGGAGAGAGGGAGAGAGAGAGAGACTGGGGAGAGAGCGAGAGAGAGAGAGTCTGGGGGAGAGAGTGGGAGAGAGAGAGACTGGGGGAGAGAGGGCGAGAGAGAGAGACTGGGGGAGAGAGGGAGAGAGAGAGAGGCTGGGGAGAGAGGGAGAGAGAGAGACTGGGGAGAGAGGGCGAGAGAGAGAGACTGGGGGAGAGAGGGCGAGAGAGAGAGACTGGGGGAGAGAGGGTGAGAGAGAGACTGGGAGAGAGAGGGTGAGAGAGAGACTGGGAGACAGAGGGCGAGAGAGAGTGACTGGGGGAGAGAGGGGGAGAGAAAGAGACTGGGGGAGAGAGGGAGAGAGAGAGAGACTGGGGGACAGAGGGGGAGGGAGAGAGACTGGGGGAGAGAGGGAGAGAGAGAGAGACTAGGGGAGAGAGGGCGAGAGAGAGAGACTGGGGGAGAGAGGGAGAGAGAGAGACTGGGGGAGAGAGGGAGAGTGAGAGACTGGGGGATAGAGGGAGAGAGAGTGAGACTGGCGGAGAGAGGGAGAGAGAGAGAGAGACTGGGGAGAGAGGGAGAGAGAGAGAGACTGGGGGAGAGAGGGGGAGAGAGAGAGACTGGGGGAGAGTGGGTGTGAGAGAGAGACTGGGGAGAGAGGGGGAGAGAGAGAGACTGGGGGAGAGAGGGCGAGAGAGAGAGACTGGGGGAGAAAGGGTGAGAGCGAGAGACTTGGGGAGAGAGGACGAGAGAGAGAGACTGGGGGAGAGAGGGGGAGAGAGTGAGACTGGGGGATAGAGGGAGATGTTATGTATTGTGTGTTCTATTGTGTGTTCTCCTCCCACCTGTGGTGGCGCTGTCACAGGAGATAAATGGTTGGGTGTTCTCTGTTAAGTTTAGCTCTCTTTGTTCGGAACTTTCCAGAACTTCTTTTCTTTCCAATAAAGCACTTCATGTTTGAATCCCTGAGTTCTGAGTCCTAAATTGTGTCCATGTAGAAAGGTACCCACACAACAAGTGGCAACGAGAAGCGGATGAATCTGCGTACGTTACGGGTGCAGTGAGTAAACAGAAAATTTAATTTGAAACATGAGATGGCTACTATATTAGGAAACATCGGTGATTTTGATGAAAATGTGGGGCAATGGAGTGCTTATACAGAACGTTTTGACTATTTTGTATTGCCGAATGCGGTGGCAAATGAAAAGGTCGTGCCTAGCTTTTTGAGTGTAATCGGGCCGAAGACATTCAATTTACTTCGCAGCCTCGTGCAACCAGATAAGCCAGGAACTAAAACATATAAGCAACTAGTGGAAATTCTTGGAGCACATTTTTCACCAAAACCTCTGGTTATTGCTGAGAGATTTAGATTTCACAAACAGAATCAAGAGGAGGGGGAATCAGTGACGATGTTTATTGCATGCTTTTAAAAGGTTGTCAGAACACTGCCAGTTCAAGGAGGTGCTGAATGACACCATTAGAGACAGACTTGTGTGTGGTCTGCAAAATGCAGCCACACAGAAGCACCTTCTTACTGAGGACAACCTTACTCTTGAAAAGGCCATTGAAGTTAGTGTCTCCATGGAGATGGCGTAAAAGGAGGCTCACCAGTTGAGTTCAACAGGGAGAGATCACAAGGTGTCGTCTGAGCCTAAAGGTGCGTGGAACGGCACATGTTACCGTTGTGGGAAAACGGGCCATCACGCTAATGACTGCTGGTGTGCGGAGCTGGAATGCCGAAATTGTGGCAAAAAGGGTCACATTGAACGCGCCTGTAGAGGTAAAAAAAGAACAGACAGAGCTGGGAAGCATGGAAGCAAAATGTCTGTATTTGGACAAGAGAGGAAAAAGAGTGTTCATTCAGTGCAGTATGATGGAACAAGCAAAACAGAGGGGGGCGACACCTCTGAGGAGGAAGAGGTGCACATACTGACGGTTGCAGGTGATTTAAATGGCTACTGGGTGTCAGCACTGGTGGAGGGACAATCAGTGCGGATGGAGGTGGACACAGGCGCGGCTGTGTCCCTTGTTTCAGACACTGTCTACAACAAAATGCTAAAGCATCTTACCCTTCAGCCAACAAACATTGTGCTAAAGACGTATACCGGCGAACCTGTAGCCATGAGAGACGTCATTGAGGTGACAGTTAAATTGAATGGACAGACTGCAAAACTGCCACTATATGTGGTAAAGGGAAATTACCCATCGCTACTGGGACGTGCGTGGCTAGAGAAAATCACGCTGGACTGGCCTGCAGTCCACATGATGTCAAAAGGGGAGTCAGGTCTGGCTGCAGTGTTAAACAAACATGCAGAACTCTTCAATGGGGAACTTGGGAGCATGAAAAAGATTAGCGTGAGACTGGATATTAAACCTGACAGCAAGCCGAAGTTTCACAAAGCCCGGCCTGTACCCTATGCAATTAGGCCAAAAGTTGAGGCTAACTTGGAGGCCTTAGTCGAGAATGGAGTCCTGGAGCCTGTGAGCATGAGCAAATGGGCCACACCCATTGTTCCTGTCCTGAAAAAGGATGGATCTGTTCGAATCTGCGGGGATTTCAAAGTGACTATTAACCCGGTGCTGTCTGCGGAACAGTACCCTCTTCCCCTCATTGATGATCTTTTTACGGGCCTGGCCAGAGGGCAAAAGTTCAGCAAAATAGACTTATGCCAGGCTTATCTACAAATGCATGTCGATGACAAATCAAAGGAGCTGCTGACAATTGTGACACACAAGGGGCTATACAGGTACTGCCGCCTTCCGTTTGGAATTACGTCGGCCCCTGCTCTATTCCAAAGGGCAATGGATCAGATTTTGAGTGGACTGCCAGGAGTCCAGTGCTACCTGGACGACATCCTTGTCACTGGGACAAATGAGGAGGATCATCTTCTGAACTTGGATGCGACACTACAACGACTGAAAGAGTACGGACTCAGAGTTTGTAAAGACAAATGTGAATTCTTTCCAGTCTTCAGTTGAGTACCTGGGGCATGTGATTGATGCTACTGGCCTGCATAAGGCGCCATCAAAGGTCAAGGCGATCGTGAAGGCCCCAGCACCCCAGAATGTGAGCCAGTTACGTTCATTTCTGGGGCTACTTAACTACTATGGGAAGTTTATTCCAGACTTAGCAACATTGCTGAAGCCGTTACATCAGTTGCTATGTCAAGGCAAAACATGGAAATGGACTGAACTGTGCAACGAAGCTTTCGCCCAAGCAAAGAAAGCATTGCTGAAATCGGAGGTCTTGACACACTTCGACCCAAAGCTACCCATGCAGCTAGCATGTGATGCATCACCATATGGTGTGGGAGCAGTAATATCCCACATCATGCCTTCGGGTGAAGAGAAACTTATCGCCTTCGCATCACGCACCTTGAACAAGGCCGAGAGTAACTATGCGCAGATCGAGCGCGAGGCCTTGGGAATCGTTTTTGGAATTTGAAAATTTCATCAGTACCTGTTTGGGAGAAGGTTCATGCTCCTGATGGACCACCGTCCATTGACTTCAATCTTCGGGCCCCACACCGGTATTCCGTCTCTTGCTGCAAGCAGGATGCAAAGGTGGGCTTTACTGTTGTCAGGACACACATACGACATCAAATATCGCAAATCAGACTTGCACGGCAACGCAGACGGTCTCTCGAGGCTACCCTTGCCTGTTACTCCCCCAGAGCCTCGTCAGATAGACATCTTCTACTTTAGGCAAGTGGAGGGAGCACCTGTCACTGCAGTTCAGGTGCGAAGGTACACCCGCAACGATCCAGTCCTGTCTGAGGTAATGGACGATGTCATTCGAGGGAGAGCTATAGGAGATTCTCCTAGTTTGAAACCTAACGTTTCAAAAAGAAATGAGCTCTCCGTCCAGGCAGGTTGTCTTCTTTGGGGACGCCGGTCATCATTCCGCCACCTCTGAGGGAACCTATACTGCAACAACTTCATACAGGCCACAGTGGGATGGTTCGGATGAAGGAAATGGCAAGAAGCTACTTCTGGTGGCCAGGTCTCGATGGGAATATTGAGGAGAAAGCCAAAACATGTTCCCCATGTCAAAGGGTCCGGAATGTTCCACAGCTGGCAACCCTACACCACTGGGATTGGCCTGCAGAAGTTTGGCAGCGAGTACATGTGGACTTCGCCGGTCCTTTCGAAGAGAAGATGTTTATGGTGGTTGTGGACGCTCGTAGCAAGTGGCCGGAGGTCGCTGTGATGAGATCTACCGCGGCAGAGAAAACAATTGAGAAACTTGGTGAGATGTTCAGCCGTTATGGCTCACCGGAACAACTCGTAAGTGACAACGGTCCACAATTTGTATCACAGGAGTTTGCAACCTTCCTGCATGTGAATGGTGTCCAACACATCCCTCTACTAACGGCCAGGCAGAAAGGTTTGTGCAAACTTTGAAGCACGCCTTGAAGGCATCGCAAGGTCAGGGCTCAATCCACCAATGTCTGAACAGCTTCCTGTTGTCCTACAGGAACGAGCCGCATGCCACAACCAAAACTTCCCCCGCTTCGCTCATGATGAAGAGGCAGTTGCGGACAAGTATTGACTTACTCAAACCTCCAAGGGCAGAACAGGTTGTCCATTGTCAACAACAAGCTCAAGTTGAAAAGAGAGAGAAAAGAGCCAAGGAGAGACGGTTTCACCCTGGAGAGCACGTCCTAGCTCGAAACTACAACACTGGACCGAAATAGGTTCCTGCTACGGTGATCGTGCAGACGGGCCCTGTGTCTTACACGGTTGAGGCTACTGAGGACGTCGTCTGGAGAAGACACACAGATCAACTGTTGCTAGGAGCAGAGACAGCCAAAGAGGCTCCAACGGCTGGTTGGCCTGAACTGTTTCCGGATGATACCACAAACCAGCATCCTTTGCCACAGTGCTCTTCTCCAACACAGGAAGTCAAAGAGACTGTTCCACCTGTGCAAACTCCTGACTTTCGACTGACACAGGCACCTTCTCCAGCCAGGCCTGTGTCAATGCCTACTGCTGTGGAAGCCAGCGATGACCGCTGGTATCCTGTCAGAGAGCGGCGGCATCCAAGGCGCTTAGATCTGTAGGCTTAGTGACTTAGCCACAAGACTGGGGCAGAATAAGCCCCAGGGTAAAGTCAGGGTTGAGGCAGTCTACCTCTACCCTAGGTTCGTTGAGTGCATTGAAAGTAACTTACCTGTTGAGGAATAATGTGGACCTTCCTTTTAAGAGGGGAGGAAATGTTATGTATTGTGTGTTCTATTGTGTGTTCTCCTCCCACCTGTGGTGGCGCTGTCACAGGAGATAAATGGTTGGGTGTTTTCTGTTAAGTTTAGCTCTCTTTGTTCGGAACTTTACAGAACTTCATTTCCTTCCAATAAAGCACTTGATGTTTGAATATCTGAGTTCGGAGTCCTAAATTGAGTCTAGGTAGAAAGGTACCGACACAACAGGAGAGAGAGAGAGACTGGGGTAGAGAGGGTGAGAGCTAGAGACTGGGGGAGAGAGGGAGAGAGAGAGAGACTGGGGGAGAGAGGGTGAGAGCGAGAGTCTGGGGAGAGAGGGCGAGAGAGAGAGTCTAGGGGAGAGGGTGAGAGAGAGAGACTGGGGAGAGAGGGGGAGAGAGAGAGACTGGGGGAGAGAGGGGGAGAGACAGAGATACTGGGGGAGAGAGGGCGAGAGAGAGAGACTGGGGGAGAGAGGGAGAGAGAGAGAGACTGGGGGAGAGAGGGTGAGAGAGAGAGACTGGGGGAGAGAGGGGGAGAGAGAGATACTGGGGGACAGAGGGTGAGAGAGAGAGACTGGGGGAGAGAGGGAGAGAGAGAGAGACTGGGGGAGAGAGAGCGAGAGAGAGAGACTGGGGGAGAGAGGGGGAGAGAGTGAGACTGGGGAGAGAGGGAGAGAGAGAGACTGGGGGAGAGGGAGAGAGAGAGAGACTGGGGGAGAGAGGGCGAGAGAGAGAGACTGGGGGAGAGAGAGCAAGAGAGAGAGACTGGGGGAGAGAGGGCGAGAGTGAGCAACTGGGGGAGAGAGGGTGAGAGAGAGAGACTGGGGGAGAGAGGGCGAGAGAGACTGGGGGATGTAATGATATCAGCAAATAGTGATGTTATTTGCCTGTTTGATTATCATGTCTTACCAGCATGTTTGCATGTATTGATTACTTATGCCTGACCATGTGAGAGACAAGCAGTTGGAGTTTAGTTTCAGTTTCGTTCTAGATGCATCACTAGCATGATGTCTCCTGTAAATGCTGTATGAAAGAGTTGAACAAGCTTTAGATTAAAACTCATTCTCTTTCATAAATGTCTCGTCATTGAACCCACAAAGAAATCAATACGGGGAGAGAGGGTGAGAGAGAGAGACTGGGGGAGAGAGGGGGAGAGAGAGCGACTGGCGGAGAGAGGGGCAGAGAGAGAGAGACTGGGGGAGAGAGGGCGAGAGAGAGACTGGGAGAGAGAAGGTGAGAGAGAGAGATTGGGGAGAGAGGGCGAGAGAGAGAGACTGGGGGAGAGAGGGCGAGAGAGAGACTGGGGGAGAGAGGGGGAGAGCGAGAGACTGGGGGAGAGAGGGGGAGAGAGAGACAGGGGGAGAGAGGGAGAGAGAGAGAGACTGGGGGAGAGAGGGAGAGAGAGAGAGACTGGGGGAGAGAGGGAGAGAGAGAGAGACTGGGGGAGAGAGGGAGAGAGAGAGAGACTGGGGGAGAGAGGGGGAGAGAGAGAGACTGGGGGAGAGAGGGAGAGAGAGAGACTGGGGAGAGAGGGCGAGAGAGAGAGACTGGGGGAGAGAGGGAGAGAGAGAGAGACTGGGGAGAGAGAGCGAGAGAGAGAGACTGGGGGAGAGAGGAGAGAGGGCAAGAGAGAGAGACTGGGAGAGAGAGGGCGAGAGAGAGACGGGGGAGAGAGGGAGAGAAAGAGAGGCTGGGGGAGAGAGTGAGAGAGAGAGACTGGGAGAGAGGGAGAGAGAGAGAGACTGGGGAGAGAGAGCGAGAGAGAGAGAGTCTGGGGGAGAGAGGGGGAGAGAGAGAGACTGGGGGAGAGAGGGCGAGACAGAGAGACTGGGGGAGAGAGGGAGAGAGAGAGAGACTGGGGGAGAGAGGGAGAGAGAGAGACTGGGGAGAGAGGGTGAGAGAGAGAGACTGGGGGAGAGAGGGCGAGAGGGAGAGACTGGGGGAGAGAGGGGGAGAGAGAGAGACTGGGGAGAGAGGGAGAGAGAGAGCGACTGGGGGAGAGAGGGGGAGAGAGGGGGAGAGAGAGAGACTGGGGGAGAGAGGGAGAGAGAGAGAGACTGGGGGAGAGAGGGTGAGAGAGAGAGACTGGGGGAGAGAGGGAGAGAGAGCGACTGGGGGAGAGAGGGAGAGAGAGAGAGACCGGGGGAGAGAGGGAGAGAGAGAGAGACTGGGGGAGAGAGGGAGAGTGAGGGAGACTGGGGGAGAGAGGGCGAGAGAGAGAGACTGGGGGAGAGAGGGTGAGAGCGAGAGACTTGGGGTGAGAGGGAGAGAGAGAGAGATTGGGGGAGAGAGGGGGAGAGAGAGAGCCTGGATTAGAGAGGGTGAGAGCGAGAGATTGTGGGAGAGAGGGAGAGAGAGAGAGACTGGGGTAGAGAGGATGAGAGCTTGAGACTGGGGGAGAGAGGGAGAGAGAGAGAGACTGGGGGAGAGAGAGTGAGAGCGAGAGACTGGGGAGAGAGGTTGTGAGGGAGAGACTGGGGGAGAGAGGGTGAGAGAGAGAGACTGGGGGAGAGAGAGCGAGAGTGAGAGACTTGGGGAGAGAGGGGGAGAGAGAGAGTCTGGGGGAGAGAGGGCGAGAGAGAGTGACTGGGGGAGAGAGAGAGAGAGAGAGAGACTGGGGGAGAGAGGGAGAGAGAGAGAGACTGGGGGAGAGAGAGAGAGAGAGAGACTGGGGAGAGAGGGCGAGAGAGAGTGACTGGGGGAGAGAGAGAGAGAGAGACTGGGGGAGAGAGGGTGAGAGAGAGAGACTGGTGGAGAGAGTGGTAGAGAGAGAGACTGGGGGAGAGAGGGAGAGAGAGAGAGACTGGGGGAGAGAGCGAGAGAGAGAGAGACTGGGGGAGAGAGGGAGAGAGAGAGACTGGGGTAGAGAGGGCGAGAGCGAGAGAGTCTGGGGGAGAGAGGGCGAGAGAGAGAGACTGGGGGAGAGAGGGGGAGAGAGAGACTGGGGGAGAGAGGGAGGGAGAGAGACTGGGGGAGAGAGGGCGAGAGAGAGAGACTGGGGGACAGAGGGCGAGAGAGGGAGACTGGGGGAGAGAGGGTGAGAGCGAGAGACTTGGGGAGAGAGGGAGAGAGAGACAGACTTTGGGAGAGAGGGGGAGAGAGAGACTGGGGGAGAGAGGGTTAGAGCGAGAAACTGCGGGAGAGAGGGAGAGAGAGAGAGACTGGGGGAGAGAGGGGGAGAGAGAGAGACTGTGGGAGAGAGGGAGAGAGAGAGAGACTGGGGTAGAGAGGGTGAGAGAGAGAGACTGGGGGAGAGAGAGCGAGAGTGAGAGACTGGGGGAGAGAGGGGGAGAGAGAGTGACTGGGGAGAGAGGGTGAGAGAGAGAGACTGGGGGAGAGAGGGGGTGAGCGAGAGACTGGGGGAGAGAGGGCGAGAGAGAGTGACTGGGGGAGAGAGAGAGAGAGAGAGACTGGGGGAGAGAGGGTGAAAGAGAGAGACTGGTGGAGAGAGGGGGAGAGAGAGAGACTGGGGGAGAGAGGGAGAGAGAGAGACTGGGGAGAGAGAGCGAGAGAGAGAGACTGGGGGAGAGAGGAGAGAGGGCAAGAGAGAGAGACTGGGAGAGAGAGGGCGAGAGAGAGACGGGGGAGAGAGGGAGAGAGAGAGAGGCTGGGGGAGAGAGAGTGAGAGAGAGAGACTGGGGGAGAGAGGGAGAGAGAGAGAGACTGGGGAGAGAGTGCGAGAGAGAGAGAGTCTGGGGGAGAGAGGGGGAGAGAGAGAGACTGGGGGAGAGAGGGTGAGACAGAGAGACTGGGGGAGAGAGGGAGAGAGAGAGAGACTGGGGGAGAGAGGGAGAGAGAGTGACTGGGGAGAGAGGGTGAGAGAGAGAGACTGGGGGAGAGAGGGCGAGAGGGAGAGACTGGGGGAGAGAGGGGGAGAGAGAGAGACTGGGGAGAGAGGGAGAGAGAGAGCGACTGGGGGAGAGAGGGGGAGAGAGGGGGAGAGAGAGAGACTGGGGGAGAGAGGGAGAGAGAGAGAGACTGGGGGAGAGAGGGTGAGAGAGAGAGACTGGGGGAGAGAGAGAGAGAGAGAGACTGGGGAGAGAGGGCGAGAGAGAGTGACTGGGGGAGAGAGAGAGAGAGAGAGACTGGGGGAGAGAGGGTGAGAGAGAGAGACTGGTGGAGAGAGTGGGAGAGAGAGAGACTGGGGGAGAGAGGGAGAGAGAGAGAGACTGGGGGAGAGAGCGAGAGAGAGAGAGACTGGGGGAGAGAGGGAGAGAGAGAGACTGGGGTAGAGAGGGCGAGAGCGAGAGAGTCTGGGGGAGAGAGGGCGAGAGAGAGAGACTGGGGGAGAGAGGGGGAGAGAGAGACTGGGGGAGAGAGGGAGGGAGAGAGACTGGGGGAGAGAGGGCGAGAGAGAGAGACTGGGGGACAGAGGGCGAGAGAGGGAGACTGGGGGAGAGAGGGTGAGAGCGAGAGACTTGGGGAGAGAGGGAGAGAGAGACAGACTTTGGGAGAGAGGGGGAGAGAGAGACTGGGGGAGAGAGGGTTAGAGCGAGAAACTGCGGGAGAGAGGGAGAGAGAGAGAGACTGGGGGAGAGAGGGGGAGAGAGAGAGACTGTGGGAGAGAGGGAGAGAGAGAGAGACTGGGGTAGAGAGGGTGAGAGAGAGAGACTGGGGGAGAGAGAGCGAGAGTGAGAGACTGGGGGAGAGAGGGGGAGAGAGAGTGACTGGGGAGAGAGGGTGAGAGAGAGAGACTGGGGGAGAGAGGGGGTGAGCGAGAGACTGGGGGAGAGAGGGCGAGAGAGAGTGACTGGGGGAGAGAGAGAGAGAGAGAGACTGGGGGAGAGAGGGTGAAAGAGAGAGACTGGTGGAGAGAGGGGGAGAGAGAGAGACTGGGGGAGAGAGGGAGAGAGAGAGACTGGGAGAGAGAGCGAGAGAGAGTGACTGGGGGAGAGAGGAGAGAGGGCAAGAGAGAGAGACTGGGAGAGAGAGGGCGAGAGAGAGACGGGGGAGAGAGGGAGAGAGAGAGAGGCTGGGGGAGAGAGAGTGAGAGAGAGAGACTGGGGGAGAGAGGGAGAGAGAGAGAGACTGGGGAGAGAGTGCGAGAGAGAGAGAGTCTGGGGAGAGAGGGGGAGAGAGAGAGACTGGGGGAGAGAGGGTGAGACAGAGAGACTGGGGGAGAGAGGGAGAGAGAGAGAGACTGGGGGAGAGAGGGAGAGAGAGTGACTGGGGAGAGAGGGTGAGAGAGAGAGACTGGGGGAGAGAGGGCGAGAGGGAGAGACTGGGGGAGAGAGGGGGAGAGAGAGAGACTGGGGAGAGAGGGAGAGAGAGAGCGACTGGGGGAGAGAGGGGGAGAGAGGGGGAGAGAGAGAGACTGGGGGAGAGAGGGAGAGAGAGAGAGACTGGGGGAGAGAGGGTGAGAGAGAGAGACTGGGGGAGAGAGGGAGAGAGAGCGACTGGGGGAGAGAGGGAGAGAGAGAGAGACCGGGGGAGAGAGGGAGAGAGAGAGAGACTGGGGAGAGAGGGAGAGTGAGGGAGACTGGGGGAGAGAGGGAGAGAGAGCGACTGGGGGAGAGAGGGTGAGAGCGAGAGACTTGGGGCGAGAGGGAGAGAGAGAGAGATTGGGGGAGAGAGGGGGAGGGATAGAGCCTGGATTAGAGAGGGTGAGAGCGAGAGACTGTGGGAGAGAGGGAGAGAGAGAGAGACTGGGGGAGAGAGAGTGAGAGCGAGAGACTGGAGAGAGAGGTTGTGAGAGAGAGACTGGGGGAGAGAGGGTGAGAGAGAGAGACTGGGGGAGAGAGAGCGAGATTGAGAGACTTGGGGAGAGAGGGGGAGAGAGAGAGACTGGGGGAGAGAGGGCGAGAGAGAGTGACTGGGGGAGAGAGATAGAGAGAGAGAGACTGGGGGAGAGAGGGAGAGAGAGAGAGACTGGGGGAGAGAGAGAGAGAGAGAGAGACTGGGGAGAGAGAGCGAGAGAGAGTGACTGGGGGAGAGAGAGAGAGAGAGAGACTGGGGGAGAGAGGGTGAGAGAGAGAGACTGGTGGAGAGAGTGGGAGAGAGAGAGACTGGGGGAGAGAGGGAGAGAGAGAGAGACTGGGGGAGAGAGCGAGAGAGAGAGAGACTGGGGGAGAGAGGGAGAGAGAGAGACTGGGGTAGAGAGGGCGAGAGCGAGAGAGTCTGGGGGAGAGAGGGTGAGAGAGAGAGACTGGGGGGAGAGGGGGAGAGAGAGAGACTGGGAAGAGAGAGCGAGAGAGAGAGACTGGGGGAGAGAGGAGAGAGGGCAAGAGAGAGAGACTGGGAGAGAGAGGGCGAGAGAGAGACGGGGGAGAGAGGGAGAGAAAGAGAGGCTGGGGGAGAGAGTGAGAGAGAGAGACTGAGAGAGAGGGAGAGAGAGAGAGACTGGGGAGAGAGAGCGAGAGAGAGAGAGTCTGGGGGAGAGAGGGGGAGAGAGAGAGACTGGGGGAGAGAGGGCGAGACAGAGAGACTGGGGGAGAGAGGGAGAGAGAGAGAGACTGGGGGAGAGAGGGAGAGAGAGAGACTGGGGAGAGAGGGTGAGAGAGAGAGACTGGGGGAGAGAGGGCGAGAGGGAGAGACTGGGGGAGAGAGGGGGAGAGAGAGAGACTGGGGAGAGAGGGAGAGAGAGAGCGACTGGGGGAGAGAGGGGGAGAGAGGGGGAGAGAGAGAGACTGGGGGAGAGAGGGAGAGAGAGAGAGACTGGGGGAGAGAGGGTGAGAGAGAGAGACTGGGGGAGAGAGGGAGAGAGAGCGACTGGGGGAGAGAGGGAGAGAGAGAGAGACCGGGGGAGAGAGGGAGAGAGAGAGAGACTGGGGGAGAGAGGGAGAGTGAGGGAGACTGGGGGAGAGAGGGCGAGAGAGAGAGACTGGGGGAGAGAGGGTGAGAGCGAGAGACTTGGGGTGAGAGGGAGAGAGAGAAAGATTGGGGGAGAGAGGGGGAGAGAGAGAGCCTGGATTAGAGAGGGTGAGAGCGAGAGATTGTGGGAGAGAGGGAGAGAGAGAGAGACTGGGGTAGAGAGGATGAGAGCTTGAGACTGGGGGAGAGAGGGAGAGAGAGAGAGACTGGGGGAGAGAGAGTGAGAGCGAGAGACTGGGGAGAGAGGTTGTGAGGGAGAGACTGGGGGAGAGAGGGTGAGAGAGAGAGACTGGGGGAGAGAGAGCGAGAGTGAGAGACTTGGGGAGAGAGGGGGAGAGAGAGAGTCTGGGGGAGAGAGGGCGAGAGAGAGTGACTGGGGGAGAGAGAGAGAGAGACTGGGGGAGAGAGGGAGAGAGAGAGAGACTGGGGGAGAGAGAGAGAGAGAGAGACTGGGGAGAGAGGGCGAGAGAGAGTGACTGGGGGAGAGAGAGAGAGAGAGAGACTGGGGGAGAGAGGGTGAGAGAGAGAGACTGGTGGAGAGAGTGGTAGAGAGAGAGACTGGGGGAGAGAGGGAGAGAGAGAGAGACTGGGTGAGAGAGCGAGAGAGAGAGAGACTGGGGGAGAGAGGGAGAGAGAGAGACTGGGGTAGAGAGGGCGAGAGCGAGAGAGTCTGGGGGAGAGAGGGCGAGAGAGAGAGACTGGGGGAGAGAGGGGGAGAGAGAGACTGGGGGAGAGAGGGAGGGAGAGAGACTGGGGGAGAGAGGGCGAGACAGAGAGACTGGGGGACAGAGGGCGAGAGAGGGAGACTGGGGGAGAGAGGGTGAGAGCGAGAGACTTGGGGAGAGAGGGAGAGAGAGACAGACTTTGGGAGAGAGGGGGAGAGAGAGACTGGGGGAGAGAGGGTTAGAGCGAGAAACTGCGGGAGAGAGAGGGAGAGAGAGAGAGACTGGGGGAGAGAGGGGGAGAGAGAGAGACTGTGGGAGAGAGGGAGAGAGAGAGAGACTGGGGTAGAGAGGGTGAGAGAGAGAGACTGGGGGAGAGAGAGCGAGAGTGAGAGACTGGGGGAGAGAGGGGGAGAGAGAGTGACTGGGGAGAGAGGGTGAGAGAGAGAGACTGGGGGAGAGAGGGGGTGAGCGAGAGACTGGGGGAGAGAGGGCGAGAGAGAGTGACTGGGGGAGAGAGAGAGAGAGAGAGACTGGGGGAGAGAGGGTGAAAGAGAGAGACTGGTGGAGAGAGGGGGAGAGAGAGAGACTGGGGGAGAGAGGGAGAGAGAGAGACTGGGGAGAGAGAGCGAGAGAGAGAGACTGGGGGAGAGAGGAGAGAGGGCAAGAGAGAGAGACTGGGAGAGAGAGGGCGAGAGAGAGACGGGGGAGAGAGGGAGAGAGAGAGAGGCTGGGGGAGAGAGAGTGAGAGAGAGAGACTGGGGGAGAGAGGGAGAGAGAGAGAGACTGGGGAGAGAGTGCGAGAGAGAGAGAGTCTGGGGGAGAGAGGGGGAGAGAGAGAGACTGGGGGAGAGAGGGTGAGACAGAGAGACTGGGGGAGAGAGGGAGAGAGAGAGAGACTGGGGGAGAGAGGGAGAGAGAGTGACTGGGGAGAGAGGGTGAGAGAGAGAGACTGGGGGAGAGAGGGCGAGAGGGAGAGACTGGGGGAGAGAGGGGGAGAGAGAGAGACTGGGGAGAGAGGGAGAGAGAGAGCGACTGGGGGAGAGAGGGGGAGAGAGGGGGAGAGAGAGAGACTGGGGGAGAGAGGGAGAGAGAGAGAGACTGGGGGAGAGAGGGTGAGAGAGAGAGACTGGGGGAGAGAGAGAGAGAGAGAGACTGGGGAGAGAGGGCGAGAGAGAGTGACTGGGTGAGAGAGAGAGAGAGAGAGACTGGGGGAGAGAGGGTGAGAGAGAGAGACTGGTGGAGAGAGTGGGAGAGAGAGAGACTGGGGGAGAGAGGGAGAGAGAGAGAGACTGGGGGAGAGAGCGAGAGAGAGAGAGACTGGGGGAGAGAGGGAGAGAGAGAGACTTGGGTAGAGAGGGCGAGAGCGAGAGAGTCTGGGGGAGAGAGGGCGAGAGAGAGAGACTGGGGGAGAGGGGGAGAGAGAGACTGGGGGAGAGAGGGAGGGAGAGAGACTGGGGGAGAGAGGGCGAGAGAGAGAGACTGGGGGACAGAGGGCGAGAGAGGGAGACTGGGGGAGAGAGGGTGAGAGCGAGAGACTTGGGGAGAGAGGGAGAGAGAGACAGACTTTGGGAGAGAGGGGGAGAGAGAGACTGGGGGAGAGAGGGTTAGAGCGAGAAACTGCGGGAGAGAGGGAGAGAGAGAGAGACTGGGGGAGAGAGGGGGAGAGAGAGAGACTGTGGGAGAGAGGGAGAGAGAGAGAGACTGGGGTAGAGAGGGTGAGAGAGAGAGACTGGGGGAGAGAGAGCGAGAGTGAGAGACTGGGGGAGAGAGGGGGAGAGAGAGTGACTGGGGAGAGAGGGTGAGAGAGAGAGACTGGGGGAGAGAGGGGGGTGAGCGAGAGACTGGGGGAGAGAGGGCGAGAGAGAGTGACTGGGGGAGAGAGAGAGAGAGAGAGACTGGGGGAGAGAGGGTGAAAGAGAGAGACTGGTGGAGAGAGGGGGAGAGAGAGAGACTGGGGGAGAGAGGGAGAGAGAGAGACTGGGGAGAGAGAGCAAGAGAGAGTGACTGGGGGAGAGAGGAGAGAGGGCAAGAGAGAGAGACTGGGAGAGAGAGGGCGAGAGAGAGACGGGGGAGAGAGGGAGAGAGAGAGAGGCTGGGGGAGAGAGAGTGAGAGAGAGAGACTGGGGGAGAGAGGGAGAGAGAGAGAGACTGGGGAGAGAGTGCGAGAGAGAGAGAGTCTGGGGGAGAGAGGGGGAGAGAGAGAGACTGGGGGAGAGAGGGTGAGACAGAGAGACTGGGGGAGAGAGGGAGAGAGAGAGAGACTGGGGGAGAGAGGGAGAGAGAGTGACTGGGGAGAGAGGGTGAGAGAGAGAGACTGGGGGAGAGAGGGCGAGAGGGAGAGACTGGGGGAGAGAGGGGGAGAGAGAGAGACTGGGGAGAGAGGGAGAGAGAGAGCGACTGGGGGAGAGAGGGGGAGAGAGGGGGAGAGAGAGAGAC
Organism: Somniosus microcephalus; assembly: GCF_052327205.1. Taxonomy (NCBI): domain Eukaryota; kingdom Metazoa; phylum Chordata; class Chondrichthyes; order Squaliformes; family Somniosidae; genus Somniosus; species Somniosus microcephalus. The sequence goes on from NC_140988.1 coordinate 165,525,945, forward strand.
TGGGGGAGAGAGGGAGAGAGAGAGAGACTGGGGGAGAGAGGGTGAGAGAGAGAGACTGGGGGAGAGAGGGAGAGAGAGCGACTGGGGGAGAGAGGGAGAGAGAGAGAGCCCGGGGGAGAGAGGGAGAGAGAGAGAGACTGGGGGAGAGAGGGAGAGTGAGGGAGACTGGGGGAGAGAGGGAGAGAGAGCGACTGGGGGAGAGAGGGTGAGAGCGAGAGACTTGGGGCGAGAGGGAGAGAGAGAGAGATTGGGGGAGAGAGGGGGAGGGATAGAGCCTGGATTAGAGAGGGTGAGAGCGAGAGACTGTGGGAGAGAGGGAGAGAGAGAGAGACTGTGGGAGAGAGAGTGAGAGCGAGAGACTGGAGAGAGAGGTTGTGAGAGAGAGACTGGGGGAGAGAGGGTGAGAGAGAGAGACTGGGGAGAGAGAGCGAGAGTGAGAGACTTGGGGAGAGAGGGGGAGAGAGAGAGACTGGGGGAGAGAGGGCGAGAGAGAGTGACTGGGGGAGAGAGATAGAGAGAGAGAGACTGGGGGAGAGAGGGAGAGAGAGAGAGACTGGGGGAGAGAGAGAGAGAGAGAGAGACTGGGGAGAGAGAGCGAGAGAGAGTGACTGGGGGAGAGAGAGAGAGAGAGAGACTGGGGGAGAGAGGGTGAGAGAGAGAGACTGGTGGAGAGAGTGGGAGAGAGAGAGACTGGGGGAGAGAGGGAGAGAGAGAGAGACTGGGGGAGAGAGCGAGAGAGAGAGAGACTGGGGGAGAGAGGGAGAGAGAGAGACTGGGGTAGAGAGGGCGAGAGCGAGAGAGTCTGGGGGAGAGAGGGTGAGAGAGAGAGACTGGGGGGAGAGGGGGAGAGAGAGACTGGGGGAGAGAGGGAGGGAGAGAGACTGGGGGAGAGAGGGCGAGAGAGAGAGACTGGGGGACAGAGGGCGAGAGAGGGAGACTGGGGGAGAGAGGGTGAGAGCGAGAGACTTGGGGAGAGAGGGAGAGAGAGACAGACTTTGGGAGAGAGGGGGGAGAGAGA